>NC_090749.1:60220769-60243390 GCF_036898095.1 Palaemon carinicauda
AAAGTTTCATATGCTGAATCCCCTACTGCTGCTACCTCAGCAGTCACTAAGATAACCGGAGGAAGCAACAGGACCTATCGGAACTGCACCACAATCGCTCGCCATTTATTCCTATATCTAACTCTCTCTTTTGCCTCTCTCACATCTATCCTCCTATCACTGGAGCTTTCTTCACCCCATCCATCCACTCAAACCTTGGCCTTCCTCTTTTACTTCTCCCATCAATTCTTGTATTCATCACCTTCAGCAGACAGCCATTTTCCATTTCTCTACAAAGCCAAACATACCTCAACTTATTCATTTTCCACTTAGCTGCTTATTCATTTCTTACACCCATTCTCACCCTCACTCCTTTCGTTCCTATCTAATCGAGATACACCAGCCATACTCCTCAGATATTTCGTCTTGAACACATTCAATCTCTGTCTCTCCCTCATTTTTATCCATACATACAGTGGGAGTGATAATATAGCTCAGTAAGAAAAATAAAGAAAGAAAAGGGAAATTTGTGAAGTAGACTAGAGAATATTAGAAGTAGATTTTATTTCTTCTACAAGAATATGCTTCAGTTACTATGACAATGATATTAACCACATTGATTATGATAGTGTTGCTATTGGTTTTATTATTATTGATGTTATATTATAGATATTGAAAAAAAATAATATTAGCGATATTATTTTCAGTTTCTTATTATGGAAGTGCAAAGGAATGTAACCAATAAACAAATATTAAATTCCAGTACCTCTTCACTTCTACAATTTTCATTGCAAACACTATGCAACGCGTACAAAGATAAAACAGAATCTCTTCAGTATTATAACAAAGGGAAAACAAAATATATATTATGTTTTCCATTGTCCCATATTGGTAAAAACAAAACACAAGAAACATCTTTGTTTTCAATAAAAACTACAGTTTTGTTAACACAAAAGAAAACATATTTTTACACCTCCCGTAATTCACCATCATAATTTCGTCTGCAGATTCATTAATTTTAACCATATTAAGCCTTTCTGCATATGTATTTCAAAGGACGAGATGCACAAGGGTTTTAAAACTATCAAATCAGTTTTTTTTTTTCCTTTGAAGTTCCAAGTTTCCACTCTTTAGTCATAAACTCCATAATTTTCTCGCCTTTTTTGTGGTGGACAGTCCCCGGATTTACCACCTGTTCTCAGAGGTCATAGAGAAAAATCTGACTTTTTTGAATTTGACCTTTTAACCTTTCATTGAACTTTTGCCTCTTTATTCTAGAATGAAGGTTCAGTTAGTTCATCTGAGCTTGATGATGCAGAGTTATGTCCCCTTCATTCGAATTATATATATATATATATATATATATATATATATATATATATATATATATATATATATATATATATATATATATATATATATATATATGATAAATTTTGCACATTTAGACGTGAGTTTCATATTCAAGTAAGCCATATATTTTGATACCTCAATTTCTGGATTCTCTTATCGACCTCGGGATCAAAGTCCCAAGGCGGAACTACTCAAAGGCAATATCTTTGGACTAGTCGGGAATCAAACCCTGGTCCAGGAACCTAGCATGAACAGTGACTTATCATTTAGCCACGTGTTTATATAGAGCAACTCATACTAGATTAGTTTGTTGTGAGTGATCAGAGGAATATCTCTTACCTTCGCGAAGCCTCATATTGGGGCTTAATGTAGAGACTCCAAATCCTTTCTAGTAGAGAAGACTATGGTTTACATTGAGTTCTCTCTCTCTCTCTCTCTCTCTCTCTCTCTCTCTCTCTCTCTCTCTCTCTCTCTCTCTCTCTCTCCACCATTACCTCTACATTAAGGGGTTGGTTACCTGATGCGTCTTCTCCAATCCCTTCCAAAGTGCATCCTCTTCCACCAAACCTCTCTCTCTCTCTCTCTCTCTCTCTCTCTCTCTCTCTCTCTCTCTCTCTCTCTCTCTCTCTCTCTCTCTCTCTCTCTCTCTCAGCAAATCATAGTCTACAATTAAAACAATCTGCCTGACATTACGCTCCAATCCAGGGAGTTTTGTGGTCAGGTCTTTGACAAAGAATGTTTTTAATTTGGGAAAATAGTCGTCAATACTATTTTATATGAAAGATATAATTTCCATTTATTCTTATCTCTTCATCTTTTTTTTGAATACTCAATTTTTTTGATTATTAATTGAAACGTTTTTTTTTAGTAAGAAATTTTCTTGGGAAAGTTAAGCCAGACTATTGGCTTTACGTATAGGCAAGGGAAAAATGATCCGTAACCAATACTGTATGGTCTTCTTTTAAAATTTAATTTAGGAAAATAGTCAAGAAAAAAACTCGTATTTTTTTTTCTTCTAATTCTCAATTCTTCATCTTTCTTCAGGTTTGAAAATATTTCCGAGCCTCAAAATATTTTCCAAGGTAAGTTTGTAACAAACGGGTCAGATCTTCAGTGCTATTTGTTATGCTAATTACATACAATTCGTAATTGTTTACTTGTTAATATTAATAAATGGCTTCTGTTCTGCAAGCATGTAATGTTACCCCCTTGATTTTTGTGTGTAATTTTCCTTTGAAGACAAATTATCAGCATTAATGGGCTTATACGGTGTTACCATCGTTTTCATGTTTTTTTTTTTTTTTATTCTGTTTTATTTCAATCTTCTCTGTTCAGTCTCGCAACGTAATAATATAGGTATAGTACTACACTGTTTAAAATTTCCTTTAAAAACGGTAAAAATCCTGGAATAAATATTGTCAGGCATTTGCCGTTTAAAAACGAATATATTGACGTACGGTTACCAACCCGAAGATGATAACAAAGTAGGGTAAAAATTACGGTCGCCTGTATTTTACTGAAATACAGCTGAGAAATGTATATTTTTACGTAAAATTTCAGCTTAAAATTACGGTTTCTATTTGCAGTTCTACTTCAGAATATTTCATTCCAGAGGTTGACTTGAAATGTTTCAGAAAATAATAGAAGTTTAGTCCAGGATGGGCCTTTCAAGCTTACTATCTTTTAGCTGCCTTTTTTTTTTTTTTTTTTTTTTTTTTTTTTTTTTTTTTTTTTTTTTTTTTTTTTTGCTGCAGCTTCCATTCTCTTTATTCTATGACTAGAACTGGATTTAAAACATCAAATTCTCTACACTGAATTACTTTACATTCAAATTTCAAACAGTTGGAACTTCAGTTCAATAAAGGCAAGTATTATTACTAGCTAAGCGACAACCTAGGTGGAAAATCAGAATGCTATAAGCCTTTTAAGGTCTCCAACAGGGTATTTAGCCCTGTGAGGAAAGGAGGTAAGGAAACATAGAGCGCTCGAGTGCAACCCTAAGGGCCCCGAAAAGGTAAATAACCAATGAGGAAAGAAAATACGTGTCAAGAGAACTGTACCCGAAGACAGTGGAAGACCATGGTACAGAAGTTATGGCAGTTCCCAAGACTAGAGAACTATGGTTTGATTTATGAGTGTCCTTCTCCTACAAGAATTACTTAACATAGCTAAAGAATCTCTTCTACCCATACCAAATAGAAAGTGGCCAATGATCAAATACACTGCAGTAGGTAACCTACTGAGTGAAGAAGTATTTTTTGGTTATCGTATTGTCAGATGTATGAGGAAAAAAGGAGAATATGTAGAAAATAGGCCAGATTATTTGGTGTATGTGTAGGCAAAGGGAAAATAAGCCGTAACCAGTGAGGGATCCAAGACCGTATTTGTTTTAGTACTTCCATCTTGTAAGTGTGGTCTCTATTTAATTCTACCATTCCCATTGATGCCCATTTTTTCCACTGTAGTTTTCCATTCCATAGATGAAGCATCTACTTTTTAAACTTATATTTATTACGTTTAAATCCATTTAATACTGCCCAGCGAATTTTTAAAGGCGCCAGCATCCTACGAATTTAATCTTTTTTGAGAAGGGTAATTTAGGACCCACTTTGATATCATAACTTATTTTAACCCTTTTGAAAGACTCTTATCTCTATACCCTTTCTACCTAATACCCATTGAGTTTAATATAGATCCAAACATCCCAAAAATAGAAATTATATCGTAGACAGCAGATTCTTATGGTTTCTTATATGGATATTTCTATGGCCAATGAAATAAGTGAAACGATCCTGCATAGAATTACACTAAATTTTTGGTATTGGAGAAACGATGATTTAGAAAGAGTTTTATAACCTGTTTTTTGTAAGTCCATTCTGGCTGACGATTTACGAGATTGAAAGTCCTTCTGTTGTGTAAAGAAAGTCCTAACATTTTTTTTTTCATATAAATCATCCTCTTATGTAAGATTGTGCTTTTAAAAGTTTAAATGACGCTCGTGAGTGGCATAGGTAAGGGACAGTGACAATACCCTAGAGACTGACCTTATATACATATGATCGCCACCCAAGCGATGGCTGCTGATGACTCAGCAGGTAGACATTTGTCTCACTCCAAAACCCCTTCCTTAGTTCACAAGGATGATTAGGTTACATACACTACAAGAAACTATCAGGATTGAGCGTAACTCGAACCCCCAGTCCAGCAGATCCCCAGGCAGAGACGTTTCCAATAGGCTACCACAACCCAGTATGGTTTTCAAGTCGTACAGTTGTTAATTCACTGGTCTTTGTTATGAAAGTATTGAAGTCCTTTTTTTATATTTGTCATTTCTATCTCAAGCATGAGTGAAATTTATTTGCCCAATTACTAGATTAATGTCCCTTATACAGAAAATCAAAAACTTCTGTGAATGAAGATAAGAAAGTTGGTTGTCTGTGTATAAGTAAATGCTGTCTTCTTGTGTGCACCAGTAACCTCTTATATGGATGAAAAATCCCCCCTGCTCTATAAGAAGAACATCATAATGTAAAGTTGTTTTACTTTTTGGGTGAAAATCGGTCTGTTACTTTTATAAAAAGTCTTGTAACTTTGGGGAAAATTTCCTCGTGTACGAATACAATGTCGTACCGTTCTTCAAGTTGAAATTGACCTCGTACAAAAAGTCGTCCTTCTGGGCGAATGTCAAGTGTCCTGTTCTATAGTAAAAAAGTCCAGTGTTAAAAATTTTCCGTAGAAAACGGTAAAATTCCTGGAATAAATATTGCCAGGTATTTGCCGTTTTAAAAATTTCACCAATCGTAAAAGATAATAACAAAGTAGGATAAAATTACGGTCGCCCCCTCTTACTGAAAAACGGCTGAGAACAGTATATTTTTACAGAGAATTTCCTTTTGAAATTACGGTTTTTTTCTAACAGTATCGTATTAGTGACTGAAACAAGACATATTTATTCTTGGGTTAAATGTTTATTTTAGTCATCTTACTGCATATGGTAAATAATTACCCCATATTGTAATCAAAAGTCATCCTATTCTGATTTCCTGATCTTATTGTTTGTGTCAGTAAAAGTCTTCTGCGCACAAAGAACCGAACCCCTTTTGTATCAAACGGAACAATGAGATGCATTTCGCCCCTCACAAAATATGAGATGAAAATGCCTTTGAAAGAGATCAGTAGCGTTTGATCTCCCAAGATTCTCTCGGAACAATGAAGCACTGAGGCTTTGAATGTGGGAAAAAAGGCCAAAATGCCAAGTATCTATTGTTATGCTTCATTGAATGCTGAAATGCGTCGGGATTATACAATACAAGTTCGAAAGGAAGAGATATCTGTTTCTACTTTCATGTTGAAATTTTTGGATTTGTAGCTTTTGGAAAGAATTCATCCTTTTGATTTCAGTTCACTTTGGAACATAATGTTCTTCCATCATCATCATTTAGAGAAATATCTGTTGTTTTAATTCTTACTTCTCTAATCGCTATGTTTTTAGTTGATATGACGTTTGAAAGATATTAATAGCATTGAATTCGACACTTACATCTTTTAAGCTCTGTATATCTCTATTTCTATTCTTCCCGTGGTAAAATTAGTGTTGATTATTGTCTTGAATGTTTCATATGTTTACCAGTGTACGCAACCCGTCAATAATGACAGCTAGGTATTTTGATAGATATGCACTGTAACGCACATACACATTTCCCTATCACATACCACTTTTGCTACCTCCCTCCGCTTTTCCCGTGCTGCTCTTATCCTATTCTCAACTTCAGCCTCATAGCCTCCCTCCTGATTTATAGTAGATCCCAAGTATCTAAATTTTTCTACCTGTTTTATAACTGCTCCTCTACTTTCATGTTGGGCTTTCCTGTCCCTACCTTCCTTACTGCTAATCATGGCTTCAGTCTTATCCACATTTACCCTCAAGCCCCCCCCCCCCCCCCCCTTTCCAATGTCGCTTGGCACTCTACTACCCTTCTATATACATTAACCTGGTAGAAAGGTTTGTGCATCGCCATGATCTGCAAAGCTGTATTAGGCACGGCCACCAATGTTTGGTTAGTTTGCTGTGATGAAAACTGGCCAAACCTCAGACATGAATAAGGACATGCCTATGGGCTTTGACCTGCAATAGACTAGAAACGGCTGAATATTTTGTTGTATACCTTCCTTATATAATAAAGCACAAGTCTCTGCTTATATATATATATATATATATATATATATATATATATATATATATATATATATATATATATATATATATATATATATATATATATATATTTATATATATATATATATATATATATATATATATGTGTGTGTGTGTGTGTGTGTGTGTTCGTGTGTGTATATATGTATATTTACATACATACATATATATATATATATATTAATTATTTCTTTTCATGAACAGGGTCGTAGAGATAGTAGTCATACCCTGGTGAGAAGAGGTACCATGATAGGTACACAGAAACTACACTTTCCCACAAATTGCTGACCCAGCTGGTTGTTGTTAGGAAAGGAGTAGGGAATGGGAAGGGTTGAATCTGTGTGTGTGCATATATATCTAGATATTTAGACGTCATTTTTGACGGCTCGGGTACACTACATGTATATTCTCTTATCTACTCGGACGTGTAGATGAGTTTCCAAGTATCTCTATTTCTGCTTATGTTTGTCAATCTGCTTGATTTTAGATGATTATTCATTAACTAGTATACTTATGAACATTTGAGGGGAATATTGTAACCCCAAAGCATGGGAAAAGCAAGAAATTTGGGGCCCCAGGGCAGGGTTAGTAAAGAAGGCTCCCTTCCCCCTTACCCTGGTGAGATGGGGTTAATTTTATTTGTATACTTCTATACTTTTTATTTTCTGGCTCTGCTCTGGAGAACTACTCTCCCTTGGAGGGCCAGGTGGGGGGTGTTATTTTCTAAAGGGGCTCTCCCTTTTTAAATTGCCCCAAAAGCTTCACATTAAGCTTTAGACCTCAATATGGTCACATGACTCAAAGATATCTATGATAACTTCTTTTACTGATATACTATAGTAGTATAGCAGATGTGATAGCTGTGTTGTATTGTTTGGATTCCCCTCTTAAGTGATATCAAGTTCAATCCATCTCAAGTTATCCATAAGCAGCTTGCTGGTTGGTTCTTGTACGTCCTAATATAAATGGTTTATTCCGTAGTCCTAGACCATATGTGTGTGTATTCAGTCTCTGGGTCTAGGTCATAGCGTTACAGACAACGCGATGAAAAAACACCTCTTTTCCTCGCTTCTCGTACATACATACATATGCCAAGGCACTTTCCCCAATTTTGGGGGGTAGCCGACATTGGGAAAAAAAGGGGGGGGGGATATCTACTCTCTACGTTCCTCCCAGCCTAACAAGGGACTCAACCGAGTTCAGCTGGTACTGCTAGGGTGCCACAGCCCACCCTCCCCCGTTATCCACCACAGATGAAGCTTCATAATGCTGAATCCCCTACTGCTGCTACCTCCGCGGTCATCTAAGGCATCGGAGGAAGCAGCAGGGCCTACCGGAACTGCGTCACAATCGCTCGCCATTCATTCCTATTTCTAGCACACTCTCTTGCCTCTCTCACATCTATCCTCCTATCACCCAGAGCTTCCTTCACTCCATCCATCCATCCAAACCTTGGCCTTCCTCTTGTACTTCTCCCATCAACTCTTGCATTCATCACCTTCTTTAACAGACAGTCATTTTCCATTCTCTCAACATGGCCAAACCCCCTCAACACATTCATATCCACTCTAGCTGCTAACTCATTTCTTACACCCGTTCTCACTCTCACCACTTCGTTCCTAACCCTATCTACTCGAGATACACCAGCCATACTCCTTAGACACTTCATCTCAAACACATTCAATTTCTGTCTCTCCATTACTTTCATTCCCCACAACTCCGATCCATACATCACAGTTGGTACAATCACTTTCTCATATAGAACTCTCTTAACGTTCATGCCCAACCCTCTATTTTTTACTACTCCCTTAACTGCCCCCAACACTTTGCAACCTTCATTCACTCTCTGACGTACATCTGCTTCCACTCCACCATTTGCTGCAACAACAGACCCCAAGTACTTAAACTGATCCACCTCCTCAAGTAACTATCCATTCAACATGACATTCAACCTTGTACAACCTTCCCTTCTCGTACATCTCATAACCTTACTCTTACCCACATTAATTCTCAACTTCCTTCTCGTACACACTTTTCCAAATCCTGTCACTAATTGGCCAAGCTTCTCTTCTGTTTCCCTGGCATCCTTTTCTTACCCTTTCTCTCTCCAAGCTAGAATCGGCAGAAATTCTATTTGAAATCTAAATTCTAACCTGAATGTGTTTTTACCCTTTCACTCCACTTTTGTGATTCTCCGCCTGCCTTCCTTTGCCCCCGCCTCTTTCACACTGCTATCCTTCACAGTCCTTTTGGTTCTCTTTCATTTCTTCCTCCAATCCTTCATCCTTTAGACCAAGGACAACAGAAATTGCTGGAATTTAAGCTGGCGATATTTATCGGAGGGTCGCTAATGGCTATTCCTCACATACAAACATCCTCTCTTACTCCCAAGTTCGGCTGAGGATAGGGTAGAAGCGATTCCGCCCTTTGATTTAGGTGCTTGCTTATCCCTTTTTAAAGGGTGAGGCGAGAAGAGAGAAATATGGCCATTGGAGAGAAAGGGTGAAAGATCATTTATGCTCTCAGTTGAATTATTTATGAAATATATAAATTTATACCTTTCTCAGTGGGGATACCTTAACGTGGTGAAAGAGTTTGCGTAAAGCTATGATCACCCAAGCTGCACTATTCAGGGCCATCTATACTAGGCTGGTTTGCTGCGAGCTATCAGAGTAAAGGCTTCCACCATCACCAATCAGGGTGAAAACAAAACAAACCTCACACTTGATTTGACATTTCTGAATGCTTTGTAGTTTCTCGTTTATCGATATATATATATATATATATATATATATATATATATATATATATATATATATATATATATATATATATATATATATGTATGTGTGTGTGTGATGTATATATATATATATATATATATATATATATATATATATATATATATATATATATATATATATATGTTTGTGTTTGTGATGTATGTAAATATATATATATATATATATATATATATATATATATATATATATATATATATATATATATATATATATATATATATATATATATATATATATACAGTATATAGTTCGTCAATCCATCGTGTTCTCTTCATTCCCCTGCTTCGTTTTGCAATTTATAGGGACCCATTCTGTTATTCTTATTATTTGTAATTACCACCATATATAGTTTACAAGTCCATTTAGTTTTCTTACATGACATTAGAATATATATATATATATATATATATATATATATATATATATATATATATATATATATATATATATATACAGAGAGAGAGAGAGAGAGAGAGAGAGAGAGAGAGAGAGAGAGAGAGAGAGAGAGAGAGAGAGAGAGATGCATATACATATATATATATATATATATATATATGTATATATATATATATATATATATATATATATATATATATATATATATATATATATATATATATTCTAATGTCATGTAAGAAAACTAAATGGACATGTAAACTACATATGGTGGTAATTACAAATAATAAGAATAACAGAATGGGTCCCTATAAATTGCAAAACAAAGCAGGAGAATGGAGAGAACACGATTGATTGAAGAACTAAGAAAATTTACTAGTTCAGACTAGCATAGAGAACTATAAACAGGTGCAAGTAGAAAGACATGTCTGAGGCCTTTGTCTTGCAGTGGACAAGCAACGGCTGATAGTTATGACGCTGTATTGATTACACACACACACACACACACACATATATTAGACCGAGAGCTAGCAGCCATTTATTTACCGGAGATGACCAAAATTTTAGTGGGTATTTTTGGAAAGAGTCTACCATGAGACATCCAAAAATGGGTACCTTTAAGTTTGGCAGTGGTGGGTGTGGATTTTATTAACCCGTTTTGTCCGAAAAAGGACTTTTCATTTTTTGGCAAAATATAGGGGTAGGGGAAAGTAAATTGGCTACAGCTCCTCTCACACTGGGCCCAGAATAAAGTACAATGTACCAAAATTATGTCATTGATCAGTAGATTTATTTGATATCAAAGTAAATTAATTGATTTATTATTAGAGGTCACCAGGGGTTAGAAGGTCAAGGGCAGCTCTTTCAAATGCCGGATTTGGGTTTTAGTTGTATTTTGGCTAGATAAGACATCTAAATTTGCTGAAAGTTTACTAAATATGCATAAAATATAAAAAAGAGATACAAATAAAGTTTTTTGAAGAAGGTGGGATCTATTCCAGCTATATTACTAATATCGACCTCTCTAAAAATCTATTTACTTTTTTCATCCGAGGAATGGCGGCTCTCAGTGTCACTTTCATCATCATCATCATCATTATCTTCCTGTACATCAGATTCTTTAACGGTTAACTTATCAGGGGTATTTGAGCCAGTGAACCAGACAATCATCAATCTGCTATTCTGGACTTTCCAACCATGTCCTTCAGGAAAAAATAAGACTGGGTTGGCTTCCCTTGCATTCCTCCATATGTGTGGAACAAAGTTAGTTTTTAGCAACTTCTGTTGCAACACTCTTTGGCAAGAAGGAAGACAACAGGGGTCTGTATATTTGATTTTATCCAACGCATCAGTTTCCTTCTTTTGGGCATACAACTTGCAAAAAAGTTGAAGCCTGTCTTCATCAACACTTGTCAGGTTCCAAACCCCATACACAATGCACAAGTACTCTTCAACTACAGCATCAACATCTGGATCGATGACATCTGAGTCTCCATGGTGACTTATTGCTGATGTGAACCTAGGGTTGTCTCTCATTATTTCAAATGGGTTCCACTTTGCTTTTCTCATAAAAAAGGCTGTGTAATCACAGCCTGTCAGAGCCTGTCAGAGCATGGGAGCTTGGAAGAGCATTGGTTGCAAGATGTGACTTATCTATGAAATGCCTGGAATTTCTAGAACTCAAGCCAGTATCCATCCAAATCTGTGCATTAACAAACCTAGCATGGTAGAGAATGGGGATAAAGACGTCAGTGTCGATACTGCGAAAGACAATCACTGGGGCCACATCATGGTTAATAGCAACAAAGTTTGCATGGTACAGTGACTCTGCATCGGCTTCTTCATGCCTGCACTGAAGCTCATGAACCAGGATCCTGTTGACATTTCCACGTGCTGAAGTGTAAAGGCAGCATTCATGTTCCACTGCAAAGTAGACTTGATGTCCCGGAAGAGTCGATGCATATCTATCTGATGACCATTCATCCTTCAAGAAGGCCAAAATCTCTGTTTTGAATTGTGATGTGCTCCAAGCCGTGTTGAGATCTGGTGGCCTTTTCTGTGACGAGCCAGTGATTATGTAGGCAGTGGGTGTCCTACAACGCAAGTCATGTTCAATGTCCTTGATACTTGGCCCGTTAGGATATGTGTCACAGGCTATGTGTACAATTTCACCAGTGGTACAAGCTTGTTTCAAAATGGACATTGCCATTCCCCCATAGATGCATGGCATGTCAAGCGTACGGAAGAAGAACATAGCATCAATAATATAGACATCAGTCCTGTCTGGTATAGCATTCAAGGTTCCCATTGCTTCTAATTTTTCCATTAATGTGCTCTTTGATGTCTTGTTCATATCACCGGTTAAATGACACAATAAGAAAGGAACTGTAGTGAGCGGATAGGATAGTACAATACCGAGATCAAGTTCTTGTGTTACGACAAATACAGCACCGTTCCTAGTATGTCTCTGGTGCATTTTGCTTCCTTGATCTGTTTGTCCTTTATGGTGAATTTAACTTTTACTGCATCCTGTGTGAAATTCATCACCTTTTTTTCACTTAACAGCCCATTCAAAACGCCCATCATCTACCTTACATTCATTAATATAAACTTGATGGCAGGTAGATCCAGTTTCCTTTGCCTGCAGAAGACTGTCTTTCACACCATCCGAAGCAGCTTCGCCAGTGTTTAGGCAATAGAGAGTATCATCATTAATAGTGAATGGATTGAGAGTGTTCTCCACTCTGTGATCGTGCTCTTAAGGTTTGCATTGTCTTTGGCTATCCTCCATGCCTTTAGCTCCTGTATATCATCATCCACCAGTGTGATTCCAGCCATTTCCAGGAGACAACTCACAATTGCTCCCCTAAAAGATCTTGTCACTATCTACCTCTTACGGGCTGTAATATTCTGTGTAAATGCAGCAATACCCTTTTGCCTGGATGTGGCATCCCTATTCACTGTTTGCTATAAGATAATATCAACTGCACTTCTGGAAAAGGTATTCCTAGTTCTCCGCACAGAGAGTGCACCTCCTTCAAAACTTGACTTCATTCCGGGATGTGTCATTTCCATATTGAGCAGATTGAGGTGATACAATGACATCCAACGGGCATAGTTTGGTAAGTGACAAGGACACAGGCAATTCAGGTGCACACTTACAAATTTCAAGGATGTTAGAACGCAATGTAGAGGCTGCTTTAGTTACAATATGCTCTTCTGAGCTGCTAAATTTTTAAGCTGTTGAAAATGCCAGTTTTTTTATTTTCCTTGCTAGAATACACTACCAAACCTTCTTTCCTACTTAAACAATCTATTTGGACTATCACCAAAATGTTTCACAGTTTTATCCCCTGAAGTTGAGACTTTATGAGGTACAATCTCAACTTTAGATATTTGCTCTAGAATTCAAAGGTAATCCTGATGTAATAAACCAATGTATTCAGGCCGGTAATTGTCAATAACTGAGGATTCAATGTATTGTAATATACTTTTTAAAGCAATACAGTTGCATTTACACTATCAGGAGACACTGTTCTCTTTAACGTGTCCCTCTTTTGATTCAGGTATGCTCGTTTACATTCATTATATTTCACCTCTTTGCTATGAAACCCAATGTCACCTATCATCACAAGCATTTCACTGTCATTTAGAGCACGAGCAGCTTCTTTGATATATTTTTTCAACAGAATCACATGCACATGTGGTGAGTGTTTGCTCCTTTCCACGAATTTTCTTTCGAGTTTTTTGCAGAATATGCAGACATTTGGTAGAACCCTTGATGTCGATACAGCAAGCTTAGTCGATTGGCTGCGAAGGTAAGGGCAGTTATCATTTGTTTGCTGCGGATTACCAGTCCCACTAGCCATTGTAAGGGCTGCAGTGTTAACAGCAACATCAACATGAAAAAAAACTGAAACTCTTATAGTTCATTTGTAGGACTCTACTTATTTGTAAACAGCAATTTACTTACATAAAAAAAAAAAATGGCTTTGTGTAAGTTGTGAATCAACACTTTTTGAAATTACACATATGAACTGAACTGATTATTTGTCTCTCACTGCTGGAAATCTGCATAAAATTTCCTCAATGATTTTGATCTACATAATAGGCCTTTGCACATACGTCATTACTGCGAATGAAGCAACTGAAAAGAGTAAAAAAAACGTATGCATTAAAATACCATATGACCTTGAGGAGAGCTTACAGCCATTAGTGGCATACTATTTACAGCGGCAGGGTGGTGTTCATTGCATTTATTAAAGAATAAATGTTTTTATAATGTTTTAAAGACAAAACAGGTACACACACAGTCAATAAAACTAATCTCAGTAACATAGGTGAACCATCTATCAACTAAATTTGAAAAGGTTTTACGAGTGAATATCACAGGAACCGTTTAATAACGACTTTTGTCATATCAGTTATATTGCTGGAATAGATCCCATCTTCTTCAAAAAATTTTATTTATGTCTCTTCTTTATATTCCATTCATATTTAGTAAACCTTGGACAAATTTTGATGTCTTATTTTGCCAAAATACAACTAAAACCCAAATCGGGCATTTCAAATGGCTGACATCGACCTTTTGACCCCTGGTGACCCCCAATAATAATTTAATTAATGTTGTTTGATATGAACTAAATCTACAGATTAATAGCATCATTTTGGTATATAGTTCTTCATTCTAGGCCCAGTGTGAGAGGAGCTGCAGCCAATTTACTTTCCCCTACCCCTATATTTTGCCAAAAAATTAAAAGTCCTTTTTCGGACAAAAGGGGTTAATAAAATCCACACCCACCACAGCCAAACTTAAAGATACCCATTTTTGGATGTCTCATGGTAGACCCTTTCCAAAAATGCTCACTAGAATTTGGGTCATCTCCGGTAAATAAATGGCTGCTAGCTCTTGATCTCTCTCTCTCTCTCTCTCTCTCTCTCTCTCCTCTCTCTCTCTCTCTCTCTCTCTCTCTCTCTCTCTCTCTCTCTCTCTCTCTATATATATATATATATATATATATATATATATATATATATATATATATATATATATATATATATGTGTGTGTGTGTGTGTGTGTGTGTGTGTGTGTGTGTGTGTGTGTGTGTGCAGAGAGAGAAAGAGAGATAAACAATGAATTAGGAAGTACTGATTTAAAAGGTCAAGATAGAGATGACTGTTGAAATCTAACCGAGGCCCTTTGCGTCAATAGGCGTAGGAGGTGATAATATATATATATATATATATATATATATATATATATATATATATATATATATATATATATATATATATATATATATGTGTGTGTGTGTGTGTGTGTGTGTGTTGGTGTGTGTATGTGTGTGTGCTCGTGTGAGTGTGTGTGCTTTTGTGTGTATGAAAATGCGCAAAACTAAATGTAATTTGTTGAACGGGAAAGTAATTCATTTGAAAGTTACATCAGACCAGAGTATCATTAACAAAACTTTTTTCTCATTCCCCACCCGAGCAAGGCTGGGTGAACATTAACCAACTTCCACTATTAACAGCAAAACATAAATGATGCTGTGTGTAATTTTAGGTAAAAGGACTCGGCAGTGCCAATCTAGTTCTCTTTAGTAGACCAGGCCGGAGGGAACAAGGGGAAAAATAGAAGGGAGTAGTGAAAGAAAGACGAAAAATGTAAAGGAGGAAGTGCAGGGAACTGGAAAAAAAAAGACGCGAGATGAATAAGGAATCCTGAAAAGATGTAAAAAAGAGGAAAGGGGAAACGTGTGATAAAGCAAGAATGTGATAAAGATGTGAAAATTGGAAAAGGGGTATTGAAGGTAAGAATCGTGAAAAAAAAAGAAAGAAGGGAAAAAGGGAAACATATGAGATAGCAAAATGTAAAAAAAAACATAAAAATTAAAAAAAGAGATAGGAATGAAACATGAAACAAAAAATACTGAAGAAAAAAAATAAAAGAGGTAGAAATAAACGAAAAGGAAAACAAATGGCTGGAAAATGGATGAGAACTTGAAAATGAAAAGTTGAAAGTAACAAAAAAGTAGCATGTAAAAGAAAAGAAGTGAGATGCAAATAAATGCTATTACATCGTACATCTTCCTTACATTGAGGGGTCGGTTGCCAGATGCGGCTTCTCTCTAATGCATTCGTACATAGTAGTTGAATCAGTTGAACTTCAAAAGTTCAAACTTGCAGCCAATATTTTTATGTTGAACAGGCTTACGTGAGTCCTTTTATAGTTTATGTATCAAATATCTGTTTTAATGTTGTTAATGTTTTTGAAATATTTTAATTGGATTTTTCATTACTTCTTTTATCGCTTAATTATCTCCTTTTTTCCTTTTCTCACTGGGCTATTTTTCCCTGTTGGAGCCCTTGGGCGTATAGCATCTTGCTTTTCCAACTGGGGTTGTAGCTTAGCTTGTGATAATAATAATAATAATAATATTGTGGTATTCAGATTTTGCTTAGCTAGCAGTAATAATAATAATAATAATAATAATAATAATAATAATAATAATAATAATAATAATAATAATAATAATAATATTAATAATTATTATTATTACTATTATTATAATAATAATAATAATAATAATAATAATAATAATAATAATAATAATAATAATAATAATAATAATAACAATATTCTTGTGGTCTTCAGATTTAACACCTAGAATCGATATGAACTCGTCTCCAGTATAATGGACTATTGATGGGTTTGTAACACTTGGCTGTTTTACAATAACTGATAACTAACCCTCATCATTTTCTTTTTATTGAGATAGGCCACAAATAGCATAGATGGGTTGATTTCAATTCCAAGGGAAAAAGCTTAATGATTATGATGTCGAATGTTACTTCAATAATAAATGGGTTAAGTTGGAATCCTTGGTCTGCCAGAAATTCTTATAAAAGGAATTTCCACTTGGGCCTTTGACCCCTAGTCATCACGAATGTTACTGATTAATTAGTTGGCATATATATATATATATATATATATATATATATATATATATATATATATATATATATATATATATATATATATATATATATCCCTTTCTGAGTGAGGATACCTTAGCGTGGTGAAAGGGTTTGCGTATCGCCATGATCAGCAAGGATGTATTATTCATAGCTGTCCATACTATGTTGGTTCGTTTTGAGCGATCAAACAAAAATCTCCCACCATCACCAATCCGCACTGGCCAGTATTGTGATGAAAATTGGCTATACCCCAGACATGCCTGAGGACTTTGTCCTGGCGTGGACTAGAAATTGTTGTCGTTTTTGTATATACAGTATATACGAGAGAGAGAGAGAGAGAGAGAGAGAGAGAGAGAGAGAGAGAGAGAACACAATCACAGGGAATATATTAATTCCCTGTCGCACATTTGTGTTTAGCAAGATAATGATGAATCCTTTCATGAACTCTTAAAAAATCTCTGCAACAATGATTAATCGTCTTTATATTTGGTTCTCTCTCTCTCTCTCTCTCTCTCTCTCTCTCTCTCTCTCTCTCTCTCTCTCTCTCTCTCTCTCTCTCTCTCTGTGAAATAGATTGATTATAGTTTGTGAGAGCGAGTAAGAGTTTAAAAGGTAACAGTTTATCCGTCGGTCTAGCGCGAAAACTATTATTCTTGTCTTTCAGGTGAAAGCCATTTCACTGATTGCTCTCTCTCTCTCTCTCTCTCTCTCTCCTCTCTCTCTCTCTCTCTCTCTCTCTCTCTCATGTGTGAGCAAACGCACAATATACCAGTAAACGTTTCCCATTCATTTGCTTGGAACAAGAAAAATATAAGAGGGAAAGAATTATCCTTCATAATCATAAAACTATTCCTATTCAGAGAGGGAGAAAAAAAGAAAGAGAAACACGAAGAAGAAAAATATTGTATCATTATTTAGAGCTAATGGTGATCGTAAAATTACTCTCGGGAACTTGAAAAATTGATGAAAAGGTGAGTATTAGAAACGAAAGCGAAGGAAATCCTTTTACACAGTTTAAAGGCCGCTCAAGAATGACAGGGGCAAAGGGACAGTGACATTGCCCTATCGAGCAGGACAATGTCCTAGAGACTGACCATATACACATACAATCCGCGCTCAAGCCCCCTCTTCACCCAAACTAGTACCAAGGAGGCTCAGGCAATGGCTGCTGATAACTCAGCAAATAGACCTATAGGCTCACTAGGATGGTGAAGTTGCAGCGACCAAAGAAACTCGAACCCCAGTCTGGCGTTCACCATTCGGAGACGTTACCACATCGGCCACCACAACTAGTTGGTAACTATAACAATAAATACAATAGTAATGATATCACAGTCGTACTTTTAGGCTCAACTAAACCTGAAGGATAAATAACTGCTTATTCAGATGTCCAGTATTACGGAATATTGGTCGACAGCCCAATCTTTTTACTATGTTTATAGCTGAAGTAAACGAAAACTGAGCTGCTATTGTCTCCGTTATTACATCATATCCATTCACTAGAATGAAACTAACAATAGCCTATCATTGTTTTCTCAATTTCCGAGTAATTCTTTTCAATTATAAGAGGTTAATTAACCACCAGCTAGGATTTTCTCTATTGTCTTTGAGATTATGAACAGTTCCCTAATCACTGCACCCTTTATCAGTGGAATAGGCCACTAGCCTTTGTTTCAGTTCCCTTTATACAAGGCACGTGAAACACTTAGCCCCTTGCTTATCTTACTTTTTTTTAGGGCTAACAATAGAAATTCTTGTGCTTATATTTCATTCTTTTATCATTGACCGGAGTCAATATGACATATACGTAGACAGTCGATTTGAATATGTTATTAAGAGAGTTACAAGGATTTTGGATATCTCAAAGACTTTTCAATCCTACTCGGGAGACTCCATTTGCTCTTTAGTTGAGCAAATGAGTTTAAACATTTAGAGAGTATTTATAGTGATGGACTAACTTATTCTTGAACTCGTCTACCGTGTTACTGTTCACTGCATCCGATGGAAGTGTGTTCCATGTATTTGCTATTTTGTATGTAAATAAACTACCACATTGAGTGGTGTTGTATATTTGAGAGAGAGAGAGAGAGAGAGAAGAGAGAGAGAGAGAGAGAGAGAGAGAGAGAGAGAGAGAGAGAGAACCTATATAAATACAACACAACAACTGAAGCCGTTTTCAGTCCATTACAAGACAAAAAAGCCTTAGACATGTCTTAGGTCATGTCTTTGGCTTAGCCAGTTTTCATCACCACGCTTATTCTGACTGTTCACAGCAAACCTACCTAGTGTTGATGTCCCTGACTAGTAGAGCTTTGCTTATTATTGCTATACACAAACTCTTTCACCAGGTTAAGGTATTTCCACTTGGAAAGACTATATATATATATATATATTATATATATATATATATATATATATATATATATATATATATATATATATATATATATATATATATATATATATATGTGTGTGTGTGTGTGTGTGTATATATAAATATATATATATATATATATATATATATATATATATATATATATATATATATATATATATATATATATGCACATATATATATATACATATACCACTCCTTCTTCAAGGATAGTTCATTAAGTGCAGGAACTAAATTTCAAGACTTTTGCAAATTTTTTATAAGCGGTATTTAGTCCCAAGACCTTCTTAAACTAGCTTGCCACACATCAGTTGACTATTTATCAGATAACTGATTTGCCTATCGTGTTAAAAAAATGTACATTGGCTGTTTGCTGAGTGGGCTTAAGCATGCTTAGTTATCAGACTCTATACCTTTCATATTAGCATGATTTCCAAAAATTGTCCAGTAGTTATTTTACTAAATCTATCTGTTTCACCTAACAGGGCCACACGCTTATTTTTCTCCTAATAAAACTCCTTCCAATAGATATAACAGTTGTCATAGTGATTGGTATTCCAAATTAGCTTCAGAAAGTGTATTACCTAAAGGAGAATTATTTCTTTTAAGATCATCATTCCTAAAGAAAATTTTGTTTACAGTTTTCCCCTTTAAAAGTTCTTCGTGAATAAGGCTCTCTATAAAAAGGTTCTTTCATAATCGTTTTCCCACAAGACTCGTTTTATATATATAGACATATGTATATATATATATATATATATATATAATATATATATATATATATATATATATATATATATATATATATATATATATATATGTCTATATATATATATATATATATATATATATATATATATATATATATATATATATATATATATATAATATATATATATATATATATATATATATATATATATATATATATATATATATATTTATATATATATATATATATATATATATATATATATATATATATATATATATATATATATATATATATATATATATATATATATAAGAATCGTTCTCCATATGGTATATATGGGAGAAAATCTTTTAGATGGGATATTGTAAGCAATGAGAGTTATAGCAGAGCAACGTTCTGCCCATTAATAAATTTTCATACAAAAGAAATAAATAAAAAATATTAAACACAAATAAGGTTTTTGCATATGAACAGTTTTCCCCTTACGTTCGTGAAAATAATTTTAAGAACATATTACTATTAGAATGTTCTGTATACACCATAAGTAAATCATATTCACCGTGAAAATAACTGCCAGAGAAGATTTTCCATGAATATAAGTTCAAGAAGACGTTCTTTGCACTGTGCAAGAAATGTTCTTCCCCGAAACGTATTTTTTTCGGGGTGGTTGATTTATTTTAAGTGTTGTTGGGGGAGAAGGGAGGATCATCTCCTAGACGGCAATCTCTTTCATCTTCCGAGTTTCCTTTAAGGACTGACGAAAAGTTATTTGGATCCTGGATGTGGCTTTTTTCTTTTTCTCTCTGAGGCCTGTTCCAGAGTTTTTTGAAACGGAGAGAGTTTTGCATCGACAGAGAGAGAGAGAGAGAGAGAGAGGAGAGAGAGAGGAGAGAGAGAGAGAGAGAGAGAGAGAGAGAGAGGAGAGAGAATTAAAATTTTACACTAGTGAGAGAGGGAAAATTGTGAATAAAAAAACGTTAGATGAGGACCTAATATTTGAGAGAGAGAGAGAGAGAGAGAGAGAGAGAGAGAGAGAGAGAGGATGAAGAGAGAGAGGAGAGAGAGAATTGGAAATACAATATCCTTCGGAAATATAACATTAGATAGATGCTATGAGAGAAAGTATTTAATATCAAAACTATGGAATAAGTAAGAGAGGAAGAATTATTTATTAGTAAAAGTATGAGAGAAAAAATACGAAAAAAGTGAATTAAGTGATAAATGGAGTTTCTTTGGCTTTAAAATACGAAAAAAAATTGAACATGAAACTGAAAGATAATGTCAAGGTTTTTAATTTTAAGTTTAGGATGAGTGAAAAGAGAGAGAGAGAGAGAGAGATGAGAGAGAGAGAGAGAGAGAGAGAGAGAGAGAGAGAGAGAGAGAGAGAGAGAGAGAGAGAGAATTCCTCAGTTCGTTTGCAATCCGAGAAAAATATATTAAGAGAGAGAAAGATATAGAGGAACCCCTATGAATGGAGAAAATTAATAGAATCGAGAGAGAGAGAGAGGAGAGGAGAGAGAGATGAGAGAGAGAGAGAGAGAGAGCTTATACAACTTTGAAATAGATAAGAATATAAAGATTTGGTGACATTTTGAGCCTTAATTAAAATAACTCTTATTAAAATAATAATGATAATAATTCTTAAAAAATAATAATAATAAGAATTGCCCAACATTTGTTAAGTCTACGGACGAAAGACTTCTGCTTTCCTATTGTGACCATGGATGAATCTCCAGTAACATTTATCTAAAGTCTACGGACAATGAATCCCCCTTTTCATATGCTGACTGTACAGTTGATGGTTGTAAAAGTCCAATGTTGATGCAAATTCGTGATCTTGATCCGTATCACCACCAAAACTGCGTGGTTTCCTACGAGGCATAATATCTATCCATTGTTAAATTTGATGAAAATCCAAAGTGTCAATTTGCTTTGACGTAATCTTTGAAATTTATAAAAATGAAAATCCCGGATCTAGAATCCAGATCTGTATCCGGATTATCTCCAAAATTTTGATGGGGTTGTCCATATCCTAATATCTGTCTGTGGTGAAAATATTGTCAAAATATTGGATTAGTATCGACCTATCCTGTCTACAGACTGACAGAGAGACAAATAAATAGATACATATAAACCAACTCGATTTTATACCTCCCCTTGGCAGAGGTAATAGTGAAAATAATTGATATAAATATAGTATAATGCGGTTTTGAGAGAGAATTTTTTAAATGGGATTATATTTCTCTAAATGAAAGAAAAATATAGTACAGTATAATTCATGTGGGAATAAATTTTTTATGATAATATGTGATATTGAACCTCATTTAAGAAAGGCCAAGATTTTGAATTAATTCAAATGTTGTACTACGTTATGGATGGTATATTAGGAGCAGAACTGAATGCAAATGATAATAAGATTTATGAAAGCTCTTCTACAGTTTGCACAGCTAATTAAACCAGAGATTGATTTCGAGATATAGAATAGGGAATTAGATTAAAAGTCAAAATTTTAGTTTTACCCAGCATTTCAAGATGAGAGTCAGCCGTTTTAGAACAAATAGGAGAACAATATTCAAAGCATGGCAGGATGATTACGACCACTTATGTCTAATTTTTTAAATTAATCCAAAACTTCAGTAAAATCCATCATTATTAGGTGCATTATAATTGTGCTTAATAAACATTACAAATGCGCGCATCTTTCCATTACTATTTCGTTCATAAACCATCTGAGTGACGTGATATAAATTATAGGTAATTATGATTCTTTAATAGTGGCCCAAGG
>NC_090749.1:60243890-60253890 GCF_036898095.1 Palaemon carinicauda
ACTGGAAATGACGATGATGAGACTATCGAAACACATTTGTCCTGACACGATTAACAGGGAGCAATTAAGAGGCATAAACTCCTGGTTCATATCAAGAACATCAAACATGAGAATATCACCACGAATACCATGATTATAGACAGTGCCCCGAATGGCAGAATGATCAGGATCCTGGAGGTCCTGCTCATCCAGCAGGAAAAGCCGAACCTTAACATGACTCGAGAGATTATCCTCCCCTCCTGTCATAGGAACACCACCCAAGATCTTGCTAACATCAAGAAGGACAACGACGATCAGCGGCCTAACAGCTTGCCTGTGACTCAGACTCTCCAGCCGAACACTTCAGCCCAATCAGCAAGCAGCTCGTTACTCACTGGAACTGGGATCTGAGCAGCAGAACAGCATACCTGATGCCAAGTCCCAATCAAGTAGAGTGTTAGCCAATCAGTGGGCATGCACTCGGAGCCCAGCCAGGAGCTTACTCAGACACCACCTAACTCTGACGACCTTGATTTTGACGGGTCCCCTTCCAGCGAGTGGCTCAGCCAATGGGAGAGCAGCTTCATCCCAGACTAGGTATGGCCTCCCCTCACGGGGACCAATAAGCGTCCAGCGCTTCTCTTGACAAGCCCAACAAGCCCTATAAATATAGCTAGCCCTGCCTACTCCAATCCATTTCTTGCCTGGAGATGAGAGGAGACACCTGGCAACTTATTTATACTTTATTATAGACAGATTAGTTTTAGTAGACTTTTTAGTAAAATTCACCAACAGAGCACAGTTACCGGTGCCATGCAGTACTGATTGAAGAAGAAAAATCTGAAAGATTGAGAATCTCAACTACAAGATTAATGCCACTGAGGCAGGTATCATTTCAACGAAACTTGCTAAAAGGAAGGTCTACTTACGGAATAATAATAATAATAATAATAATAATAATATAATAATAATAATAATAATAATAATAATAATAATAATAATAATAATAAAAATGAGTTCCCATTGGGCGACTAAAGACTTTATTTCCTTTATTTTCTGTTTCTATTTTTAGTTACAAAAATAGGAAGAAGTTGAAACGAAATGCTAGTTTGGTGTTCTGTGTTAAATGGACCTTATTTGAGATTGAAATTTATAAGATGTTTCAATTAAATGTTGAGGAATACTTTGCAATTTGCGTACGCACGCCTTAATAACTTGTTCAAAGTTAGTATATATTTACAGTTCATAGGCTACGTTTTTTCTTCTTTCTTTTTTTATAAACATTCAAGTTTTATTTACGTTTTTTTTTAATTATTTGAATTGAAACCCTTTATGTTTTCAAACAACTTTATACTAAATGTTTAAATCCTCTTTCCTTTGCACTATAGGAAGACTACTACGTTAGAACACCATTACACTGATAAAGGACGATAAGAAGCCCTGGTTTAATGAAGAAGAAGAAGAAGAAGAAGAAGAAGAAGAAGAAGAAGAAGAAGAAGAATGGAAAGGAAAAACTTGGTGGTAATATTACGTACTAATGTTATGTCTAAACAGGAGAGGTGGCCAGTTTGTATAAGGTATTTTTCCTATTTTGCGTGTGCGTTTGGGGATATGTGAGAGAGAGAGAGAGAGAGAGAGAGAGAGAGGGTTGAATTTGTTATAGAGAATATTTATTTATATATATATATATATATATATATACATATATATATATATATATATATAATCATGAGCCAAAATTCTGGAGAGAGAGAGAGAGAGAGAGAGAGAGAGAGAGGGTTGAATTTGTTATAGAGAATATTTATTTATATATATATATATATATATATATAATCATGAGCCAAAATTCTGGAGAGAGAGAGAGAGAGAGAGAGAGAGAGAGAGAGAGAGAAGAATGCTTGGAAAAAAAATTGTCTATCTAGAAGACTGTTTCTTCAGTACAGTGCTTCTCTTTTCTCCCATCCACAACCTTTCTTTTTCTTCATTTTATTATCTCTCTTTTTTTATGGCTATCCTTTTCTCTCTCTGGGACCAACTGAGCAAGTAATAAAGGCTAGGAATAATATTATTTTGAGAGTGGGAAAACTCTTCTTCAGCAAAATCAAAGCTGGACATAGTGAGGATATTTCTCCCTTCGTTTTCTTTATAAATATTGTTGGTCTAAATAGTTTAGGTCAATTACAAATAATTTCTAGTTCAGACACTACTTTTAAGTCTAATAATGTTGAATTAATGCATTATGTCAATTTCAAATACATTTAAGTTGAAACACAACCTTCAAATCTAACAACATTGAAATCATGCATTATGTCAATTTCAAATACTTCCCAGTTCTGACAATGATTTTACGTCTAATAATGTTAAATTCTAGTAAGTTTTAATATTTTTCAAATCTAACACTTAGGTGCTATTGAATTATGGAGGCCTATTGGAAACGTCCCTGCCTGGTGATGGCCAGATTGGGATTTGAGTCCCGCTAAAATTCGTTAGTTTCTTTAGTGTTTACAACCTCTCCTTCCTTGTGAGCTAAGGATGGGGGGTTTGGGGGAGTCCAGTCATTGCCTGGATCTTCCTGGTCCTAGCTTTGGTGGAGATGGGGGTTGGGAGCTGATCTTATGTATATATGATCAGTCTCTATTGCATTGTCCTGCTTGATAGGGCAATGTCACCGTCCCTTGGCTCTGCCATTCATAGGGCTCTTTAACCATTAAATTTGAAAACTTAAAATAAAGGTCCTATAGATATATTATTTCTAGTTAGAATATTCACCGATTCAAACACTAAAGTTATGAGGATTGAAAAATGAAACACCAAAACTCTACCAATTTGAAGACTGCATACCTCAAATATTTAAGTTCGACTAGATTACAATGACAAGTTTGAAAACTTAAAAGTTCGAGTGAAAAAGCTCCATTACATTGCATTATGTTAAATTTGAAAAATTTCCACATAAAACATTAAGGTTCAATTGGGTTACATTATTACGAGCTTGAGCAATTGCAAGCTGGAATGCTAAAGCTCCACTGGTTGTATTATGTCCAATTTGAAGAATAACAAGATCAGACATTAAAGTTCGAAAGTTTTATAAGTTACAACCCTTAAATGGTAAAGCTTCGTTAAATGGCATTATATTTATTTTGAAAACTATCCACTTAAAGGCTTAAAAGTCACTCATAATTGACAGGGGGAAGGGCCCAGGATAGTACAGTTTTGCTGATATTAGCGATACATAAACCCTATCACCACGTTAAGGTATCCCCACTCAGAAAGGGTAAAATGTATACACAAGCATACATATCCAAATACAAACAACAAGGTCAATAAAGGCTTAAAGATCACTCATGAATCGCAGAGGCAAGGGACAGTGACATTGCCCTATCGAGTAGGACAATGCCCTAGAGACTAACCACATATGATCAGCCCCCAATCCCCCTCTCCACCCAAACCAGGGCTAAGGAGGGCCAGGCAATGGTTGCTGATGACTTAACAGATAAACCTATATTCTCCCCCAAAGCCCCCTTCCTTAGCTCACAAGGATGGAAAGGCTACAGCAACCAAAGACGCTAACGAGTCTCAGCAGTACTCGATCCCAATCCGGCCTTCACCAGTCAGAGACGTTACCAAATCGGACAGCACAACTCTTACAAGCTCTAGAGCTGAAGTTCCAACAGGTTACACTGCATCAAATTAGAAGAGCAAAAGAATAAAACATTAAAGTCAGATTAGCTTACATTACGTTCAGTTTAAGATTTATTACAAGCTCTAACAACTAAAGTACGAAATGAGTTAAGGTACATATAGCGATGGGAACTGGAAGGCCATTCAATGCTTGCAATGTGAAGATTTGAGAGTTTGACCAGCAAGAACGAAGAAAGGATGCTACGATAGATATAAAGTAGAGGGCTTAAAAGTTGGTGCAACCATGTACAGACGACACCCCCAAAGATCATTAAATATGTCTATTCATTCTTCTTTCCTACAGTTATCCTTAAATTAAAGGGTCGGTTACTTGATGTGCCCACTGTAATGGCTTCGATAAAAGGCACCCTCTTTCATCCAAACTTTTCTCTCTATATCATCCTTCACGTTATCTCTCTCTATGATTGTCTGCCTCCCTCTTGATCTTCCTCCACCCCAAAAAGGTTCCTCCAAACCCCCCTCACAGCCTCCCCACTATCCATCATCAACATGTGTCCATACCATCTCCCTCATGAAACTCTTATCAACTCTGTAACCTTTACTACGCCTGCCATACTACAGTATTCCATGATCGTGGCAAAAACCAGGTTGTTTTTCGATATTTTCAAAGTCTTCAGAGTCTAGTATTGAAGCTACTTCTAATGGAAATTAATCTACTTGAAAAAAAATAATATGCAAACACTATTGTTCTTTGTGAGTTAAGTAGGCCTAATTAAAATGATTTCAATTAAGAATGTTGTGTCATTCAAACTTTACTTTAAACTTAGAAAGTAAAGTTACTTCACATAAACTATAAAATTCTCCACTGCTATTAAGATATTATTGAGATATATCATTGAAAAAAAAAAATTGTACAGATTATCAGAGCTCAACTACAGCCAGTTCAAGTTTTTTTTACACACAAACACACACACACACACACAACAAACACACACACACACACAAACACACACACACATATATATATATATAATATATGTACATATATATATATATATATATATATATGTACATATATATATATAAATATATATATATATATATATATACTCAAATAAGCCAGATATATTTTTGATACATCAATGTCTGGATTCTCTTAACGACCTCGGGATCCGAGCCCCAGGCGAAATCACACAAAGACAAGAGCTTGTGACCGGCCGGGAATCGAAGCCTGGTCGGCATTTAGCCACTATATTCGTGGCCAAGTGGTTTAGTCACTGTCTATACAAGCTTGCCGACCAGGGTTCG
Organism: Palaemon carinicauda; assembly: GCF_036898095.1. Lineage (NCBI taxonomy): Eukaryota > Metazoa > Arthropoda > Malacostraca > Decapoda > Palaemonidae > Palaemon > Palaemon carinicauda. The sequence continues at coordinate 60,248,817 of NC_090749.1, forward strand.
ATTCCCGGCCGGTCACAAGCTCTTGTCTTTGTGTGATTTCGCCTGGGGCTCTGATCCCGAGGTCGTTAAGAGAGTCCAGACATTAATGTATCAAAAATATATATGGCTTATTTGAATATGAAAAACACGTCTATATGTGCAAAATTTATCATATATATATATACATATATATATATATATATATATATGTATATATATATATATATATATATATTAGTGTATGAGGAGACCGAGTAATTATGCGTTTGTAATGCAGCTGATCATGGCAAGAAAAATATATGTATAGCCAAACACTAGCTCTTATTATGTAGAAATTTTGATAAAGCAACACTAATTCAAAATTATAATAATTTAAAATACTAATGAAAAAAAAAACAGCAACAACAACAAAAACAACAACATCAACACTCACCACATCGACGTTGTCCGTCAGCCTTTTCCCTCTGAGCCACCAGGTGACGATGGGCGGAGGGCGTACCCCGGCCGCCCTGCACTTGACGTCGTACTCGTGGTCGCCCTGAAGCTTCCCCGTCCGAGCATCCATGGACACGAGCAGTTCCGCGTCTGAGGAGGGGAGAGAGAGAGAGAAGTAGATTAGGTTCTGGAGTATATGCATGATAATGAGAGAGAGAAAGAGAGAGAAGTAGATTAGGTTCTGGAGTATATGCATGATAATGAGAGAGAGAGAGAGAGAGAGAGAGAGAGAGAGAGAGAGAGAGAGATCATAGTTGACTTCGGAAAGTTATGTATAATTAAGTTTTTGTCTAATTCTTTATAATGTAACTTTCGTCATCCAGCTCACGATGTAAAATGTGTCTGATTGTATATGTGTGTATGTATATGTAATGTATATGTGATATACATACTCATACACAAACACATTCAAAATACCACTGTTCGAAATGCACAAACTGACATGTCTTTCGGAATTGCCAAAAATATTACCATTTTCGCCTTTTTCCAGAATTTCCATTTGGTAGAACCAAGGTCAGAACGCATTCCACAAAGCGGTAATCCTCTCGCCCGTCAGTCACCGTCGAAACAGGTAAATCGGACAGGTGTGGGGGGGGGGGGGAGGGGATCTTAATGGACGGAGGAAGGACAGGTGACAGTGCAATGGGTTGAAATGACCTGGTGTCGAAATACCATTGAAGCTAAAAGCTCTGTAAGTTAGAAAAGTGGATGTACCATTGTTCTGGGTTCTAATGCTCGGTGTGGATGTCTGCGGATGTCTGTGGGCTGTGTGTGGATTTCCACACAAACATTAAGCTTTATGGCTTTGTTAGAATGTATCTAAAGTGTGTTTGGGGTATGTGGGTGGGCGCGAGTGTACTCGTGAATACCCGTGAGTGTATGTGTTGTGTTATTATTATTATTATTACTACTACTTGCTAAGCTACAGCCCTACTTGGAAAAGCAGGATGCTATAACCCAAGTGGTCCTAACAGGGAAAATATCGCAGTGAGGGAGGGAAACAAGAAAAATGAAATATTTGAAGAACAGCAACTACACCTAAATAAATATTTCCTACATGATCTATAAAAATCTGTAACAAAACAAGAAGAATGGAAACTAGATAGAATAGTGTACACGAGTGTACCCTCAAGCAGGAGGACTCTAGTCCAAGAGTCTCTATACCTTAAATTACATTTCATCGTTACGCTTAGTAACTGATCACCAAACAATGGATTAGAATAGATTATGTGGGTGTGTGTATGGGCAGATATTGGGTTTGGGTGGTGTATCAAACTGTGGGATTGGATGTGGGGCTTTAGGGATGTGTGGGCATAAAGAGTTGATTGAATTATGCGGAATGGGATGACTGACTGAGAGGAGTAGATGTGGGTTTGGTAAAATATGGAAGAAACAAATTTAGTGTTTATCAGTGCAATGAAGAAATGAATGGAGAGATTCCACAATGTGATCAATTATAAAGCATTTAATTAACCTAAAATAACTTAACCTAATTACAGAAAATGAAGGAAATAATCAAAGATAAAAGTATCCTGTAAAAATAGGGATAATCAATATTTTCGAAATATAGATCATGTATTGTAAAGAAATTCTACCTTACAAAATAAAATAACCCGGTGGTGGTATATATGCGAATAATCTTGTTTAAACATAAGAAACCCTCCGCCAATCTATATATACCATCAGCCGTTTCTATTCCACTGCAGGACAAATGCCTCAGATATGTCCTTTCACTCTCTTCTGCTTATGGTCTTTCTATGCTAGCCTATACCCTCAAACATTCTTAGTTCGTCAATTCATTGTCTTTTCAGGGACTCAGTCTGTTATTCTTTTTTGTCCATCTACATCCATACACACACATACAGATGAGGATGATGAGGATGATGATGATAATGATGAGGATGATGATGATGATATATATATATATATATATATATAAATATATATATATATATATATATATTTATATATATATATATATATATATATGTACATATATATATGAATACATATATATATATATATATATATAGACACAAATATTCAAAATCATAATTCTCAAGAGGAGACATGGAGACATTCTCGTAGATTTATCTAGGAATCCATCATCCTTTTCAAACTTTCGAACTGGAGGATAGTAACACTATCCTGTCTTGAAATCCAATGAATTTATATTTCGGCTTCCATTCAGTTCTCCATTCTCGTTAAATTGGAATCCATGACCATAATGGGCCACACGATTTTGGACAAAAATCGAAGTGAAAGAAAAATGCAGAGATTTCAAAAATAATAATGTTTAGTTTTTGCGTTTCATTGTAAGTCAATGGTGTTCATATTTCTTTTTATGAATGTGATACACTTTGCCAGTTGTATTAGACTCTTCAGGTGTGGTGCAAGTTTCGATCATAATAGGGATGCAGTAGCTTATTGGAAACGTCCCTGCCTGGCAATCTGCTGGACTGGGGTTCGAGTCCCTCTCAAGTTCGATAGTTTCGTGTAGTTTATGTAATATCACCATCCCTTTGGGCAAAGGAGAAGGGGGTTTAGGAGAGACTATAAAACTACCTGTTTAGGCAGCCATTGACTGGCCCTCCCTGGTTCTAGCTTGGCCGCTGATCACATGTATTTATGGTCAGTCTCTAGTACATTGTCCTTCTAACCCATTGTCACTGTCCCTTACCTCTGCCATTCATGAGCGACCTTTAAACCTTTAAACGATTCAAAAGATTTATAACGATATAATATGTTCTGTATGTAAAGTTTTTCCTACGACTCATCCAAGCGAACATCCTCTTGCATCAACAACCACAAAATAATAAATAAAGAAAGTAGTGCCCCATTTTCCGGGTCTTCACAGCACAACCTTCAACTCCCGAAAAAACCTTTTAAAGCCCAATATCTCTGTCATTCCTTTTCCAATGAACCCAGGGCTCGGATAAATGGAACTTTCGGCGGAATCGCCCGACAATAAAGGTTTGTCCTCGGGTCCAAAGATTTCTTTTGGAGCCTCGGCTTCGCCATTTATTCCCAGGTGTGCGACGGACGATTTTCCCCAACACTCAATCAGGTCTCGGTTATTCCATGTTCATTTTGCGAATGGAAATGTTCTATGCATTTTTTGTTTTTGTTTTTTTTGGTTTTTTAGATGTGTTATTTTAGTCAATTAAAATAGAGACGATTACAAAATCAGAAAGATTCTTGGAATGGGGTCCTCAAGTAGAGTATTTTTAACAAACAACATCAACAACAACAACAAGTGCAGCCTGAAATGTACATTGTAATGTGATTTCTCTCTCTCTCTCTCTCTCTCTCTCTCTCTCTTCTCTCTCTCATTGATATTATAAAAATCCATTTAAGCTTGCCCTTACATGTTTTATATTGTTAAAGTTTTTATGTCATTAATATCTTCAACCTATCTTATATAAGCTTGTCATGTTCCATTAATGAACAAGTCATATCCAGCCCGTCTTCCTGTTAAGAATCAGTCGATGACTGCTACAATCCATTTATAGTCCACAGCAGGTCAAAGTCCTCCGACGTGTCCTTATTCATGTCTCGGATTTGACAAGTTTTCATCACTAGGCTGGCCACTGCGGATTAGTGATGGTGGAAGACTGGTCTGATCGCTCACAGCAAATCAACCTAGTATGTGTGTCCATTGACTATTACAGCTTTGCTGTTAATGGTGATACACAAACACTTTCATCAACTAAAGGTATCCTCACTCAGAAAGGGGATTTTTTTTTAAATATTTTCTGTTTATATCACGTTTATTATAATTTTCATTCGTGTATATATATATATATATATATATATGTATAGTATATTGTATTTTTTTTTTTAAATTTTGATCCATCCTTTTAACAAACTATGTATAGATACAATGAAGTTATCATTACCAAAACCATTTTGTTTTACTTTTCTTGTCTCCATTTTTACAAAAAAAAAAAAAAAAAGCTTTAATTCGCTTTGTAGATTTTAATTTCTTTCCATTCCACTTTTCTTAATTTTCAGCATTTCCATGACCTCTCCTCTTTCCAAATCTAGTAGAAAGACAATGTATCTTTAGTTTGTTTCTTGTTCTTTCATTCTTTAGTGGGAGAAGTCCCTTTGCAAAGTGCAATTTGTTGAATAATAATAATAATAATAATAATAATAATAATAATAATAATAATAATAATAATAATAATAATAATAATAATAATAATAATATGTTGGGATTAGCTTGTAAAATAAAATATTAAATCTAAAAACACAAGAAACCTAACCAAAAAGAGTTTTAAAGAGACCTAAAAGACGAACCAAATCTAAATTGAACAAATTTAACAAAGGCTAATAAATATATCTCAAGTTTAACAATGGAATTTAAAGACGTAATTTCGCAAGTATCTACTAATAATAACTTAACAGATGTATTATTTCATACCTTTAATAATTACAGTAACATACGAGACGGTATATACAATAATCCAAACTCGAGGAACTTTAGGTACCGTCCCAACCGTCTTTACTGTTATACATAGTTCCGTGGTAAGAGATATGGGACCCTTTGTAGGTGGTATAAAATCTCTAAAGTTATGATAGAAAACTCATATGCTAA
>NC_090749.1:60258890-60266390 GCF_036898095.1 Palaemon carinicauda
TTTCAGTTTCTATTTCTAATTCTTTCTCTATTCCAACACTTTCACTCGTCTATTTCGTTGTTTTTTCAACTCTCTCTCTCTCTCTCTCTCTCTCTCTCTCTCTCTCTCTCTCTCTTCATTTTTCTTAGGGTTATCTTATCCTTCATATCTTTTTATTTTTAACGTTCGTGTTCAGCCTCCTCTCTCACTTTCACTCTCATTCATATTTATTAATCATATTTTTTCTCTTATATTTTTTACTTTATCTAATACTTTATATTATCCTTTTCTCACTTTTATTCACTCATTTCCCTATTATCATTCTTTATCTTATATTTTTACTCTATTTACTTATATTTTTAGTTTGTTTAATACTCTATACTATACTTTTCTCACCCACTCTCTCACTCACTCTCACATACCTTTCTTCGCCACTTTCACTCTCTAGTTATATCTTATTTTGTTATATTATTTATTCATATAATCACTGACATCTTAAGCCCTTGTCCTTTCTCCCTATCCTCTATTTCCACACCTCTTCTAATCTCTCTCTCTCTCTCTCTCTCTCTCTCTCTCTCTCTCGCTTACCATATCCCTCTCTAAAAACCATTATAGTATATCTCCCTCTCTCAATTCCTTATACTAGCTCTATCTTTTTAATCTTCCTACCATCTCTCTCTCTCTCTCTCTCTCTCTCTCTCTCTCTCTCTCTCTCTCGTGGAAGACAAAAGAGGCTTTATTTGAACCTTTCTAAATCATGCCATTTTAACAACATCATGAAACCTTGAGGTACCATCTCCGTAAGAGTTATTACCCACCTCTTTAGGCCTCAGATTTTTCCTCCCCCGAAAGTAAATCAGATTTATGAGCCTCCGAGAATCTCACTGCGACCTCGTCGAGGTAGAGGCTCCTGGGAGACTGTTTCTCCCAGGAGCTGTTTTCATTGCGTGGAGGTGTTCCTCTACAGAGCCCAAAGGTCACTCATTAATGGCTGAGGCAAGGGACAGTGACACTGCTCTAGAGTCTGAATATATATTCATACGATCAGCGTCTAAGACCCTTCTTCTCCAAGGCAAGGACCAGGGAGACCCAATGCTTTAGCAGGATAATACCCTGGAGACTGAATATATATTCATATGATCAGCGTCTAAGTCCATTCTCCATACAAGCTAGGACTTGGGAATTCCAGGCAATGGCTGCTGATGACTACAGTTTAGTCTACCCAAAAAACCCTATCCTTCGCTCATAAGGATGGTGAGGTTGAGCGGGTCTCGATTCCAGGAATTTAAGGTTTTCAAACTTGTTACTTCTTTCATCCAACAATCGCGCTTGAATACGACACATTCCCTTCAAGCGATAAACTTACTTTCTTCTAGCAATTACTTCTAACTAGCAATTCTTGATGTACGAGCGTCATTAATACTTTTTAAGCTTAAATTAAAAGAATTTATCAATTCTCAGTAACTAGAAATTACAACTTCACTTTAGGCTATACATTAATTTATATCCAATGATTCATTGTGGACAGATATTATGGATCTACTTTCAATTATACATTTGTCTAACTATTCTTGGTCACTGGACATTGAAGGCCCCAGAGGCTTTGAAACTACTCGATGATTTTGACATTATATACAAATATAGTACCGTATATAAGGTTATGGACGACCCCATTAAAATTTTGAACATAATACGGATACCAATCTGGATTCTAGATCCGGATTTGCATTTTCCACAATTTTAAAAATTACTTCCCCAAAAATGGACACATTGGATTTTCACCAAATTTTAACAATGGATAGATATTATGCACCGTAAGAAACAATGAAATTTTGGAGGTGATATGGATCAAGATTACGAATTTGAATCAACATCGCACTTTTCACCATCTACTGCACAGTCAGCATATGAAAAAGGGGGATTCACTGTCCGTAGACTTTAACTGAATGTTAAAGTAGATTCATCCACGGTCACCATGTGAAAACAGAAGCGTTTCGTCTGTAGAGTTAATAAATGTTGGCAATTCTTGTTATTATTCTATTATTTTCATAATGATTATTATCATTATTATTTTAATTAGTGTTATTTTAATTAAGGATTAAAATGTCCCCAATCTCTCTATTCGTATCTATTTCAAAGTTGTATAAGCTCTCTCTCTCTCTCTCTCTCTCTCTCTCTCTGCCTCAACATCGTATCCAATTCATCTTTAAGTAATTCTCTTAGAAACGCAATTATCGAATCATTCTCAAAAACATTCTCTTAATTTTTTCCATTTATAAGGATTCCTCTATATCTTTCTCTCTTAATATTTTTTTCTTGGATTGCAAACGAACAGAATTCTCTCTCTCTCTCTCTCTCTCTCTCTCTCTCTCTCTCTCTCTCTCTCTTCCTAAACTTAAAATGAAAGACAACCTTGACATTTTTCTTTTAGTTTCATGTTCAATTTTTTTCGTATTTTCAAGCCAAAGAAACTCCCTTTATCTCTCAATTCCTCCTTTTCAGGTAGATCATTTTTTTTTCTCTTATATTTCGTGTTTCTCTCATACTTTTGCTAAAAAATAATTCTTCCTCTCATACTTAATCCATAGATATAATATGAAATATTCTCTCATAGCAACTCTCTAATGTTATATTTTACACTGTTCAATCTTATTTCTCTTCCTCTTTTTTTAGACAGAGAGAGAAAGAGAGTAAAAAAAGCCACATTCAGGATCCAAATAAACTTTTCGTCAGTCGTTAAAAGGAAACTCGGAAGATGAAAGAGACTACAGAGTAGGAGATGATCCTCCCTTCTCTCGCCAACAAAGTTTAAATAAATCAACCACAAAAAAAAAGTAAATAAAAAAACATGCAAAGAACGTCTTCTTGAACTTACAGACATAGAGAATCTTCTCTGGTAGTTATTTTCACGGTGAATATGATTTACTTGTGGTGTATAGAGAGCATTCTAAAATTAGGATGTTCTTAAAAGTTATTTTCACGATGGTAAGAAAAAACATTCTTATGCAAAAACCTTTGTGTTTAATATTTTTATCTAATTTTGTATGAAAACGTATTAATGGGCAGAGCGTTGTTTTGCTGTAACGCTCATTGCTTACAATATCCAATGTGAAAGATTTTCCCCCATACATTCCATATGGAGAACGATTAATATATATATATTATATATATACATATATATATATATATATATATACATATATATATATATATATATATATGTATATATGTATACATATATATATATATGTGTGTGTGTGTGTATACACTATATACATACATATATATATATATATATATATAAAACGAATATTGTGAAAAAACGATCACGTAAAAGAGCCTTTTTACAAGAAGCCTTATTCACGAAGAATTTTCAGAGGAGAAAACTGTAAATTGATTTTCTTTTGTTAATACACTTACTGAAGTTAATTTGGAATACCAATCACTATGACAACTGTTACATCTATAAGAAGGAGTTGGATTAAGTGAAGAATAAATGTGTTTTCCCAGTCAGGTGAAACGGATAGATTTATTAAAATAAGTACTGAACACTTTATGGAGGTCAGGCTACTCTAATTACCTGTGAAAGGTATACAGTCTGATAACTAAGCACGCTTAAGCCCACTCTGCAAACAGTCAATGTACATCTTTTCAACATAATATGCAAATCAGGTATCTGGTAAATAGTCAACTGTTGTGTGGAGAGCTAGTTTAAGAGGGTCTTAGGACTAGATACCGCTTTAAAAAAACATTGGCAAATGTCCTGAAATTTAGCTCCTGCACTTTCTGAATTATCCCTGAAGAAAAAAAAGGCATATATATATATTATATATATATATATATACACATATATATATATATATATGTGTGTGTGTATATATATATATATATATATATCTAACTATATATATATATATATATATATAAATTTATATATGTATATGTATATATATATATATATATATACATATATATATTTATATATATATCGTCATTCCAAGTGGGGATACGTTAACTCTATATATATATATATATATATAAATATATATATATATATATATATATATATCGTAATTCCAAGTGGGGATACCTTAACGTGGTGAAAGGGTTTGTGTATAGCAATAATCAGCAAAGCTATACTGGTCACTGATACTAGGTAGGTTTGCTGTCAACGATCAGAAAAAGCCTTCCACCATCAGAAACTGCACTGGCCAGCGTGGTGATGAAAACTGGTCAAGCCACAGATATGATCCAAGACATGTCTGAAGCTTTTGTCCTGTAGTGGACTGGATACGGCTGCATTGGTTGTGTACATAGGTTATCTCTCTCTCTCTCTCTCTCTCTCTCTCTCTCTCTCTCTCAATCGGGTAATTTATTTACATACAAAATAGCAAATACATGGAACACACTTCCATCTGATGTAGTGAGCAGTAGGCACGGTAAACGAGTTCAATAATAAGTTAGACAACATTATAAAAACTCTCTAAACGCTCAAACTAAATTGCTCTACTAAAGAGCAAAAGAAGTCTCCGGAGTTGGAATGAAAAGTCTTTGAGACATCCAAATCCTTGTAACCCTCTTTATAACATATTCAAATTGGCTGTCATCGTGCATGTCATATTGACCCTAGTCAATAATAAAAGAATGAAATAGAAGCACAATATATCTTATTATTAAAGAAGAGGCATTAAGACAAGAATTTCTGTTGTTAACACTTGAAAAGGTAAGATAAGCAGGGGTTAATTGTCCATATGCTTTGTATAAAAGGAAATGAAACAGAGGCTAGTGGCCTCTGCCCCAGATAAAGGGTGTAGTGAGTAGGAAACACGGTTCATAGCCCAAAGACAATAGAGAGAATCAAGATGTAGGTTGATTAACCTATTTTAATTGCAAAAAAATACTTGTAAATTGAGAAAACAATGACAGGGTATTGTAAGTTTCATTCTAATCAATGGATATGATGTAATATGGAGACAAAAGCAGCTCAGTTGTCGTTTCATACAGCTATAAACACAGTAAAAAGATTGAGCGGTTGACCCATATTCCGTAATACTGGACATCTGAAGAAGCAGGTATCTATCCTTCAAGTTTAGTTGAGCCTAAAAGTAATATAGTGATATCACTACTATGGTATTTATTGTTATAGTTTTATTATTGTTTCCTTTGGATATGTAAACGAAGACCAACTGTGTAAAAGGATTACCCTTGCAATCGTTTCCAATTCTCCTCTTTTCATGAATTTTTCAAGTTCCCAAGAGTAATTCTACAATCACCTTTAACTCTAAATTATGATACAATATGTTTTCTTCTTTATGTTTCTCTTTCTTTATTTCTTTATTTCTCTCTCTCTTTGAATAGGAATAGTTTTATGATTATGAAGGATAATTCTTTCCAACTTATATTTTCTTGTTCCAAGTAAATGAATGGGAGAAGTTTACTGGTATATTGTGCGTTTGCTCAGAGAGAGAGAGAGAGAGAGAGAGAGAGAAAGAGAGAGAGAGAGAGAGAGAGAGAGAGAGAGAGAGAGAGAGAGAGAGACACAGAGAGAGAGAGAGAGAGAGAGAGAGAGAGAGAGAGAGAGAGAGAGAGAGAGAGAGAGAGCAATCAGTGAAATGATTTTCACCTAAAAGACTAGAATAATATTATTCACGCTAGACCGACGGATGAACTGTTACCTTTTCAACTCTTACTCGCTCTCACAAACTACAATCAATCTATTTCAGAGAGAGAGAGAGAGAGGAGAGAGAGAGAGAGAGAGAGATGTCCAAAAGATAAAGGTGATTAATCAGTGTTGCAGAGATTTTTTATCAATTCCTGAAAGGATTCATCATTATCTTGCTAAACACAAATGTGCGACAGGGAATTAATATATTATCTGTGATTGTGTTCTCCTCTCTCTCTCTCTCTCTCTCTCTCTCTCTCTCTCTCTCTCTCTCTCTCTCTCTCTCTCTCTCTTGTATCTACTGTATATACAACACCAACAGTTGTAGCCGTTTCTAGTCCACGGCAGGACGAACTCCTTAGGTGTGTCTGGGTTTGGCATGTTTTCCTCACCATGCCGGCCAGTGCGGATTGGTGATAGTGGGAGATTACTGCCTGATTGCTCACAGAAAACTTTCCTTGTATAGGCAGCCCTGACTAGTACATCCTTGCTGATCATGCCGATACGAATCGCTTTAAGCACGGGAAGGTATCCCCCACTCAGAAAGGATATATATATATATATATATATATACAGAGAGAGAGAGAGAGAGAGAGAGATAGAGATATGCCAATCAATTAATCAGTAACATTCGTGATGCCTAGGGATCAAAGGCCTATGAGGAAATTCCTTTTATAAGAATTTCTGGCAGACCAAGGATTCGAACCTAATCCATTTGTTATAGAAGTAACAGTCGACATCATAATCGTTAAGCTTTTGCCCATGGAATTGGAATCACCCAATTTCTGCTATTTGAGGCCTATATGGATAAAAAGAAAATTATTCCTGTTAGTTACCAATTATCACAAAACAACCAAGTGTTACTACCCCATCAATAGTCCATAATACTGGAGACAAGTTCATGTCGATTATAGGTGTTAAATCTGAATACCACAAGAATATTATTATTATTATTATTATTATTATTATTATTATTATTATTATTATTATTATTATTATTATTACTAGCTGATCAAAATCTGAATACCACAAGAATGTTATTATTATTATTATTATTATTATTATTATTATTATTATTATCACAAGCTAAGCTACAACCCCAGTTGGAAAAGCAAGATGCTATACGCCCAAGGGGTCCAACAGGGAAAAATAGCCAAGTGAGAAGAGGAAATAAGGAGATAATTAAGCGATAAAAGAAGTAATGAAAAATCCAAATAAAATATTTTAAAAACATTAACAACATTAAAACAGATATTTGATACATAAACTATAAAAGGACTCACGTAAGCCTGTTCAACATAAAAATATTGGCTGCAAGTTTGAACTTTTGAAGTTCAACTGATTCAACTACTATGTACGAATGCATTAGAGAGAGGCCGCATCTGGCAACCGACCCCTCAATGTAAGAAAGATGTACTATGTAATAACATTTTTTTGCATATTCTCTTCTTTTCTTTTACTTGCTACTTTCTTGTTACTTTCAACTTTCCATTTCCAAGTTCCCATCCATTTTCCATGCATTCTTTTTCCTCTGCGTTTATTCTTACCTCTTTTATTTTCTTTCTTCAGTATTTTTTCTGTTTCATGCTTCCTTTCTCTCTCTCTCTCTTTCTCTTTTTTTATGTCTTTTTTTTACATTTTGCTATCTCATATCTTTCCCTTTTTCTATTCTTTCTTCTTTTCATGATTCCTAACTTCAATACTCCTTTTCCAATTTTCACATCTTTATCACATTCTTGCTTTATCACACCTTTCCCCCTTTCCTCTTTATTTTTTTTTCTTTACACGATTCCTTATTCTTCTCTCGTCTTTTTTTCCAGTTCCCTTCACCTCCTCCTTTACATTTATCCTGTTTCTTC
>NC_090749.1:60268890-60276390 GCF_036898095.1 Palaemon carinicauda
GTCTCAGACATGTCCTTATTCATGTCTGAGGTTTGGCCAGTTTTCCTCACCACGCTGGTCAGTGTAGATTGGTAATGGTAGGAGACTTTAATCTGATACAGCAAACTAACCTAGCATTGGTAGCCGCGCCTAGTAGAGCTTTGCAGATCATGGTGATGCACAAACCTTTTTACCAGGTTAATGTATATAGAAGGGTGGTAGAGTGCCAAGAGACTTTGAAAAGTGGTGGCTTGAGGGTAAATGTGGATGAGACTAAAGCCATCATTAGCAGTAAGGAAGGTAGGGACAGGATAGCCTAACATGAAAGTAGCGGAGCTGTTATAAAACAGGTAGGAAAATTTCGATACTTGGGAGGGAGGATATGTGGCTGAAGTTGAGAATAGGATAAGAGCAGCACGGAAGAAGTGGAGGGAGGTAGCAAAAGTGGTATGTGATAGGAAAATGCCAGTTAACGTAGAAGATCAAGATCTATATTACATTAATAAGACCAGTGTTAATGTATGGATCAGAAACTTGGATGTTAAGACAAAAAGAAGAAGCAAAGCTTGAGAGAACCGAGATGAGAATGCTAAGTTGGATTATGGGAAGATCACTGTTTGAAATATTTGGGAAACGCTGAAATATGAAAAATAGCAGGTATAGTAAAGATTACTGAGATGATAAGAGAGTCACGACTGAGATGGTGTGGGCATGTGTTAAGGATGGACCGTGGAGAGGGAGTGTACCAACCGTGTGTCACACGATCGTACATAGTAATGACATTTAATTTTGTGTATATATTAAACTTGTAACTTCGCACTAACCTCGCACTAATAAGAACCTGAAATAACATGTCTGTTTTTCTCACCGTTAACTGTTAACCGGTGCGTTGTCGTTTTGAACATGAATTTGCCTGTTATGTTTTGTATGCCCTTTTTGCCTGGAGTCTTTGTATATAAAAGCGAATGTTCTGTAATAAAGTTACTCAGTTGCTTTCATCCTGCCTTTGAGTCACACCCTTCTCTCGGCGCGTCACATTGGTGACCCTGGAGTGACTCGCTCCTCCCGCCTTCCACCCACACCCTCACTGTTACTATGACACCCTCAAAACATACCTTCTGCAGCAGTACTTGCCGTCGCCAGCCGCCCGTATAGCAAAGCTTTCTCACCATCTCTCAACAACCTTTGGGGGACCAAAGGGTTTCGCTCACCCTCGGGGAAATGACCAGTATCACTCGCCTACAACCTGTTGAGATGCCTCTCCTTGTGAGGTGAACCTACTTCGTGCCCTTTGGATACGCCGTTCACCCGAACCTGTACGCGCTGCCATACCCGATGTCGATAGTTTACCCATAAAGGATTTGATGACCAAAGCCGACGCCCTTATGGACAGCCACTTCACGACCCTCCGGACATCCATCAACGCCTCCACTCCTGACGAAGAGCACACCTATTTAACTTTAACCGAAGCCGACGTAAATGCCGTAGGACACACACGCCTATGAATACCATGGGACACACACGCCTATGAATGTCGTAGGACACACACGCCTATGAATGCCGTACGACATGCCTATGAATGCCGTAGGACACACACGCCTATGAATGCCGTAGGACACATACGCCTACCATGACGAGCCGGAGCGGCATCAGTGCCACCCATCATCCACCACTCGCTCGTGCCCCAACCAACGACTTCTACAGCCACTCACTGCCGCTCATCGACCGCAGTTTTGCTACAACTACTCCAGATCAGGGCGCCCTATTTAACATGTACAGTATGTCATTTTTAGGGGGGAGCCATGTACCAACCGTGTGTCACACGATCGTACATAGTAACGACATTTCATTTAGTGTATATATTATGCTTGTATCTTCGCTCTCCCCTTGCACTAATAAGAACATGAAATAACATGTCTGTTTTTCTCCCCGTTAACTGTTAACCGGTGCGGTGTCGGTTTGAACATGAAATTGTATGTTATGTTTTGTATGCCCTTTTTGCCTGGAGTCTTTGTATATAAAGGCGAGTGTTCTGTAATAAAGTTACTCGTTTCTTTCATCCTGCCTTTGAGTCACAACCTTCTCTCGGCCCATCACAGGAGTGAGGAGGGCTTGGGAGAAACCTGTTTAGGGGAGAAGATCAAGAGAGAGGCAGAAAATTAGATGGTGCTATAAGGTGAAGGAGAGGTTTGGTGGAAGAGGATGCTTTTGATAGCAGGTATTGGAGAGGGTGCATCAGGCAACCGACCCCTTAATGTAGGGATAACGGTGGGGAAGAAGTTATATATATATATATATATATATATATATATATATATATATATATATATATATATATATATATATATAATCACTCTTCTTTCCTGCCACTGTGTGTGGCATTGCCAGACGTATGACTATTCGGTCTCTACCTGTCCCTGGGGTATGGGGAGAGTGAGTAGTCATACTCAGGTGAGAGGGGGTACACCGAGGGGTGCACTAGGAAACAACAATCTCCCACAAATTGCCTAAACTACTATGTTGTAGTTAGAAAACTGGGTAGGGTGGTGGGAAGGGTTGATGTGCATGTGCATTTGTGTGCATATCTATCTAAATACCTAGCTGTTCTTTTTTAACGGATCGCGTACACTGGTAAACATATAAAACATTCAAGACAATAATCAACACTAGTTTTACCACGGGAAGAATAGAAATAGAGATATACAGAGATTAAAAGATTTAAGTGTCGAATTCAATGCTATTAATATCTTTCAAACATCATATCAATTAAAGACATAGCGATTAGAGGAGTAAGAATTAAAAACCCAGATATTTTGTTGAATGATGATGATGGAAGAAGATTATGTTTCAAAGTGAACTAAAATCAAAAGAAAGAATTCTTTCCAAAAGATACAAATCCAATCATTTCAACATGAAAGTAGAAACAGATATCTCTTCCTTTCGAATTTGTATTGTATAACCCCGACGCATTTCAGCATTCAATGAAGCATAACAATAGATACTTGACATTTTGGCCTTTTTTCCCCCATTCAAAGCCTCAGTGCTTCATTGTTCTGAGAGAATCTTGGGAGATCAAACCCTACTTATCTCTTTTAAAGGCATTTTCATCTCATATTTTGTGAGGGTCGAAATGCATCTCATTGTTTCCTTTGATACAAAAGGGGTTCGGTTCTTTGTGCGCACGAGACTTTTACTGACACAAACAATAAGATCAGAAGATCAGAATAGGAAGAGTCCTTTCAGGATGATGCCTCCCTTGTACAACAGGAGGAGGACTTCCCCTTTCTATGATGGACAGGACGACGACTGCCCTTCTATATTATGATGACTTTTGATTAACAATAAGGGGTAAATATTTACCATCTGCAGTAATATCATTAAAATAAACATTTAACATAAGTATAAATATGCATTATTTTAGTAACTAATATGACGCTGTTAGAAAAAAAAACTATTTAAATAAATAATTCTTAAAATATACTGTTCTCAGGTGCATTTCAGTAAAAGACAGGCAACCGTAATTGCACAATACTTTCTTATTATCTTTTACGGTTGGTGACCGTAATATCCCTCCTTTATATCCAATATATCCGTTTTTAAAACGGCAACATTTAGTCCGGGATTTTTTTCCATTTTTCACAGCAAATATTTAACAGTGAAAGTTAAAGTGAAATAGTGCATAGAACGACTTTCTTACTATAGAATAGGACACTTTTGACATTCGCACAGAAGGACGACTTTTTGTACGAGGTGAATTTCAACTAGAACAGTGCAACATTTTATTCGTACAGGACATTTTCCCAAAAGTTAGACGACCTTTTATAAAAGGAACAAACCGATTTCCCCCCATAAAGTAAAACAACTTTACTTATTACATTATGATGTTCTTCCTGTAGAATAGGGGATTTTTCATCCATATAAGAGGTTACTGGTGCAAACAAGAAGACAACATTTACTTACGCACAAACAACCAACTTTCTTAATTTTTATTCATTGGAGAATGTGAGTCTCTGCAAAAGTAACAACATTCTATTAATTGAGCAGAACAATTTCACTCATGCTTGATATAGAAATTACCAATATAACAAAACGACTGTACGACTCAAAAACCCATAATGGGTTGTGGTACCCTATTGGAAACGTCCCTACCTGGTGATCTGCTGGACTGGGGTTCGAGTCACACTCCAGCTTGATAGTTTCTTGTAGTGTATGTAACCTCACCATCCCTGTGAACTAAGGATAAGGGTTTTGGGGTGATGCAAAAGTCTACCTGCTGACTCTTCAGCAGTCATTTCCTGGCCCTACATGGTCTTACCTTGAGTAGAGAGGGGGCTTGGATGTCTTTCATATGTATAAAAGGTCAGTCTCTAGGGTACTGTCACTGCCCCTTACCTAGGCCATTCATGAGCGTCATTTAAACCTTTAAAAGGACAATCTGCTATATAAGAGGATGATTAAAAAAAAAAAAGTTATGACTTTCTTTACACAACAGAAGGACTTTCAATTTACGTAAATCGGTAGCCAGAACAACTATGATGACATTTTGCATAATACTTACACTAAGATGGTTATAAAACTCTTTCTAAATCATCGTTTCACCTATACCAAAAATTTAGTGTAATTCTATGCAGGACCGTTTCCCTATTTCATAGGCCACAGAAATATCCTTATAGGAAACCGTAAGAATCCGCTGCCTACGATATACTTTCTATTTATGGGATGTTTGGGTCTATAATATACTCAATGGGTATTGGGTAGAAAGGGGATAGAGGGTTTCAAAAAAGTTGAAATAAGTTATGATATCAAAATGGATCCTAAATTACCCTCCCTCAAAAAGATAAAATCCGTAAGATGTTGGCGACATTAAAAATTCACTGGGTAGCATTAAATGGATTTAAAAGTAATAAAGCGAACTTTAAAAAGTAGATGCTTCATCTATGAAATGGAAAACTACAGAGGAAAAAAAAAATGGGCATCAATGGGAATGGTGGAATTAAATAGAGACCACACTTACAAATAGGAAGTACTAAAACTAATACGGCATTGGATCCCTCACTGGTTACGGCTCATTTCCCTTTGCTTACACATACACCAAATAGTCTGGCCTATTTTCCACATATTCTCCTTTTTTCCTCATACATCTGACAATACGATAACCGAAAAATACTTCTTCACTCAATAGGTTACCTACTGCAGTGTATTTGATCATTGGCTACTTTCTATTTGGTATGGGTAGAAGAGATTCTTTAGCTATGTTAAGTAATTATTGTAGGAGAAGGACACTCTAAAATCAAACCATAGTTCTCTAGTCTTGGGCACTGCCATAACTTCTGTACCATGGTCTTCTACTGTCTTCGGGTACAATTCTCTGGACACATATTTTTTTTCCTCATTGGCTATTTACCTTTTTGGGGCCCTTGAGGTTGCACTCGAGCGCTCTATGTTTCCTTACCTCCTTTCCTCACAGGGCTAAATACCCTGTTGGAGACCTCAAAAGGCTTATAGCATCCTGATCTTCCACCCAGGTTGTCGCTTAGCTAGTATAATACTTGCCTTCATTGAACCGAAGTTCCAACTGTTTGAAATTTGAATGTAAAGTAATTCGGTGTAGAGAATTGGATGTTTTAAAACCAGTTCTAGTCATAGAATAAAGAAAATGGAAGCTGCAGCCAAAAAGAAAAAGAAAAAAAAAATAGCAGCTGAAAGATTGCAAGCTTGAAAGGCCCATCAAGGAATAAACTTCTATTATTTTCTGAAACATTTCAAGTCAACCTCTGGAAAGAAATATTCTGAAGTAGAACTATAAATAGAAACTGTAATTTTAAGCGGAAATTCTACGTAAAAATATACATTTCTCAGCCGTATTTCAGTAAAATACAGGCGACCGTAATTTCTATCCTACTTTGTTATCATGTTTTACGGGTTGGTAACCGTACGTCAATATATTCGTTTTTAAACGGCAAATGCCTGCCAATATTTATTCCAGGATTTTTACCGTTTTTAAAGGAAATTTTGAACAGTGTAGTACTGTACATATATTATTACGTTGCGAGACTGAACAGAGAAGATTGAAATAAACCAAAATGAAAAAAAAAAAAAAAAAAAACAACTGAAAAAGATGGTAACACTGTATAAGCCCATTAATGCTGATAATTTCTCTTCAAAGGAAAATTCCAGGCAAAAATCAAGCGCGTAACATTATATGCTTGCCGAACAGAAGCCATTTATTAATATTAACAAGTAAACAATTACGAAATGTATGTAATTAGCATAACAAATAGCACACAAGATCTGACCTCGTTTATTACATATTTTCCTTGGAAAATATTTTGAAACTCGGAAATATTTTCAGATCTGAACAAAGATGAAGAATTAAGAATTAGAATAAAAAAAAAATGCGAGTTTTTTCTTGACTATTTTCCTAAATTAAAATTTAAAAGTACTGTCAACTTTTGCCCCAAATTTAATTTCAAATTTTATTTGCCTTTCATATTTTGTATAGCCCTCGTTACGCCATATATTGAAAGACAAATTGAATTATCGGGTTAAACGAGAGAGAGAGAGAGAGAGAGAGAGAGAGAGAGAGAGAGAGAGAGAGAGAGAGAGAGAGAGAGACTTATTCTTAAAAACGCTAAAACGTTGTGTGTGTGTGTGTGTGAGAGAGAGAGAGAGAGAGAGAGAGAGAGAGAGAGAGAGAGAGAGAGACTTTCAGCATCTGATTAAAACTTAGGTAGATACTTATTCAGAGAGAGAGAGAGAGAGAGAGAGAGAGAGAGAGAGAGAGAGAGAGAGAGAGAGAGAGAGAGAGAGAGATGGGGCGGAAAGCCACACTATGCCAGTAGCTTAATACCAGTTAGGTATTAGGTAATAGCAATCCTTTCTCCTCCCGGATATTACTCGAACACTGGTCTTACTCCAACACAACAGCGGGTAACAACGAGCCCATAGAGCCTTCCCGCTTTGTGTGAATACGAGGGTTACTTAGAGATGCTAAACTCCTTAAAGCGGTTATAAACAAGAAAAGTTCAAAAGATCTTACTTGCTAGCGCTTATGGGCGATAAGAAGACACCAGAGCCTAGTTCTTTCTACGTAGCAAACTTGTAGCAGAATTCAGGGGGTAAAGGGAGGGAGTGAGGGAGGGGGAGGGGTTGCATTATGTCAGCAGTTCAAGCAACTGTTTAACCGTAACACAAACACAGAGTTTCCACTATACCGGGCCCATAATACTTCCCCCAAACCAATTAGCAAAACATGGACTAATTTTTTCTGCCACAAACTGTCATTATTTTGGAAAGTTCATTAGCAAAACCATTTAGGGGAAACGTCACATGTTTCTAGACACCGTGTTTAATTATCGGGAATATTGAACAAAAGACTGGGTTTGCTTTGAACGTTAGTTCGGACTTGTAAATACTATTAAGAGTCTATCTGCCTAGTTAAAAAAAGGGCCGGACAACTTATGACCTTTTCAACATGGAAGGTAATCACAATAATGCTTGAAAGTTTTGAAGAAGTTTTGC
>NC_090749.1:60283890-60286390 GCF_036898095.1 Palaemon carinicauda
TATATATATATATATATATATATATATATATATATATATATATATATATATATATATATATATATATTTATATATATATATATATATATATATATATATATATATATATATATATATATATATATGTATATATATTTATATATATATGCAAATATGAATATGTATATATATATATATATATATATATATATATATATATATATATATATATATATATATATATATATATATATATATATATATATATATATAAAATCTCATACACTTGCTTTTTATTATATATGGGAGATCATATATTGGCTCAACTGATTATTTTGGAATTTAGAAAAAGATGCTGGGGCCAGGATTTGTGTTCAAATTTAATTGATGTTTTCCACGATTAAATATTATAAAATTTGTATGCATCCGTTAAACTTATTCAAAACGTTCTCCACGCAACGCTATATAACTATAATTCCAATTTCCACTTTGGGCGATGAGACAATCCGGACAAAATTGGTGTTAAATGTGAACATATTTTTGTTCGTGAATGTAATTACATTTATGGATCACTCGAAAAAACTATACGACGAATTTCATGAAATTTTGAAACGTATATTGTGTGTAGGTTAATGGTCTATCTAAATGAATTAAGGGATAGATGAAAACCTTTTTTCAATTTGTTTATTTGACTAGAGTGGTTCATAAAATACTTGAAATTTTAATGAAACTTATGCAAATGTCTCGAAATGAAAGGCATCTATGTAGATTTTTAGAGCACATTTACTTTGTACGTATTCTTAGATTTAGTGCTAAAAGCCGTTAAACCATCAGTAATTTTTATGAAATTAAGCTCTGAGTTTATACAACTATTTATGTTAAGATCGTAACTCCTGAATAGGTCTATTTTTACAGATAAATATCTTCATTTCAAAGGCCTCAGCATAAAATTTATGGCAGCGTTTATTAAAAAAAAAAAATTCATCTCTGAATGGGGATACCTTAACGAGATGTAGTAGTCATGGCTACCACCCCTACTAGGCTGGTTTGCTGTGAGTGTTCAAACTAAAGTTTCCCACCATCACCAATCCTCAGTTGGCCGGCGTGGTAAGGAAAACTGGCCAAACCTCAGATATAAATAAGGACATGTCTGAAGCATTTATCCTGCAGTGGACTGGAAAATGCTGCCTTTGTTGTATATAGAAAGAAAATCTCCTTAAAATTATTATTTCAAAACTGTCACTGTTTGTAGAATAGTCCTGCACTTCCCTTATACGTTTGAGGAGGTACAGTCTAAAGGAAAAACAAAGACATTGAAGGATTTTCATTAAAACAAACATAAGTAATTTTCCAACCACAGTCAACTTTGCAATAATTCTACAGGTTCAAGAATTTAACACACTCTTACCCGCAGTCATTGTCGTAGTGCAATAAATGATGGAAAATAGAATATGCATATCAGGGTTTGCATTTTTGAATATATCAGAAGAGCCATTATAGATTTAAAGGTGCCTCATGAATGGCAGAGGTAAGGGGCAGTGATAATGCTCTATTGGACAATGCCCTAGAGACTGACCATATATACATATGCATTTATAAATATAATATATATATTCAGATAGTGACTCAGCAGGCAGACATCTAGGCTCCCCCAAACCCCTAATCTTTACCTTTCAAGGATGGTGAGGTTACAAACACTACTAGAAACTATCGAGCTTGAGCGGGACTCGAACCCTTGTCTGGTAAATTTTCAGGCAGGGACCTTTCCAACAGGCCTATTAAGCAAACCATTGTTTAGTACCATACGTCAACGCTATAAATAATACGTCCTTCAAATGCAAGTTATTTCTCAGACTTGATACGTAGACCTGAAGAAATGGAGCTCGAAGTGGTTGATTATTTACATACCCTGAGAGACATACAGCCACTTTGTAAAGAAAGGTCTGGTGGTTGCTGTCTTTTTAGACTTTACAATCTTACACACTTTTTAAAATAATCTTTAGTTATAGTGCGTTCTTCAGTTCCTTTTATTTTCATAAAAGTTGTGTGTGTTTGAACGCGCGAGTGTGTATACAAAAGCTGCAGTATTATTATTATTATTATTATTATTATTATTATTATTATTATTATTATTATTATTATTATTATTATTATTATTATTGTTATTATCATTATTATTATTATTATTATCATTATTATTATTATTATTATTATCATTAATACGTGCTAAGCTACAACTCTAGTTTGAAAAGCAGGATGGTATAGGCCCAAGGGCTCCAACAGCGAAAATAGCCAGTGAGGAAAGGAAATAAGGAAAAACAACAAGAAGTTAATTAAGAACAATAACAACATTAGAATAAATATTTCATATATAAACTATAAAAACTTGAAAATATCAAGAGGAATAGAAACAAGATAGAATAGTGTGTCCAATTGTACCCTCAAGCGAGAATACTCTAACCCAAGACAGCGGAAGACCATGGTGCAGAGGCTATGGCACGACCCTAGACATAAATAAAAT
>NC_090749.1:60293890-60298890 GCF_036898095.1 Palaemon carinicauda
ATCAAAATTTCTATTGAAGCATAGTCCTTAGAAGAAATATCAGCCCCATACAATAACATAAGTAATGAGCATGAATGCCAAAAGTGACACGCCCAACCAATGAACGTAAATTTTTTTATCTATAACATAAAACCTAATATATGAATTTATGCGTTCAGATTCAATCTATCTATTAACACGTTATATTTAGATGAGACAGAAAAAAATGATTACGCATGTATGCTTAAAATATTATTGGTAAATTTACCTTAGGATCCGGAGTAATGAATTACCTTGGTGCTTAAAGAAACTTTTTGGAACATTCAGGCATGATCATCAAAAGAAATCTTAATATGCCATAGGAGATATAATACTCCAACGGTTATTATCGTTACTACTAGTTAAGAACAACCCTAGTTTGAAAAACAGGATGCTAAACTCTGGTTAGAAAAGCAGGTTGCTATAAAACCTAGTTGGAAAAGCAGGACACTATAAACCCTAGTTGGAAAAGCAGATTACAATAGACCATAGTTGGAAAAGCCGGATGCTATAAACCCTAGTTGGAAAAGCAGGTTGCTATAAACCCAACGGCTCCAACAGGGATAACAGCCCAGTGAGGAAAGGAAATAAGGAAACATATAGAATAGTGTGCCTGAGTGTACCGTCAAGTAAGAGAATTCTAATCAAACACAGTGTCAGACCATGATACAGAGGCTATGGCACTTCCAAAGATTAGGGAACAATGGTATGATTTTAGATATTCCTCTAAGAAGAGCTGTTTACCTTAGCTAGAGAGTCTTTTCTAACTTGCCAAGAGGGAAGTATCTACTGGACAATTAGTGCAGTAGATAACCCTCGGAGTGAAGTGGAATTTTTCGGTTTTCTTAGCGTTGTCAGGTGTATGAGGACAGAGGAGAATGTGGAAAGAATAAGCCATACTATTCGGTATAGCAGTAGGCAGAGGAATAATGAACCATAATCAGAGAGGGCTCAAGGACCCAGATAATATAGACACCTATATTTGACTTATAATACAACTTTTTGACCGACCAGACAGCAGTTTGTTTAACCAGTTAGAGTATTTAGAATATTATCTATTATTTAAAGAAGACTAAACCCGTAAGCTTGAGGTCTTGTGTATATAATTCAGGTTTTTAGCCAAGAAAGACCCAGTAGAGATTGCAGTTCCAAGTCACTGATACCATTGGAAATATTTATGTTATCTCCTGAAGTAATATACGTATGGTCCTAAATCATTACTAATATAAATATATAACCTAATGAAAGCAAACTTAATGACAAACACACCCACACACACAGACTAGATTGACAACCTTTGTTTGATTCAACCCTTTATAAAAAATTATAAAATAAAAGTTTCCCATAAGTTTTTCTAAACACAAAGTCGTTGAAAACAAAATTTGTTTATAGCAAAACAAAAGAACTTCCCGTAATTTTGTTTATAGAAGCGTCTTTCTCAAAAGGAATTTCTTTTCAGTCCCATATGATTGTACGCTTTCTTTTCTCTTCTCCATTAATTAATTTCTTTATTATCTTGTACAAGTCTATTGATTTTAGCTTCCTATTGTTTTCTAATTGTTTATTTTGTCTCTCTGTCGAGTTCATTGTATATATCTATGCATTATGTTCTTTCAGGACTGTTTTCTTTCACTTCCTGTTTTCTACCCGTGGTTAATCTTCCTATTTTTGTCATTCCATTAATCATCAGTTCCTTTTTGTTATTCTCCTCTTCGTTGATAATTCCATTCATTGCTATTCATTGGTCTCTCCCCTTTCTAAGTGGGGATACCTCAATGTAGTGATAGGCATTGTGTATCGCCATGATCAGCAACTGTACTAGTAAGGGTCACCCATACTAGGTTGGTTTTCCTTGAGCGATCAGACTACAGCCTCCCACCATCATCAATTAACAGTGGTGATGGAAACGGTCAAACATCAGACACGATTAAAACATTTATTGTTGTTGTTTGCCTACTTTCAATTGCTTTTTATTTACATATAATCTTTTCTCCCTAATTCTTTATACTTATTGCCGTTCCATACACGAAATATTTATTCATCTCATCCCATTTTTCATGGTCATTTCTTATCTTTAACATCAGAAATTAATGCCATTTTGTTAATCATAGGATCTTATCTAGTCATTAAAATGAGAGAGGTTATTAGAGGTCTACCATAAGTAACCCTACGTCCTAAAAGAAATATTTGAAAAATAAATTAACAGAATTTGCTGTATCTTAAATCCACATAATTATGAATAACTGAATGATATTAGGAGAAAGGTATGACTATTTTATCATTGATTTAGCCAGTCAACTAATTTATAAGTCCCCTGTTTACAGATCAGCTAAAATACGATACAAGTCATCTGAGACATCTTCAATGTACAGTTCCACTTAGCTCTGTAGAAACAATGATCAATATTTAGAATACAATTTCTTTTTTACAGAATAATTAATAAGGATTTTAATTCACTAATTACTATACGGTGCAGGATATTATAGTATTTATAGGACTCCATTACGAATGTAAAATAGTGTGTTATAACAATAATAGCCTTTTACCAATGTGGGTTTTAAGATTTAAGGTTAGTGATGGCACCAACAGAGGTGGTAAGCAAGTGAATGACAAGAATAAGAATGTAATATACTACTTGTGATAGTAAATGTGTAAAAGCAAAACAAAAGTATAAAAGGGGAACACTAGTGAATGAATTACTCTTTGAATGCATTAAATAAAAACTGTGCAAACAATAATAAAGTTGTATGAGAAGAGAAGCAATGGAAGATACAGATGCATGGAGGTAATTCACTTGCAGGAACCCCTTCGATAATTAATGCTTTTTTGCAATTGATATAGAAATTATTTAACTTCTTGATACAGCCAAACAATATGCAGTAGGTGCAACACAAATATCCTGAAATATTTGCCCGTGTGTCTGGCAATATTTACACATTCATTAGCTAATGTATGTCGTGATGATCAGTCAAAATTTGAATGAAAAATTAATAAGACCACTAACATAATGTTAAATTACTTAAAATATTCCTTTGCTATAATAATACTTTATACTTGTTTGTGATTAGTATATATTTTATAATATTATTAATAGTTCCATTTCCAACATCTGTTATATAAAATTAGAGGAAATAAGTAGGAGGATAATTAATGTAGTTTGAATAAAATATAGGGGTCATAAATTGGAGGGATATGAATACCATGAAGTGAGTTAAAACTTGTTTTTTTACTATCATTTTGATTATGCTTCTTATCATCCTTTGTGTAGCCCGATTTATTAGTTATCATCTATACCCTCGTTATCTCACACCTCTCATTATTTAGTGCTACCCAAAAAAATATCACATATTTCCATTTCTTATTTCTTTTTTCGTTTGTCATGCTTAGGGTATTTTCTTGCCAATGCTTACACTGAAGTGTACCTTTTTGTTAATATACAAGCATTTTAGTCCAATTCAGACACTCAAGTGCTGTCCAGATACCAGATTTCAATCTAAATACTACAGAGTGCAAAGCAGACACGAGTGAAATTCAGCAGACATAATTGAGTTATCAATATAAGAGAGTAATAATCCAGGCCTTCAGAGCTATCTGGGCACTCTCGTGCCATCCGCACTCCCAAATGTATCCATACACTCATGTGGGCATTAGAAACTTGAATGATATCGAGTCATTTGAAAACTACAGAGCCAACCGGGGTCTTACCAGATACTTGAGTGCTATTCAAACATCCAAATGTTGAAGTACTATTCAGATAAATTTACTGATTGCGAATGTATTGTTGGTTCCTAATCAGGCAGTTGAACTATTGGAACTTGAGAAGTTCAGACTTGCAGAGTATGATTTTATGTTGAGCGGCGGGACATAATCTCTCCTTATAGTAAATATATAAAAGATCTATTTTAAAATATTTCATATTAATTATTCATTACTTTTCATGTATTGTAGTTTAATTATTTCCTTATTTTCCTTCCTCACTGTTGATGCCCTTGAGAATGGCATCCTGCTTTTCCAATCAGGGTTGTAGCTTACTACTACTACTACTACTACTACTACTACTACTACTACTACTACTAGTAATAATAATAATAATAATAATAATAATAATATTGACAATAATGATAATAATAATAATAATAATAATAATAACAATAACAATAATGATAATAATAATAATACAGAGTCTTGCCCGAAATTGCATGGTGGACATATATTGTATATATTCTGTACATACGAGCATACACACACATATATAAAAGTATAAATAGACACATAATATATATATATATATATATATATATATATATATATATATATATATATATATATATATATATATATATATATATATAGGTGTGTGTGTATGTATGTATATATAAATGTTGCTTGAGACATAACCTGCCATGACCATCAGTGTAATGTGTGTATGAAGAAAAGACACCTCGCCCCTACAAAATCAACACCCAGAAACTCACAACACACCTTAAGGATCTGGTGTTAGTGGCAATGGGTCATAATGCAATCCGGAAAGCAAGAAGATTAGCGTGAAAGCAGAAGAAGAGGAAGAGTCATTCAGTTGAACTCACGATTGCTGATAAAGTTTTCATTTCATATTGATCTCGCAGAGTCATTCAGGAGTTGTTTAGCCTCATAACAGGACTTTAAATGACAGCGAGGTATAAAGTTCATGATATTTCCTCCTTCCTTAAGTGACATTAAACACTTAAGAATGCTCTTGGCGAGGCTAAACTGCTTTCCGTCTGAATGCCAGAAGTTAGGGGGGTTATAAGGCAAGGAAAATTCATCTTTAAGACGAGCTGCCTTAGAGATGAAAGTTGGTAGAGTACAAGCACACGTGCATTTTGCATGATGGATCTGGGAGAAAAGAAATACATCTTTAAGTCAAAAGGGAATAAAGGTGAAACCCCATGGTTTTCTCTTCCACCCCTCAGACATTCCTTTATCATGATAGATTTGATTTC
>NC_090749.1:60306390-60308890 GCF_036898095.1 Palaemon carinicauda
ACCTCTTGCAAACCAGGCATTGCACCCAGATTTCTCGCGGTTTCCTATTGGAAAATGGTTCTACACATACCAAACAGTAGGTTTCCTCCTCTTCAGATTCTGAGCTTTGTGGAATTCTTTGTTTTGTTTCTTTTTCCCTGAAAACATAATTCTTCCAGTTTTCACTATTACTTTTGTCTTTTTCTTCTCTAATGCTCATTTAACTGGAGTATCTGTCAAGATTGCAGTGGTTCGCTTCCTTTTGTTCAATGAGTTTCCCTTTCTTGAACCTGCCCTAGGTAGTGGTCTTACTGCTTCTGGTGTTAAGCTCAAGTTTATTTTTATCTGTGTAGAGATTCCCGAAGTAGATGGTGCTGGTTCATTTACGTGGCTGATTGCCATATTCGGAGCCACAAGTTCATTCATCCCCTCTAATTGGGCATCCTTGAGTGTGAAAGGAGAACCAGCTTGGTTTGTAGTTTTGTCTGTAGCCTCTGATGGATATAGATTCAGCATACCAGAGCTTCCATTTTCTTGGGATGCTTGCATTTCAGACAAATCATTAGGCAAAGGCCTGTCTGTTACATAAGCACCCATAAAATCTTCCTGAAATATATCTCTATTAAAGGCTGAAATCCCTACAGTTTTGAACCCAGCTAAGATATTGGCAGGAGTTACAGCAAGTGGCAATGCCATGGAAATTATTCCTGGAATATCATATATAGTCATTGTAGAACCTGGAGGATTTGTTATCCTTGAGTCACAGGATCCATATACATACTTTTTTAGTGGTTCCTAAACACTTATATCAAGCGGTCGTATCCTATAAAAGCAGTGTGGCGAATGAAAGAGCAGCAGTTCCATTTGCCTTACAATAATTCAGGCCATCTATGGACAGGTGAGACTCATGATTGTCTAGTAATAAAAGCACTGGGCGCTCTTTTGAACACTTAGTATGTTCCACAAAATGGTTAAGAAACCCAAAAAGGTCAGACTCTTTCCTCCACCCTGATGGATTAGCTGCTTCTGAAATTCTTAGAGGGCTATTAATCAGGAAATTATCGCGGGACTGCATTACCAATTGCTGAAACAGCTATGTTACATGAGTTCCTCTTTCTGCTGAGGTAATTTTTCCAATTTGTTTAGACCCTTTTCGAGCAACAACTTTAACAGGCTTCTGAACTGTTGTTACCCAAGTCTCATCCATGTTCCACATGTCCCTTGGAGTAAACTCATAGCGACCTTGGACAGATTGAAGATTTTGAAAAACCATGTCTACATTCTTGCTGTCAAAACTTGTTGCTCTTGAAAGACTAGCTGCTTGTGGTGCTCTAAAAGATAGGTCCTTTTTTCTTTTCAAAAAACCAGAAAACCAGTCAGCACTAGTCATCTCATTTTCTGTCCATGAATTGGGAATAGAATTTCTGCTCTATATAGCATACTGAAATGCCAATTTTCTAACATCCCTCACAGATAAGACATAATAAACATCGGCTGCACGTTTAAGATATGTAGAAAGTTCCTTTTCCCGTTCCTTAGAAAATACCTGTCTGTGCTGAGTGTAGCCCACAGTAAGAGATGAACTTCCTTTACTCAAAGGTTGTTCATCAGTTATTTTATGGCAATAACGTATAAGCGTTCGAAATGGAATTCCAAAATCTTTTGCACCCCTCTTATTAAATTGTTCAAACTTTATACATTTGACAGCTCTTAGAATCACTTCAGGTGGAGTTAAGGCTCGTTCAGTTTTTCTTTGGTATGCTCTAACCATGTTTGAAAAACAAATGGGGAAATTGCTGTAATATTGCCTAAAAGTGTCCAAAAATTAATAAGAATAGGTCTTTGGGGCAAGTTGTCACAGTGCCAACTTGCCCCAGTCTTGCTGTGCCAACATGACCCAACCAAGAAACTGTTATTAAAACGGGATCTGATGAATAACCTTACACTTTAAAAACTTTGTATTATTGTCAATTTATTTCCATATTTCAAGAGATATTTTAGCTAGAAAACATTCAGCATATCAAGTAATTTACCACATGTTTTAGCAAAGAATAGAAATTTCTCAGATTTTACTTAGCGTCATCAAAATCAAACTTTTGTCCACAAGTCAATTCTCATACACTGTATCCTGATGGCGATTTCTTGGTAACTGAACAAACATGCAGTGACCACGTGGTAGCGATATCAGAGCTATCTGACATCAAACAGAAAATATTGCAGTTGTGCCAACTTACCCCTGTAGCCAACTAGCCCCGGTCTCCCCTATATATGGCACTCGAGTAATCTTTCTATCGTCTCATTTTTAATCCTGTCCTGCCACTTCACTCTTAATATCCTTCTGAGGACTTTGTTCTAAAAAACTACTAAATTTATGGAAGATTGTTTCATTGTCATATCATGACTCATAGCCATAGAGTAACACCAATCTCACTCAACTGATATATTGTCTGTTTTTTATATGCAATTTCAGGCAATTTGATTTCCAATCTCTACTTAACCTAGCCATAGTCTAATTTGCTAT
>NC_090749.1:60313890-60326390 GCF_036898095.1 Palaemon carinicauda
ATTCTAAGGAAAGAGGTTTCTGGCATCTGCAAAGTCCCTCTAATTGAATATGAGTAAAAACTTTTGAATTCGCCTGTACACAGGAAGTCGAGACGATAAAAAAAAAAAAAAATAAATAAAATAAAAGAAGACAGCTCAGGTGTAAAAGTAATATCTGAAGAGTATTCTCCCTCCCCATAAAAATTGAAAAAAAAATATGCTCAGAGACAAAAGTAATATCGGAAAATAGATCTTTCTGGCAGCTGACAAGAGTCACTCTGATTGGTCCTGCATAGAAAATAGTTGCCAATTAATCTTTATATCCGGAAAGCAAAAGTGACACGGTTGTAAAAAATAGCTTCCTACAAACTACCAAGGATTTTGGGAAGTCTTTCAACCAACAATAAAAAGTGAAATATGAATATTCAGCTAATATTAGGGTAAGGGACGATTATCTGTTAACACTGTGATTGATTGTCCAGGGCACCAGCCCCCCATTGAGTTACTACTAATAGAGAGCTATTTGGTCCTTTGACGGGCTAGACATTACTACATTGTATCCTTCTCTCTGGTTATGGGTAATTTTTCCTTTGCCTACACGTACAATGAATAGTCTGGCCTATTCTTTATATATTCTCCTCTGACCTCATACACCTGCCAACACTGAGATTACCAAAACAATTCTTCTCTCAAGGGGATAACCACTGCAGTGTAAGTGGCAACTTTTCTCTTGGTAAGAGTAGAAGAGACTCTTTAGCTATGGTAAGCAGGTCTTTTAGGAGGACAATAAAAAATAAACTATTGTTCTCTAGTCGTCGGTAGTGCCATAGCCTCTGTACCATGGTCTTCACTGTCTTGGGTTAGAGTTCTCTTGCTTTAGGGTACACTCGGGCACACTATTCTATCTAAATTCTCTTCCTCTTGTTTTGTTAAGTTTTTATATTTGAAAAATTCATTTTGGTGTTGTTGTGTTCCTGCGGTATTTTATTTTAATTGTTAATGACTTTTTTTCATTTTCATTCATCACAGGGCTATTTTCCCTGTTGGAGCCCCTAGGCTTGTAACATCCTTCGAAACCAACTAGGGTTGTAACTTACCAAATAATAATGATAATAATAAACCAAGTACGTACTCTTATCAAAGCAAATAAACAAAATAGAATTAAAAAGGCCTACCGCAATATACAAAATAAGAAGAGAAGTGATAGGGTTTCTATTACAGATATCCCAGATTTCTCTTCATAAAATATACTTTTAATCCGGAAAAATTCAACTTCAGAAAATTGCTTCTCGACAACGAGTGACAGCCCTCGTAAAGCCCATTCATATAATGGCAATTTCCAATTCATCTTCACACCAAAACACTATTAGTCACTTTCAAATCCAAAATCAAAGTTCAATAAAATACTATCTAGCAACTTACGATATTTGACGATTGGTGTGTAAATAAGGTACATTCCGATTCATCTTTACAAAAAGGATTAATAAAAAATAAAATTATCAGCTTTCTGGCAACTGATTCCAGTTGCTCTGATTTTCCCAACCCGGAAAAAAGTTTCAATTTACCTTTACGTAAAACAATGAATGATCCTAAGCAAAATGCAGTCAGCAAAAGTGTTAAATAAAAAGGGATAACTGGCAAGCGTTGAAAGTCACTGATTGGGCTACATAGAAAACAGTTGCCGAGGCTGCCGACAATTTTCTAACGCTTTCTAAAAAGACAATGTTGCTCATTGCAAGACAGAGTTTCGAAGAACGTTAATTACATTACAACTTTGGGATTCCTCGAATTGACCAAACTAGACGAAATCCGCCATTTGTACTGGAGACAAAAGGAGTGGGCGAAAGAAAAAGTTCAAAGTGATAAAAAAGAAACTTCTGGTAACTTTTGAGGGCCATTTTGGAGAGTTGCCGAGCGTTTATTTCCTTGGAACTGACTTTGCGAAATAAGAGCAACAATTTAACTGTGCTAACGGATGAATGGGAATATAATATATAGTGTATCATTTTCTCTTAGGCAGTCAAGAAAAATATGACAAGCCCTACAATTTCATACGCAATCCGTCAAAGATGACTGCTAAATATTTAGAAAGATATACATACACAGATTAAACCTTCCCCCTCCCCCTTTCCTAACTACAGCCTGCTGGCTTGGCAAGTCGTGGAAAATTGCAGTTTTCAAGTGAACCTCTCTGGGTACCCACTCTCACTAGGATATGACTACTCATTTCCCCCTGCCGCTCAGCGTGACAGGAAAGAAATATATAGACAGTCACTAGCTCTTATATATGGGGGGAATATGTATAATCGTACTCTAAATGCTCTGAATTGTTGTTCCACCAAATTCAGGTACTCTTTTCTCACTGTTTTTCTCCAATACATATAAGCTTCCATATTCTAAGAAATTATTACCAACATTTCCTTAGGGATTTGACCTCAATTTTTCATAGCAGCAAAGTGAAACGGGAATGACAGCCTAAAGCCCCTCTCTAGCCCAGACCAGAAGAGCATGTGGAGATGGTAAGATAAGGAAGGAGAGAGGACCTTAAAAAAGAAGTGATAGACTTTCAACCTCTTACAAACAGAAGAGTCATAAACAGGAAAACAAAAGCAGAGAGAGAGATTTCCAAAGCTTGATAGAAAAAGGAAAGATACAAGTGACTAGAGGGCAATTCATTATTATTATTATTATTATTATTATTATTATTATTATTATTATTATTATTATTATTATTATTACTGTAGCACCTGGGAGGTGCTACAACTAGGTCTAATTTTCTAGAGCTTGGTACTCGTTACGGATAATAAATTGCCTATTATTTTATCTTCATTTAAATAATCATGACTATTGGCAAAGGAAGTTAAAGGAGGATATTTATGAATTATTAAGTACATTTAACTAAAGCACACCTTGCTTTGGACAAGTGCACCATGTCACACCCTTACTTCGCAGCGAGTAAACAAGACAAATAGTGTAGGGAGAGGTGGCAGAGGTGGTGAACAGGGCTAAACAGTAACCCACCGCGCAGTAAGGGTGGCACGAGGTGCAATTCCTCAGAGCAAGGTATACCAGAAATTCCTGTCTCCAACTGTACATTTGACTAAAGGACGATCTCATCTAGAGCAAAGGTCAATTTAAGGTTGGTGGATTCCTGCACTTGAAAGCATCCAAATAACCACTAAATAAAAGTAGATGACTCGTTAGCTATGGTAAGCATCTCTTCTAGGAGAAGGACACTCCAAACTCAAACCATTGTTCTCTAGTCTTGGGTAGTACCATAGCCTCTATACCATGGAAGTTGCTCCTACTAGACAGAGACGAAGAGCTGAAGTCAAGAAACAAAACGAGGAAGAAATGCAACAAAAATTCCAAAACATTCGGCCCTCCTAACGCACTCTCATGATACTCTGCTTTAATCTTAATGGCATTCAAATCTCGTTTTCTAAACAGGACGAGAGCTCGTTTCCAGAGGCGGGAAACTGTACCAAGTTGAATCGTGGTAGTGTTTAAACTTTCCTTAGAGGCACATTTAATCTTTTGATAAGTGAGACAGACGATAATGACTGGGTATTAGTAGGCATATGTTTGCAAATAAATAGGCAAGCTTCTATGGAGATTGATGAGTGATAATAAAAGGTTTGATATTGAATTTGCTGTATGTTTTTTCACTGGATGTTTAACATTCCTGACTCATGATGGCCCATTAGCTGCTCAGCGTGGGCGCTGTTCCAATAACAAATACTCTTTAATTCCAACGCGATTTTAAATGATTTTACAAGTTATGAATTTCATAAAACGATATGATAGCTTCATGCAATATATAACTTTAAGTATTTCTTTAAAATATTTTCAGTTTTCAAATCAATTATACAGTTTAAACAATAAAAACTATTCAATAAAGTTATTAGTTAAATGGTAAAAGGTAGGGCTTTAAACTATAAACTGTCTCCGTTAGGTAGCTACTATCAGTTTACATTCCAACACATAGAACGGAAAAAAAGATAAACATAAAATCTTATTGCAAAAGAAAATGTGTTCGTTTTTACTTTGATAACATTATCATCATCATTATCATCAGCCGTTGCTAGTCCACTGCATGACAAAGGCCTCAGACATGTCCTTCCTTTCCTGTCTGTTTATGGTCTTTCTATGCCAGTGTATACCACCAAATTTTCTTAGCTCGTCAATAATCGTTTTCTTTTCCTTGCCCTGCTTCTTTGGCAAACTCTAGAGACCCATTCTGTTATTCTTTCATTGTGTTATTCTTAATATTCATCTATTATCTGACATTCTCACTATATGTCTTGGGCATATCCATTTATTTTTCTTGCAAGCTGTTAGAATATGCTCTACTTTAATTTTCTCCCAACATTATTCTTTCCATAGCTCTTTGAGTTGACCTTGATAACAATAAGGTAAGAAATATAAAAGATACGACTTTAATTTCTAATTTTCTCTCTTTTATACGTAAGAAAAATATTTCTCCATATACACCTTTGTTCAGGCGGAAAGGTAATCTACACCAAGTACACGAACGACGAAACGTTGGAGATTATTAAAGATGGCTGGTCTCTTTTAATAAATGCATAATCTAGCCGATACAAATCACGACTAATTGCCCCAATAATAACTGCCCAGATTTAATAAATCAAACACTTTACACATCAAATGACCGAAGATAACAACAACAACAACAACAACAAACGCAACCGTTTCTAGTCCAATGCAGGACAAAGGCCTCAGATATGTCAATTCATGGCTGGGGATTACCCAGTTTTCATCACCATACTGGCGACTGCATATTAGTGATGGTGAGAGATTTTCGTATGATTGCTCACAGAAAACCAACCTAGTATAGATGGCCGAACTAGTATTCATCACCACACTGGCTACTGCACATTGGTGATGGTGAGAGATTATCGTATGATCGCTCACAGAGAACCAACCTAGTATGGATGGCCAGAAATAGTATAGCTTTACCATGGCAAAGGTTTTCATGATATTTAAACTTCATATGCAGGACAAAAAGGATCTTATTAATATATTATTTTTTTTTACAGAGGCACTAAGATATAATTTACACTTCCACATACTTTATTTTTTATCAGCAATAGAAATCTACTCAGGAGGCAAGGGACAGTGGCATTGCCCTAGAAAACAGGACAATGCCCTAGAGACTGATCATATGTACATATGATCAGCATCCAAGCCCCCTCTCCACCCAAGCTATGACCAAGGAGGGCCAGGCAATGACTGCTGATGACTCAGCAGATAGGCCTATAGGTTCCCCAAACCCACAATACTTAGCTCACAATGATGGTGAGGTTGCAGAAACCAAAGGAACTAATGAGTTTGACCGGGACTGGAACCCCAGTCTGGCGATTACCAATTAGGGACGTTACCACCACCACTTCAAAAGTAAGCAGTTTTTCTTTTTAAATGAGAATATCATTTAAATGGGTTTGTGGTGACCTATCAAAAATGTTCCTGCGTGGCAATTTGCTGTTTTCGGGTTCGAACTCCGCTCAAGCTCGACAGTTTCTTGTGTGTGCAACGTTAACATCCTTGTGAGGTAAGGAGGGGGGAGGGGGTATGGGGAGCAATAGGTCTTCCTGCTGAGTCATCAGCAGCCATTACCTGGCCCTCCCTGGTCTTAGCTTGGGTAGAGAGTGGTCTTGGGTCCTGATCATATGTATATATGGTCAGTCTCTAGGGTATTGAATAGAAGTAAATAAAAAATTTAGTCCTTAAGCCAAGCACTGGGGTATCAAAGGCCATTCAGCGTTATATAATGCAAATTAATCAACCAAACCCTTACTCTCACAACTTTTGGTACCATTTTAACTTCTAAAACCAATCAGACAACTTTCATACAATAATATCCAGGGCATTGTCCTGCTTGCTAGGACATTAACAGTTCCTTGCTTCTGTCATTCATTAGCGGCTTTTAAACATCTTCAGTAGAAGATGTCTTATCAGTTTATTTTATTTCAATTCAAAGTTTACGCACGATGGTCTAATTTAATTCGTGATATGCTTTGCTAAGCAAAAACTAGCACAGAAAAGGAGGTTCTTGATTCTGGGAGATATACGAATGCAAAATTTTTTGGATAACTGATCTTTTAATCGGTGGAATATCGGCCCTATTAGACGTCATCCACCACCAGAAGCTCTCTTACTTGAGACATCTCTTCCTATCAGAGACGCTTTAAAGCAGTAACATTTAATTTTTAAAAACTACGCACTCTTTTCTTTTACTCTAGAAGATATACCAATTCGCTAAGTAGGTACTTATGTACAGCCAAAGAGATCTGAGAGATTTTCTCTGGGAATAAATGGACGTATACATTTGCAATCCCGACTTCGGGAAATGTTCGCTCCAAGAAGGTTACCCGAGATGAGGTTAATGGTAGCCTACTCAAAGCCCCAGCCCTCACCCCCATCCCCGAGGGGGGAGGGGAGCCTCTGCCCATTCACCACATTAGTAAGTGCGTTATCGTATACTCAAATGACGGTAGGAGAACTCTAGTGGGCTTGTTTGCTCTTAACTTTAGAGCACAACATGTTGAGAGATCTTGTTTGGTATCTTTCATTTCCTTATTTCATATCTGTCGGTTTTTCCTTTGCTGTGCGCATGATGGAATGGAAAAGACCCCTTTCTGAGAGATTTATTTCCTTATAATGCTATTTAATGAAATGCTATATTTATGACCCTTTCTGTGTTGGGATAACTTAATTGGGTGAAAGGGTTTACGTGTCGCCATGACCAGCAAAGCTGTATTAGTCAGGGACACTTATACTAGGTTGGTTTGCTATGAGCGATCAGACGAAAATATCACACCATCACCTATCTGCAGTGCCCAGCGTGGAGGTGAAAACTGGCCAGACCCCAGACATGAGTTCACATGACTGAGGCCTTTGTCCTTCAGTGGAATAGAAACGGCGATATTTGATCTTGAACTTCTAGAAACTTCATAACAATGTATACGTTTCCCCACAACTACATAAGCAAGTGCCTATTTTTAACCATGCTTACTTAAATTCTCGTTCATTCTTCAGTTTGTCATTTTCTTTTTTCTTTAAATGCTGTGTGTTCCATTGACTTTCGGTCAGCGAAGTGAAGCATCATCCAGTCTGATAGATTAAGCGGGGTTTACACGGTCGAATGATTCATCGAACCCGGTTGTCGAACCTGCTTGTCAAACGGTTCGAAGAGGTGGAGTCAACGACAATTCCATAAGATTTGTGGACAATGAAGACCTGCTAACAGAAGTCAGGCGAGAACCAACTTTATTCGAACTGTTCCACAACCAAAAAGCCCGTTCACACATTCGAAGCTCACTTCAAACACTTGTCTCTCAAACTTGTTCGACTAACCGTTCGACCGTGTAAACCCGCATTTACACTGATCAGTGTCTGCAAACCAACGCCAGAAACCATACTGCATAATAGCTAAACTCGCTCTGTTGACGTTCAATTCTCATTAAGGCCCATTACAGCTTGGGCAAGACCATTAACTTGGGCCGCTTACCCTTGACTCTCACGGACCAACGAAAATGAGCAATTTCTCATTTAATTTCGATGATGTTTCATAACTATTGATGTTAAGTTGTAAAGCAATTCAAGCTTAATCTTAATATAAACAAAAATTAAAACAAATAAACTGCTCTCTAATGTTTATCGCAATGTTTTAGATATGAAAAATATATACAAAGAGCAATTTCAGATTTCAGACCTCCGTCATCCCCCGGTCAATAATTTACTCAACTCTACGGACCAAGCTTTCCCTTTTTCATATCCTGATAATAATAATAATAATAATAATAATAATAATAATAATAATAATAATAATAATAATAATAATAATAATAATAATCTTGATCTGGATCTCCTAAAAAAATCTTCCAAATATTAAAATTTTGCGTATATCTGAAAACAAGTTTTGATGTAGTCTTACGAACAAACAAACAGATAAATAAGCAAAGAAATAAATATATAGATAAATAAAAAAAGAAATATAACCTCCTTGCTGAATGTGATAAGGAGAAATCTCTTGAGGAATTTAATTTTCTCTATTCTATAGATAACAGTCAAGTCAAGGAAATTCAGAAAAGTATAAAGTCTTTCTTTTCCTTCAATATGTATAATTGAAAGTCAAGACCGAGACAGACATGAATTTTCCGCTTTGAAAACTGTATTGCCATAGATTTCAAATCTACGGAAAGTCATATTTTATAAATGATAAAGATACAGTATCCTCTTTAAAATTCCAAAGCAAGGATTGGGGTATTATGTGATATTAATTTTTTTTTTTTTATAAAATGAAATCACGAGAAGTAAAGAATTTCGTAAGGAAAAAATGAAAATCTGGAAAAATTTATACAATTATATAATATAAAGGTTTCCTTTTTCTAATTCTCAGTGATAAAATTTTATTACGAAAAATATGAAGGCAAAATTGGTGTAAGTTATAATTCTTTCCCACCGTCTCGTTATCATGTTTTTAGGATTTTTAATCTTATTACTGAAAAATAGTAAAAGAGTTAATAGTTCACACTTATCCTGAGTTTGATCAAATTTCATGTCGAATTCAGGTTTTGCAATTAAAATCTAAATCAAATCATCACCGTAATTATAGCTTATTGGCAAGGCTGTAACACTTGGCTGTTTAATGATAATTTTATCATTCTTTTTTTTCAAATAAGTCAGATGCCTCTTTTTATGGAATTTTCTCTGCCTAGAGATCGTAGACCTAAGAGGAAATTAATTGGTTTTTCCTAAAATATTTGGGTTAGGCAAGAATTTGTATATTACCCAATTTGAAACTGATAAAGCATGAAAGGCATTAGCGAATGTTTTGGCAAGGTCGGTAATGAATGGCAGAGGAAAGGGACAGTGTCAATGCCCTTGAAACTGACCATATATGCTTATGATCAGCGCCCTCTATACTGAAGGTAGGACCAAGGAGGGCCAGGCAAGGGTTGCTGATGACTCAGCAGATAGACTTTAAACCCACCTTTCTTAGCTCACAAGCACAGTAAGGTTGTAAACTCTACTAGAAACTATCAAGACTGAGTGGGCCTCTAACAAGACAGGGACGTTTCCAATGGGTTACCACAACACTAATAATGCAGCGTTTGTTGGTGGGTTCGATGACCTGTGGGTGAACAAACTGCATAGATACATCTACCGAGAAATGTAAAACGCTACTTTAAAATTGGACGAATGACGATTCAGCAGTTAAAGTATGAATGTTTAAGGTTAAAGGTTAAAGGAGTCTGGTCTCAGTTCCAGTTTCATCAGAATTGATGCTCACCGGAACGTCAGCCGGGCAAGCCCACTCAATCCCCACTCTGGTGCCCAAGCACAACAGTAGTATCCCCAGTAAGCAGCTTAAACTAACAGTCCCGGGTTAGGATCGACCTGCTGCCATGCGAACGCTAGGCGAACATGTTACCACAGTAATAGCCAGGAGGCTATTTTAAGTCACAAATATAACCTATTTTCCTCCAAGAAATTGCAACCAGCTGAATAAGCCTGCCTTAACAACTATGTCCAGGTAGGAATTGTTTGCTTGCACAGTTGGACACAAGAATTCTTGGCACACCACGCCCTGAGGATGCGCATACTGTCACACCGTTACTGTGCATCGAGTAACCAAACACTCCAGGGATATATGGCATCAGTGATGGGCAGTTTTTCACGTAGGAACTCTCCGTGCACTAGGGTGTGAGAGGGTGCATTTTCTCGGAGTGCACCAAGGAATTCCTGTGTGGAACTGTACATATATTTACGCACACTTTACAGGTGTTTAGACCAATTTTAAGACGAAACGTACAGTTAAGAAGGGTTGTTATATTTATATAAATCTCTTATTATATTGAATTGGGTGGATGCTATTACACTGTAAAACGTGCAATACAGTCACGCCAAACCACCACAAAGAGTAATGTTAGTTCTATTCTTTCCTCAGTGGAATATTCTCCATAATACTTTTTTTATTCTTTCCGGAATATTTCCGTTTCCGGCTGAGTGGCAAACAAGAACACAAAGGACCCATTGTGGACAGGCGACGGAGTCATTTGTGGGTCCTTATGGCGTTATAAAGATTTAAGGAGGGAAGTAGTGAAATTAGGAATACGAAAGCTTTGCAATTAGTTTTTACATTCAGAGTAAGGGAATCTTTTCAAGAGGTTACAACTGTCTTAGTTCTGGGCTCTTTTAAAGGGCGTTATTTTGACCATTTTAGAGCCAGAATCAAGTGAATCTACAGCTTTTTTGGTAGTGTGGGTACCATATCACATTGCAGTACTCGAGTGTACTACGTACATCAGTTTTGTAGAGCATAATCATGTGTTCAGCTTTTCTTGTTTTAAAGTGTCTGCATAATATTCCCATTTTTGCTTTATATTTAGCCAACAGAGAGAGAGAGAGAGAGAGAGAGAGAGAGAGAGAGAGAGAGAGAGAGAGAGAGAGAGAGAGAGATGGCGGGATTAATGAAAGCATAAAGTAATTTTAAATATACTGTAGTACTGCTCGGACAAAATTATCTCTAAAGCGAAGAATGCTTTACCAAGGTACAGAGAGAGAGAGAGAGAGAGAGAGAGAGAGAGAGAGAGAGAGAGAGAGAGGGGGGGGAATGGTGTAATGAAAGCATAAACAAACTCTAAATATTTTTTAGACAAAATTATCACTAAAACTAAGAATGCTTTACGTAGGTATACTGAGAGAGAGAGAGAGAGAGAGAGAGAGAGAGAGAGAGAGAGAGAGAGAGAGAGAGAGAGAGAGAGATGGCGGGATTAATGAAAGCATAAAGTAATTTTAAATATACTGTAGTACTGCTCGGACAAAATTATCTCTAAAGCGAAGAATGCTTTACCAAGGTACAGAGAGCCTTACCTTATTGCCTTATTTTTTGTTTGGGTTCCCCCAGGTCCCTCAGTGTGAGGCACCTCGTATATCCACCAGAGAGTTGCTAATACATCTTCCGGTGTATTTTGCATCTTCCAGTCTTGGATGGTCTGGGATGCATCTTAGGTATTTATCGAGCTGATTTTTAAATGCATCTACGCTCACTCCTGATATGTTTCTTAGATGAGCTGGCAGCACATTAAATAGTCGCTGCATTATCGATGCTGGTGCGTAGTGGATTAATGTCCTGTGCGCCTTTCTCAGTTTACCTGGAATGCTTTTTGGCACTATTAATCTACCTCGGCTTGCTCTTTCTGATACTTTAAGCTCCATGATGTTTTCAGCAATTCCTTCTATTTGCTTCCATGCTTGTATTATCATGTAGCGTTCTCTTCTCCTTTCTAGACTGTATAGTTTTA
The DNA here is from genome assembly GCF_036898095.1 of Palaemon carinicauda. Taxonomy (NCBI): domain Eukaryota; kingdom Metazoa; phylum Arthropoda; class Malacostraca; order Decapoda; family Palaemonidae; genus Palaemon; species Palaemon carinicauda. The sequence continues at coordinate 60,325,200 of NC_090749.1, forward strand.
AAAATTGCAGTCTTTCCCAGTAATCAAGGTCCTTAACTTCTTCTATTCTAGCAGTATAGGACCTTTGTACACTCTCTATTTGCGCAATATCCTTTTGGTAGTGTGGGTACCATATCACATTGCAGTACTCGAGTGTACTACGCACATAAGTTTTGTAAAGCATAATCATGTGTTCAGCTTTTCTTGTTTTAAAGTGTCTGAATAACATTCCCATTTTTGCTTTACATTTAGCCAACAGTGTTGCTATTTGGTCGTTGCATAACATATTCCTATTTAAAATTACACCAAGGTCTTTAATGGCTTCCTTGTTTGTGATTGTCTCATTATTAGGTCCCTTGTATGCATACACCATTCCTTCTCTGTTTCCATAATTTATTGATTCGAATTTATCGGAGTTAAATACCATCCTATTTATCTCCGCCCATTCATATATTTTGTTTAGATCTCTTTGTAGTGAGTTCCTATCTTCATCACAAGTAATTTCTCTACTTATTCTTGTGTCATCGGCGAAACTTCTCACTACGTAGTTTTCAACATCACAGTCTATGTCTGAGATCATAATAACAAATAGCAGTGCAGCTAATACCGTACCTTGGGGCACACCAGATATTACCTGGGCTTCATCTGATTTCTCGTCATTTGCAACCACTATCTGTTTTCTGTTTTGCAGGAATTCTTTTACCCATTTTCCTATCTTTCCCACAATATTATGCTTTCTCATTTTTTCTCCAATATGTTATGGTCTACCTTGTCAAAGGCTTTTGCAAAATCTAGATAGATCACATCTGTGTCTTTTTCATTTATCATATTATTGTATATGTTTTCATAGTGAGCTATCAGTTGAGTCTGTGTACTTTTTCCAGGTACGAAACCGTGTTGACCCATATTAAACAAATTATTTTTGACCAAATGGTTCATTATTTTCTTTTTTATTACCCTCTCATACACTTTCATAATATGTGATGTTAGACTAACAGGTCTATAATTGCTTGCCTCTAGTCTTGATCCACTTTTGAAGATAGGGGTTATATAAGCTAATTTATGTTTAACATATATCTCGCTCATATCTATACTCTGTCTTAGCAGTATTGCAAGTGGCTTCGCGATAGTGTTTGCAGTTTTTTTTAACAAAATCGCTGGAACTCCATCTGGTCCGGCTGCCGATCCATTTTTAATTTCGTTTATAGCCGT
>NC_090749.1:60340991-60343491 GCF_036898095.1 Palaemon carinicauda
TATTATTATTATTATTATTAATAAAATAACTATTATTATCTTTTTAACATTCACATGAAAAAATCCTTATGATATTCATCCTATTATCATAATTACGTTTATCAATAAGAAATTACTTCAATAGCAGACAAACTGATATTGAGTAATTAAAACTAAGCTTAACATATAATGCTATTATTACTGACGTTATTATTAATAATATAATTATTCCATATCTGGATCATTTACATCAAATAATTATAAATAAATTAACACCAACATTCAATTATAATAGGTTAAATTAATATCGTATATTATCAAAATTATTACCATTGATATTATCACAATTCAACAACAGTAGCAACAAACATGAGTTTAATAAATTCTACAATTTACATTATCATCCTTATTGTAATTAAAAGGAAATAAACTAATTAGCCCAATCCATTAATTCTCTATAGAATTATGTCAACTTTTGCCCAAAATTTAATTTCAAATTTTATTTGCCTTTCATAATATGTATAGCCTTCGTTACGCCATATATTGAAAGACAAATTGAATTATCCTGTTTAACGATAGAGAGAGAGAGAGAGAGAGAGAGAGAGAGAGAGAGAGAGAGAGAGAGAGAGAGAGAGAGAGAGAGAGAGAGAGAGAGAGAGAGAGAGAGAACTTCAGCATCTGACTAGAACTTCAGCATCTGACTAAAACTTAGGTAGACACTCATTCAGAGAGAGAGAGAGAGAGAGAGAGAGAGAGAGAGAGAGAGAGAGAGAGAGAGAGAGAGAGAGAGAGAGAGAAGCCACACTATTTCAGTGCCTTACTAACAATTAAGTATCCACTTATTTCACTTCTTGGGTCAGCCGGTGGTAATAGCAATCCTTTCTCCTCCCTGATATTACTCGAACACTGGTCTTATTCCCACACAGCAGCAGGTAACAACGAGGCCACGGAGCCTTCCCGTTTAGTGTGAATACGAGGGTTAATTACAGATGCCAGACTTCCAAAATAGAACTAGAGACTTGCTTTAAAGTGGTAATAAAAAAACAAAGTTCACAAGATCTTACTTGCTAGCGCTTATGGGTGATAAGAAGACACCAGAGCCTAGTTCTTTCGAAGTGCCAAACTTGTAGCAGAATTCAGGGAGAAAGGGAGGGAGTGAGAGAGTTACAAAGGGGGAGGGATTGCATTATGTCAGCTGTTCAAGCAACTGTTCAACCGCAACACAAATGCAGAGTTTCGGCTCTACTGGGCCCATAAAGCTTCCCCAAACCAATTAGCAAAACACGGGCTAATTTTCTCTGCCACAAACTGTCATTACGTTGGAAAGTTCATTAGCAAAACCATTTAGGGGAAACGTCACATGTTTCTAGACGCCATTTTTAATTATCAGGAATATTGAACGAAATCGGGGGTTTGCCTTGAACGTTCGTTTAGACTTGTAGATATTATTATCATTAAGAGTGTATCTGCCTAGCTAAAAAAAGGACAGGAAAACTTATGACCTTTTCAACATGGAAGGTAATCATGATAATGCTTTAAAGTTATGATGAAGTTTTTTGCGAGAGTTAAAAATGGAGGCGATACTCCATAAGAATAACGATGAAGAAAAAAAAAATAAGGAATAAGACAGTTTCACTTTTACCACAAAGACTACAAATATAAACACAACTAAGGAATAAAAAAGTTCTACTTTTACCAAAAAGACTAAAAGGAAACACTGCTAAGGAATAAAACAGTTTAACTTTTACAGCAAAGACTACAAAAACACAAAAAAGGAATAAAACAGTTCCACTTTTACCGCATAGACTACAAAGAAACCCAACTAAGGAATAAAATAGTTTGACTTTTATCGTAAAGACTGAAAAGAAACACAACCAAGAAATAAAACAGTTTCACCTTTACCACAAAGACTACAAAGAAACACAACCAAGAAAGAAAACAGCTTTTACCGCAAAGACTGTAAAGAAACACAGCTAAGGAATAAAACAGTTCCACTTTTACTGCAAAGACTACAAAGAAACACAGATAAGGAATAAAACAGTTCCACTTTTACCACAAAGACTACAAGGAAAAACAATTAAGGAATAAAACAGTTCCACTTTTACCTCAAAGACTACAAAGAAATACAACTAAGGAATAAAACCGTTCCACTTTTACTGCGAAGACTATAAAAAAACAATTATTTAATGAAAATTTTCCACTTTAACTGCAAAGACTAAAAAGAAACACAACTAAGGAATAAAACACTTTAACTTTTACCACATAGAATACAAGGAAACACAAGTAAGGAAAAAAAGTTTCGCTTTTACCACAAAGATGACAAGGAAACACAACTAAGGAATATAACACTTTTACTTTTACCACAAAGAATACAAGGAAACAAAATTAAGGAATAAAGCAGTTTCACTTTTACCACAAAGAATACAAGGAAACACAACTAAGGAATACAAATGTTTCACTTTTTCCGCAAAGACTACAAACAAAAAAACTAAGAAATAAAACAGTTTCATTTTTACGGCAG
>NC_090749.1:60348491-60370991 GCF_036898095.1 Palaemon carinicauda
ACGAAGTGGAAAGTTGCCACTGAACAATTACAGTAAAATGGTTAAGCCTGTGACGGGCCAAGAGTAGGTTGTGACTCAAAAGGCGAGATGAAAGCAACTGAGTACCTTTACTATAGAACATCAAGTTTATATACACACCAAGTCCCGGCAAGAAAGTAAAAAAAATACAACAGACTATTTCATATCTAACTGGCAACCAGTTCTGTTATCAGTTAACAAAAGAAAAGCAGACAGGTTGATGCAAGTTTCTGTCAGTGCGAGGGGAGAGCAAAGATACAAATATAATATATACAAAAAAGAGAAATGTCGTCACTATGTATGATCGTGTGACACACGGGTGGTACAAGCCTTTGAGTGAAGAAGGATTTTTGTTACCTTACTGCTGTCATGTGTATGAGGAAAGAGGCGAATGTGTAAAGAATAGGCTAGACTACTCGGGGTATGAGTAGGCAAAGGAAAAATGTCAAAGAACCCAATAACTCTCTCTAACGGTAGTATCTCAACGGGTGTCTGGTGCCTTGTCCAACCTGCTACCTACCTACAACAGAACAATGAACACTTAAATGAAGATTTTTTTAAAATAATTATGTATTCTCAATGTTACTCTCCACCTATGTAGCCTGCGTCAATTAAAATCAAATACTATATGTAATTCCCAACTGGTCCTTCACGACTTGTATGCTATGGCTTAGCCTTTAAACATTCAAATCTGTTGTGAAAAAATGTCTTTTCCAATTCTTTCCCTCGTTTGGCAGAGCTTTGGATTCAAAAGAATCATCTCAACTGGTAAATGAATAAAATCGAAATTAACATGATCGAATGCTTCGCTTTCAAATATTCAACTCCATAATATATAATTGAAGTATTTCCTGCGTGTTCGCTTCGCAGCCACGGCTTTGCTTAAAAAATTCAAAACATTCGGGCATATATAATTTTCTAGTAGAGCTTGCCGTTATAGCCACGATACTGGTAGAAATAATATTCTTACACACTTCCAGCACAAGTTCTTATATAATTTTTTTCAGTATCGATTTTCAACTAAAACACACATATACACACGTCTCCATCTAGTTTCACGACCATCAACATCAGACTAGGGTAGTGGTAGCCTATTGGATATGACCCTACCTAGCGAACTGCTGGACTGGGACTCAAAACCAGCTCAAGCACGATGGTTTCTCGTAGAATCTGCAACCTCACCATCCTTGTGAGCTAAGGATAGGGGTTTGTGGCAGACTATACGTCTACCTGCTGAGTCACCAGTAGCCAATACCTGGCCCTATTGGTCATAACTTAGGTGAAGAGAGGTTTTGGGTGCTAATCAGCCTCTAAGGTATTTTCATTGTTCCGTGCGTCTGCCATTCATGAGTGACCTTTAAACATTGAAACTAACTAATCTATATTGTCATTCACAAAGAAGTTGAGACTTATTTTACTTCCATAGTTCGTTCGTGCATCAAAACATTACCAATCATTGCCATCTCTGCAAATCATCTTACTATCGCACTGAATTATGCTCTATTACTTAATGTTAGATTTTTGCTTCCCCCATTCTAATCATTATCATTATCATTACTACTAGCTAAGATACAACACTAATTGAAAAGAAGGTTGCTATAAAACCAAGGGCTCCAACAGGGAAAAAAATACCAATGAGGAAAGGAAATAAGGAAACAGATAACATTTTGTGTCTGAGTGTACCCTCAATTTCCACCACATCGGTTGACTGAAGAACAACTTTGCAATTTATTTTTATAAAATGCTTACCTATGAGCTCTAACATTACGATGTCATTGAAAATAATATTTAAGTTAAGGTTAGTACATAGATTGGTATCACAAATTAAATAGACGTAATTACACTGGTTATTTTGTCCTGGGAAATGCAAAATTTTTCATAGCCTTAGCTACGCCCACTAAATTCTTGCTTGCTTATAACAATAAATCAAAACTTCTATTGAAACATAGTACTTTGAACAAAAGCAGTCCATACAATAACACAAGTAATGACCAGAGAAATTCCAGAAAGTGCCACGCTAAACCAATGAGCATATATTTGTCTTTTTATTATTATTATTATTATCATTACTATCCAAGCTACAACCCCAATTGGAAAAGCAAGATGCTATAAGCTCAGGGGCTCCAACAGGGAAAAATAGCCCAGTGAGGAAAGGAAATAAGCAAATAAATAAATGAAGAGAACAAATTAACAATAAATCATTCTAAAATAAGTAACATCGTCAAAACAGACATGTCATATATAAACTATTAACAACATCCAAAATATATATGTCATAAATAAACTATAAAAAGACTCATGTCCGACTGGTTAACAAAAAAGCATTTGCTCCAACTTTGAACTTTTGAAGTTCTACTGATTCAACTACCCGATTAGGAAGATCATTCCACAACTTGGTCACAGCTGGAATAAAACTTCTAGAGTACTGCCTAGTATTGAGCCTCGTGATGGAGAAGGCCTGGCTATTAGAATTAACTGCCTGCCTAGTATTACGAACAGGATAGAATTATCCAGGGAGATCTGAATGTAAAGGATGGTCAGAGTTATTAAAAATCTTATGCAACATGCATAATGAACTAATTGAACGACGGTGCCAGATATTAATATCTAGATCAGGAATAAGAAATTTAATAGACCGTAAGTTTCTGTCCAACAAATTAAGATGGGAATCAGCAGCTGTACACCAGACAGGAGAACAATACTCAAAACAACGTAGAATGAAAGAATTAAAACACTTCTTCAGAATAGATTGATCACCGAATATCTTGAAAGACTTTCTCAATAAGCCTATTTTTTGTGCAATTGAAGAAGACACAGACCTTATATGTTTCTCAAAAGTAAATTTACTGTCGAGAATCACACCTAAAATTTTGAAAGAGTCATACAAATTCAAAGAAACATTATCAATACTGAGATCCGGATGTTGAGGAGCCACCGTCCTTGACCTACTTACAATCATACTTTGAGTTTTGTTAGGATTCAACTTCATATCCCATAATTTGCACCATGCACTAATTTTAGCTAAATCTCTATTAAGGGATTCACCAACCCCAGATCTACATCCTGGGGATGGAATTGATGCAAAGAGAGTAGCATCATCTGCATATGCAACAAGCTTATTTTCTAGGCCAAACCACATGTCATGTGTATATAGTATGAAAAGTAATGGGGCAAGAACATTACCCTGTGGAACACCGGATATCACATTCCTATAATCACTATGGTGCCCATCAACAACAACTCTTTGAGATCTATTACTTAAAAAATCAATAATAATGCTAAGAAACGACCCACCCACTCCCAACTGTTTCAGTTTGAAAACAAGGGCCTCATGATTAACACGGTCAAAGGCAGCACTAAAATCAAGGCCAATCATACGAACTTCCCGACCACAATCAAGGGATTTCTGTACAGCATTGGAGATTGTAAGAAGGGCATCACATGCTCCAAGGCCTTTAAGGAAACCAAATTGCAAACTAGGGAGTAGACGTTTTGCCAGAACACGTTCAAAAACTTTAGATAATATGGGAGTTATGGAAATTGGGCGGTAATCAGTGGGACTTGAGCTACCACAAACACATTTACATAGAGGAGTAACATTACAAATTATCCAACTAGTGCTAAAAGCTCCTCTTCTTGCTAACTTGCTCAAAATAACAGATAACTTTGGAGCTCAGAAATCTGCTGTCGTTATAAAAAACAAAGGAAAAATACCATTTGGGTCCACACCTCCGTAAGCATCAAGGTCCACCAACAGAACTTTAATTTCACGAGATCGAAAAGCTAAACTAGTTAGTTTAGCCTCAGGAAAACAAGAATGAGGAAGTTCAAGTTTTTCATTACTCTGTTTACTGTCAAAAACATCACCCAAAAGGGTTGCCTTTTCCTTTGGACAGTGATTGACTGAGCCATCTGGTTTAAGTAAAGGAGGAACTGTTGCATCTACACCAAAGAGTGCAGATTTAAGGGTAGACCACCATTTATGTTCCTGAGTTGTACCAGAAAGTGTTTCTTTTATGGTTAGATTGTACTCCTTTTCAGTTGAGGCATAAACTCTCTGAGCAAAAGCTCGAAGCTGAGTATAGTTGTTCCAGGTCAAATCTGATCTGTTACACCTCCAAAGTTGATAGGCCTCCTGCTTATCCAAAAAAGCACGTCTACAATCATCATTGAACCACGGTTTGTCCTTCACTCGGTACCTTAGCACACGAGAAGGGATACGCTTATCAATTAAAACCAGTTTTATGGATTCAAATTCTGTTTATATTTACATTAGACATAATAGATTGCTTATGCATGCATGCTTATAATATTTTAAGTAAAATGTGCCTTTTGGAACGCAGTAATGAACTGCACTGGTGCTCAAAAAACTCTTTGGAACTTTCAGGCAGGATCCTTACGGGAAATCCTAATATGCGCCAGGAGATATAATACTCCAACGGTTTTCATCGTTACTACTAGCTAAGATACAACCATAATTGGAAAAGCAGGATGCTATAAACCTTGATTGGAAAAACAGGCTACTATAAAACTTAGCTGGAAAAGCATGAAGCTATAAACCCTAGTTGGAAAAGCAGGATGCTATAAACCCTGGTTGTGAAAGCAAGATGCTATAAACACTAGTTAGAAAAGGAGGATGCTATAAACACTAGTTGGAAAAGCAGGATGCTATAAAAACTAGTTGGAAAAGCAGGATGTTATGAAACCTAGTTGGAAAATCAGGATGCTATAAACACTAGTTGGAAAAGCAGGATGCTATGAAACCTAGTTGGAAAATCAGGATGCTATAAACACTAGTTGGAAAAGCAGGATGCTATAATGCCTAGTAGGAAAAGCAGGTTGATATAAGCCCTGGTTGGAAAAGCAGGATGCTATAGAGCCTAGATGAAAAGCAGGATGCCATAAACCCTAGTTGGATTTCCTTACTAGAAGAACTGTTTACCTTAGCTAAAAAGTCTTTTCTAGCCCTTACCGGAACAGAATTGACCATTGAACCATTATAGTACATTAGTTAACCCCTGGAGTCAAGAAGAATTTTTCGGTTATCTTAGTGTTGTCAGGTTTATGAGGACAGAGGAGAACGTGGATAGAATAGCCCAGACTATTCGGTATAGGTGATGGAAAAATAAAAATGAGCCGTAACCAAAATGGGGTCACTGGACATAGATAACATAGATAACTTTATTTGAGATATAATAATACGAACAGAACACATAGCACTTAAAAAAAAACAGTTAAAGTATTTAAGACATTATTTAAAGAAGAATGACCCTATAAGCCTGATGGTTTGCGTATATAATTACCCTGTTTTACCAGTGGAAACTGAGAATCCAAGTCCCTGATACCCCCTTGAAATATCTATGTTATTTCCTGAAGTAATATACTCTTGGTCCTACTGTAAATCATTGCCATGACCTAATGACAGGAAGCTTAATGACAGGTGACGTTGAATCCCACATAAAAAAAAAAGAGGAAAAAAATAGATGGACAACCTTTGTGTTTGATTCAACATTTAAAGAAAAAAGTGTCCCATTAGTTTCTGAAATTACAAAGTTGTTAAAAAAAAATCTTATAGCAAAACAAAAGAAATAACCTAAATTCCCATTATTTTGTTTATAAAAGCTGTTTCTCAAAAGGAATTTTTTTTCAGCCCCATGTGATTGTACGCTTTCTTTTTGTTTTCCACTATTTTTTTTTTATTGTTTTTAGTTTCTTCTTGTTTTCTAATTGTTTATTTTATCTTCCTGTCGCATTCATCGTATATATATGCATTATGTTCTTTGAGGACTTTTTTCTTTCACCTATTGTTTTCTATTTGTTGGTTTTCTTGTTTCTTTTGTCATCTCCATTGATCATAAGTTCCTCTTTCATTTACTATTCTATTCTTCGTTGATAATTCCATTTAGAGCTCAAGAATGGCAGAGGCAAGGGACAGTGGCATTTCCTTATGGAATAAGACAATGCCCCAGACACTGACCATATATCCATATGAACAGCGGTTAAGACTCCTCTCCACCCAAGCTAGGACCAAGGAGGGTCTCGCAATGGCTGCTGATGACTCAGCAGATAGAACTATAGACTCTTCTAAACCGACCATCCTTAGCTCACAAGGATGGTGAGGTGGCAGCGACCAAAGAAACTAACTAGTTTGAGAGGGATTTGAACCCTAGTCTGGCGTTCACCAGTCAGGGACGTTACCACATCGTCCACCACAATTGCTACCTGTTGGTCTCTACCCTTTCTTTGGGGATACCTTAACGCGGTGAAAGGGTTTGTGTATCGCCATGATCAGCAAAGCTGAAGTAGTCAGGGCCACCCATACTGGCTTCGTTTGCTGTAAGCGATCAGACCAGACTCTCCCACCATCACCAATCAGCAGTGGTGATAGAAACGGCCAAACATCAGAAACATCAGACTCGATTAAAACATTTATTGTTGTTGTTCTATTGGTCTTTTATTATTAGTTAATTTGTTAAACCTAACATTAAATTTATTTCCCTTATTTATATATACTTGTGCGTCATTGTCTACTGCCAATTACTTATTATTTACCAATAATCTTTTCTCCCCAATTCTTTATTCTTATTGCCGTTCCACACACGAAATATTTTTTCGTCTCATCCCATTTTTCCTGATCATTTCTTATCTTTAAAACCAGAAATTAATGCCATTTTGTTAATCAGGGGGCATTATCTAGTCACTAAAAAGGGAGGAGGATTAGAAGTCTACCATAAGCAACCCTACGCCCTAAAAGAAAATATTTGAAAAATAGATTAACATAATTTACTGTACCTTAAGTTCACCTAATTATGAATAACTGAATAATATTAGGAGAAAACTATGACTATTCTATCATTATTAGCCAGTCAACTATTTTACAAGCTAAAATACTATACAAATCTTCTGTGACATCTTAAGTGTACAGTTCCACTTAACTCTGTAGAAAAAATTATTAGTATTTAGAAAACAAATTTTTACAGGATAAGTAATAAGGATGGAAATGCCCTTATTATTTTATGGTGCAGAATATTATAAGAATTATAGGACTCCATTAAGAGTGTAAAATAATAATGTGCTATAACAATAAAATCCTTTTACCAATGTGAGTTTCAAAATTTGACGTTAGGGATGGCACCAAAAGAGGTAGTAATCATGTGAATGACAAGAATGAGAATGTACTAGACTACTTGTGACAGTAAATGTAGAAAAGCAAAACAAAAATATAAAAAGGAACAATAATTAATTAATTGATTTTTGAATACATTAAATGAAAATTGTATAAGCAATAACATAGTTGGATGAAAAGAGAAGTGATTGAGGCTAAAGGGAACAATAATGAATGAATTGCTTTTTGAATGCATTAAATAAAAACTGTGAAACAAAGTTGTATGAGAGATGCACGGAGGTAATTCACTTGCATAAACCCCTTCGAGAATTAAAGCTTTTTTGCATTTGATATAGAAATTGCTTAACTTCTTGATATAGCCAAACAATAAATATATAGTAGGTGCAGCATAAATATCCAGAAATATTGCAATTGATATAGAAATTGTTTACCTTCTTGTTATAGCCAAACAACATACAGTGAGTGAAACACAAATATTCAGAAATATTTGCCCTTGTGTCTGGCAATATTTACAAATTCTTTAGCTATGTCTCAATGGTCAAGCGCAGCAACATGTTTTCGATAAACTAACATGATGGTAAATTACTTAATATATTCCTTTATTATAATAATTTTTCAAAGTTGTTTGCGATAAGTATATATTTTATAATATCATTAATAGCCCCATTTCCAGCATCTATTACATATACTTGGATGAAAAAAGTGGGAGGATACTTATTATGTGGACCACCTTGAATAAAAATAGGGGTCATAAATTGGATGGATATAACCCCCATGGACTGAATTAAAACTAGTTTTTTTACTATTATTTTTATTATGCTTCTTATCATCCTTTCTAGCCCAATTTATTAATGATCCTCTATACCTTTGTTATCTCTCCCTTCTTATCACTTAGTGGTACCCAAAAATATCATCTATTTCAATTTCTTATTTCTTGTTTCGTCTTGTTAGTGGCCACGTTCCTCTTGATAAGATTAGAAGGGACTCTTTAGCTTTGGTTAGCAGGTCATCTAGGAGAAGGACACTCCAAAATCAAATCTTTGTTCTATAGTCTTGGGTGGTGCCATAGTCACTGTATAATGGTATTCCATTGTCTGGGGTTAGAGTTCTCTCGCTTGGAGGTACACTTGGGCACACTATTCTACCTTACTTCTCTTCCTCTTGTTCTCTTAAAGATTTTATAGTTTATATAGGAGATATTTCTTTTGAAGTTACTGTTCTTAAAATATTTTATTTTTATTTTTTCCTTTCCTCACTGGGCTATTTTCCCTGTTGGAGCACATGGGCTTGTAGCATTCTGCTTTTCCAACTAGGGTTGTAGCTTAGCATTTAATAATAATAATAATAAAAGAGAGCACTTTTGTAGTCCAATTCAGATACTCAAGTGCTATCCAAATGCCAGATTTCAATCTAAATACTACAGAGTGCAAAGCAGACACGAGTTAAATTCAACAGACATAATGGAGTTATCAATATAAGAGAGGAATAGCCAAGGCCTTCAGAGCTATCTGTGCCCTCGGATGCCATCCACACTCTCAAATGTATCCATACACTCATGTGTGCATTAGAAACTTGAATGACATTGAGTCATTTGAGAACTACAGTGCCAAGTGGGGTCTTACCAGATACTTGAGTGCTATTCAAACATGCAAATGTTGAAGTACTATTCAGATAAATTTCCCGATTGGGAATGTATTGTTGGTTCCTAATCAGGCAGTTGAATTTTTGGAACTTGAGAAGTTCAGAATTGCAGGGTATGTTTTAATGTTGAACAGGATGACATAAGACTCTCCTCATAGTAAATATATGAAAGATCTATTTTAAAACATCTTATATTAATTATTCATTACTTTTCATGTATTGTAGTTTATCTATTTCCTTATTTTCCTTCCTCACTGATGAAGCCCTTGTGAATGGCCTCCTGCTTTTCCAATTAGGGTTGTAGCTTGATATTATTATTATTATTATTATTATTATTATTATTATTATTATTATTATTATTATTATTATCAATAATGATAATGATAATAAAAAGGATAATAATAATAATTAAAATAAAGAGGGTCTTAGCCAAATATTGGATGATCAACATTAAAGCAAAACAGAATACTCAAACGCATATACATATGAAAATATATTGTACATAAAAACATTCACGCATTTATATAAATGTGCATATACACATATATAATATATATATATATATATATATGTGTGTATATATATATATATATATATATGTGTGTATATATATATATATATATATATATAAATATATATATATATATATATATACAGTATATATATATATATATAAATATATATATATATATAAATATATACATATATATATATATATATATAGACATATATATATATATATATATATATTGGGACAAAAGCTGCCATGCCCATAAGTGTAACAGATGTATGAAGAAAAGACACATCACCCCTACAAAATCAACACCCAGAAACTTACAACACACTTTAAGAATCTGTTGTTAGCGGCAATGGGTCACAATGCGATCTGATAAGCAAGAAGATTAGCGTGAGTAGAAGAAGAGGAGGAGCCATTCAGTTGAACTCACTATTGCTGATAAAGTTTTCATTTCATATTGATCTCGCAGACTCATTCAGAAGTTGTTTAGCCCCATATAGGGACTTTAAATGACAGGGAGGTATGAAGTTAAAGATATTTCCCCCTTCCCTAAGTGACATTAAACACTTAAGAATGCTCTTGGAGAGGCTAAACTGCTTTCCGAGTGAATGCCAAAAGTTAGGGGGGTTATAAAGGAAAGAAAATTCATCTTTAAGACGAGCTGCCTTAGAGATGAAATTCGGTAGAGTACAATAAGACATGCATTTTGCATGATGGATCTGGGAGAACGGAAATTGTAACATATCATTCCAGGTCCAAATAAACGTTGAGGTATATTTTAAGTGCAGTTTATTCCCAGACAAGGATCCATAGTGATACTGACAATTCAGTTACAGAAACTAGACTCGCTGTTATATAGAAAGCATCAGAAAACGTTAACAGTACAAACCATAATAAAACCTTAACAGCAGTTCCCCATAACAACAATAAACAACCATTACCATCGAGCGGACATACATAATTGTACAACAAACGACTCAAGTATACAACAACTTTCTTTTTCTTTTTTTTCTTTTTTTTTTAACATTACTCGAGTCATCGTACATATACATAAATAATGATTTACAATACAAAGCGTACAGTGTTCTTCCTCAGTCTGTTACATCGTCTTGGGCCTTCACTTTTCGAGTTCGTCTACAGATATATACGTTTCCTCTTTAATATCGCCGCCATGATATTTTCGAAGGTATCTACGATTACGCCAACAAAGTTTTCCACTTGATGAAAGCCTGATGAAATAGCATCTGTTTCTCGGTCCGACCTTGACGATTTCACCGATCCTATCCCATTCTTTCGTTGCAGCGTCTTGTATTCGGACTTTATCTCCTACGATAAACACTTTAAGATCTGTTGCCGATGCATTGTAACGTGTAGTATTAATCCTCTCTTTCTCTCTCCTCCTCATCTCTGCTGCTTCGATATCCTGACGATTATCAGATATGAGAGCGCTATGATGAGATGGAACCAAAGATCTAAGATTATGTCCAAACACCACTTGATTTGGGTTACGTCCATCTGCATTAGGGGTGTTCCTTAATTCCAGCAAAGCCTCATGAAATCGCTCATCCATCGTTGTATTTTCAAGTTTGGTCAACAGATTCTTCACTTTCTTTACAATAACTTCGGCGTGTCCATTGCTACTGGGAAAATGAGGTGAACTTGGACTCCATTTGATTCCTCTTCCCTTCAAGAATCTCTGAAATTCCGTAGCGCTGAACTGAGGTCCCCCATCTGTACGTATCTGTTGAGGGTAACCTGTAAAGGACATCATTTTGATCATTGCATTACAAACTTGTTTGTTGGACCATAGGATATCCACTTAGACGATCGGCGTAAGTCAAAAAATGTTGGCCCTTTAGGTAGAACAAATCTGCAGACACACTTTCAAAGGGACGTGTTGGCAAAGGGTCTGTTTTCAGAGTTTCTTTCCCCAGGCTTGGCAAATTGCGTTGACAAACTTCACATTTCTCTATCATTTGTGTTATGTCATTGGTGATACCTGGCCAATATACGCACAATCGGGCTCGCTGCTTTGTTCTGGTTATTCCTTGATGGGCTGCATGTAGTCGTTCCAAAACCTCTTTCCTCTTTTGTTTCGGAATAATTAACCTTTTTCCAAACAGGACAAGATCACCATCTATAGATAATTCATGCCTTATACTTTTATACTGCTTGACACATGGTGGTGAATCGTCATGTTCAACGGTGTCCTCCATTATAGCATGAACCAGCTTTACATAATCTAGATCATTTCGTGCTGTTTCCTGAAGTTCGTCGACAATAAGGTCAACAACTCTTCCGTCATCGTAAAATTCTCTGTCATCACAAACCGATGCAATATAAACAGCCATGACCGTACGCTCATCACATTCCTCTTCAGTTTGATCTTGATCATCAACAGGTGCTCGGCTGAGACAATCAGCTATAGCATGATCACTTCCCTTCCTCCACTCCAATGTGAACTGAAACTGACTCTGTAAATCAGCCTTTAAATTTTGCAGTTTTACGTTTTCGACCTGGTTCAAAGAGTATTTATTAAAAAGTGGTAGAAGTGGGCGGTGATCAGTGATGACTGTAAAATGAGGGAGGCCATGCAAGTATAATTTACATTTCAGTATGGCGTATTTGATAGCTAAGGCTTCAAGTTCTATCATGGAATATCTTGTTTCCACGTCCGACAAAAACCTACTTCCACAGGTGATGAGTTTCCATCCTTCTTTGTGTTTCTGAAGTAAGCTGAATCCAAATCCTTTCAGTCTACTTGCATCCGTCTCCAAACGTGTCATCCTACTGGGATCGAACTGCGCAAGAATCGGTGTTTTAGTTAACAACCCTTTAACTTTCTCAAACGCTTCACAATGTGCTGGTAACCACTGGAACTGATTTTTACTCTTAAGAAGATCTCTCAGTGGTGTGCAAGTAGCACTAATGTGCGAGCAAAATGAGCCCAGTTGATTAACCATCCCCATAAAACTTCGCAGTTCAGTGATGTTTGTAGGAGTTGCAAATTCTGTAATGGCTCTCACTTTATCTGGGTCTGCTTCTCTCCCTTCTGCGGACAAAATAAATCCAGCAAAACGAACAGATGATCGAGCAAATTTGAATTTAGCTAGGTTTAAAGTTATACCATGCTCTACGCAACGATCAAGAAAAGCACGAACATCCAGTATGTGTTCCTCAAGTGTGCGACTAGCAATAAGAATGTCATCCACAACTTTATGTGTTCGCTCCAAACCGTCTATAGCAAGATCCCCTTTGAAGTTGTAGCTATCACCAGTGCTGATAAAACGCATTGGTGCTCTCTTGTATCTAAACCTACCCCATGGCGTCAGAAATATTGTCAGATCTCTAGAATCTTCATGCAGTTCCAACTGCCAGTATCCTTTAGCAGCATCCAAAACTGTAAAGTACTTTGCATCCAGTACAACTTCATTTATGACATCATGTGGGATTTTAGCATTGTGTACACTTGAGAATTTAGCTTCGAAAGGTCAACCGTCATTCTAATTCCACCTGTAGGCTTTGGGACAACAACAATAGGATGACACCATTCTGTTGGCCGATCTCCAACTCGTTCAATAATACCCTGTTTCATCATGTCTTCCAGTTCTTTCTTCACTGCTTCACGTAGTAGGTAACTCACTGGCCTTGCAGCATATATTGCAAAAGGTTTTGCATCTTCCTTGAGTTGGATTTTCATTGGTGGTGTTTTCATCGTTTGCAATTGCCCTTTGATATTGAAAACTTCTTTGTAAGTCTGCAATATCTGCTTTTCCATAACTTCAATGTCTCGGTCAGTGGACTTTATACTATGGCCTAGAGCAGTAACAGATTTATCAATAGCTTCAACCAACTTCTTTGCAGGTAAAGGGAAGTCTTCATTAACAATACCAAGGTTCCTGCATGCACGAAGGGATAGATACATATCATCAAACTTCACATCTCTGTAAAATATTACATTTTCCACGCAATGCATATCACCAATCTTCAGCAACAAGTCAATTCCGCCAATAATTCTCAGTCTCTTCCCATTAACACTCACAAGGTGTTCCTCATAATTCTGCAGGTCCTTCCTCTGTAGTCTAAGAGAATGCAACATCCCCATGCCAGCAACAGTCATCTGGGCACCTGTATCAGCAATCACATTCATCTTAGCAAGATAACCTGTCTTCGGGTGGTGAAATTCAATGGGGAGTACTGGCCGTTCCTGGCCACGAAACGAAATTTCTGCCATGTGTTTTAACTTTCCAAATTTTGGTGACAGTGCAGCTTTTTTTCCCTTCTTTTGTTTTTCGCAAACTTTACTAAAATGTCCAGAGAATCCACAATAGTGGCAGGTTTTCCCTACTGCAGGACACAATCTGCCAGTTTGGTGAGGTGGAAAACCGCACTTCCGACATTTCAGTCGCTCCTCTTTAGGTGATCCACGGTGAATTCTTCGGTTAGTACTCCTGCTTCTACCACGCTGCTTGAATCCGGCTGCATTAATGGCACTTTCTGTACTGAGACGCTTGTCTTCTCTCTCTCTGCTAACTCGCGGTTACGGCAAAGGGAAATAGTATCAGCAAGGCTAAGAGTGGGTTTTTACTTAAAAGCTCTTGTCTCGTTTCCTCGTCTCGTACACCCGATACAATGAGAGTAGTGATCCACTCATCAGAAGTCATATCTGCAAGGTTGGCGTCCTCTGCTCGCTCACGAAGATCAACTAAAAAGTCATCAAAAGATTCGCCAGCATCTTGCTTTCTTCTGACCAATTTGTATCTGTCCACTGCAACGTTCCGCTGGTCCTTGAGATACTTTTTGATTTGCTCAATTATCTCATTCAGCGACAAAGCTGTGTCTAAAGGAATCTCAACCGCATGACGAACCCTTTGTATGAAATCAGGCTTGCAAAACGACCAAAAGGTGGCTATTTGATCCTCCCTAAGTTTCTCACTCAGCTTTGCAACTTGAGCATAGTTCTTCCAACTGGCTTCCCACCTTTTAAATGATTTTAAGGTAACACCATCCTCAAGCAACTCTGGAGGCCGTATAGAAATTTTCGCAGGAATATTTCGACGGGGGTCCCCAGGATTATCTTCTGCCCCACTAGGAGTAGTAGGTCCAAATCGGTTAAGAAGAGCAGTAAGTTCACGATCACGATGTTCCTGTTCACGATCCCGACGTTCCTGCTCCCGATCCCGACGTTCCTGCTCGCGCAAAATTCGATCCTCCTGAAGTTTCATCTGCTGTTGTAGCATTTGCAACATGATCATCATTGAATCATTTGAACCTGTATTCGCGTCCTCGTGTTTCATGCTTCCGTCATCCGTTTCAGTCCTTTCAGCATTTCTAATAGCACCTTGGAGGAGACTGTTCAGTCTCACTGTACTTTCTTTGGGGCTGAAAGACACATCCAAAACACGGAGATAATTCACAATCTCGTCACGAGTAAGCTGCTGAATGTCCTCTTTCGTTAAAAGGAGTGCCTCTTCGCCAAGTTTCAATGCAGTATCCATTGCAAGTCTTCCTTTCCAACGGTGTATTTCGCCACGTAGACCTCGAGACTCACTGCACCATGTAATATATCATTCCAGGTCCAAATAAACGTTGAGGTATATTTTAAGTGCAGTTTATTCCCAGACAAGGATCTATAGTGATACTGACAATTCAGTTACAGAAACTAGACTCGCTGTTATATAGAAAGCATCAGAAAACGTTAACAGTACAAACCATAATAAAACCTTAACAGCAGTTCCCCATAACAACAATAAACAACCATTACCATCGAGCGGACATACATAATTGTACAACAAACGACTCAAGTATACAACAGAAATGCGCCTTTAAGTCAAGAGGAAATTAAGGTGAAATTTCATGGTTTTCTTTTCCACCCATCAGACATTCATTTATCATGATAGATTTGATTTATTTTCCATTTTTGCTGCCCCCCCCCTCTCTCTCTCTCCCCCTCTCTCTTTTCAGATGGAGAACGTTTTTTAGGGAATTTTATCTCAAGAAATACAGTAAATTAAAGGCCTTTTTCCTAGTCAAATAATTGCTTTATGAATTCAATCAACTTCTATTTGAAGAAATCACTTTTAAGTCTCTCTATTATTTCTCATTTTGTAATTAGAGACTGAAGTTAGTGATGGTTTGGTAATTAAGTATCTGTAAGTAGATCAGACAAGGCAAAGAACCCTCTTCCCCATCCCACCCCCAAAGAAAACCGAATTAGAAGGGTAAAAAGATTTCAGTGCGACTCCTGTTCTTAGTTTGCCCAGATGCAATACAAGAGTCATTGCGGCCTATTGGTAACGACTCTGCCTGTTGATTGCCACACTGGGGTTAAAGTTCCGCTCAAACTCGTTAGTTCTTTTAAGGGCTCCAACCTCACCATGCTTGTCATCAACAGCCATTGCCAGGCCCTCACTGGTACAAGTTTGGGTGGATAAGGAGTTTGGCCGCTGATCATACTATATATATATATATATATATATATATATATATATATATATATATATATATATATGTATATATATATATATATATATATATATATATATATATATATATATATATATATATATATATATATATATATATATCAGTCTCAGGGCTTCTGTCCTCCTTTTTATGGCATTGCCACTATCGCTTGCCTCTGCCATTCATGAGAAGCCTTTAACAGTATGCTAGGGAAAAGACGAGTTGGTTCTAACCCCGAAGTAGATTACAGAAAGATATCACGAAGTATAAAAGTTTATAAAGAGAAGGAACAAATAAGTAGAAAGAGAATTCTAAAGCTTGACAGTAAAGTGGAAGTATCCTTAAGTAAATTGTGCATATAACTAATTTAAATGTGAATGTGGGAAGAGGTGGACTGATGGATATTGCACAATCTTCTTCTTCTTCTTCTTCTTCTTGGACCCACATTGCATTCAATGACAATAACAAATGGAGCAGTTTCTAGTCCACTGCAGGGCAAAGAACTGCATGTCTAATTCTTGTCTAGGGTTTGGCCAGCTTTCATCACAACGCTGGTTAAGTAAAGATTGGTGATGGTGCAAGATATTAGTCTGATCCATAACAGCAAATAAACCTAGTATGAGTGGTCCTGACTAGTTGTTGCTGATCATGGCGATACATAAACCCTTTCGCCACGTTAAGGTATCCCAACTCAGAAAAAGTTTGTTTTTTTGCATAAAAAATGGGCAAAATAGGCAGAAAATAATGATAAGAAATGTTGGTGCCTTTAGGATGTTTCATAGTTAAAGACAGAATTGGTGTTTGGTGTTAGAGTAACCCGCTTGTAGAGAAATGTGAGGGCAGGAACACTATAGGGAGTTACATAAGACAAAAGCGAAGAAGAAGGAAGAGAATTGAATAATGAGTCAGTTATGAAATGTTAGATACTATTGTAAATTAGCTAGAATTTCTAATGTGTCATTTATGACCAGAGAGAATTTTCAACTTCTTATAACCCAATGGAAACCAAAATAGTTAATAAAAATGATATCGTTTAACAAATAATAATCTTTCAAACATATAATTCCTTTCATAATGACTTAACAAAAAATCTCCGATATCTAATTATTATTGTGTATATAAAATATAAACAGTACAGAGAGAAATCTCAGATTTTAAACACCCTCTAATGAAGATGATAATTATTTTATTAATTTTACAGACCACGCATTACTCTTTTCATAAATGTTGTTCGTGAATTATATTTCAAACAAGTCTACGGATTACGTACTCCACATGTCACATTTTACCAGTAAAGGTTTTGACGTTATCCTTCTAATAGACAATTAAGCATAAAAATAAATAAACACAGGTAAAAAACGAACCCCCTTAGCTCAGGTAATAAATTCTAAGCCATTGAAACCATTTAATACACCTGTTATATACACAGTAAAAATACTCATTCATGACCCCAGCATTTTAAACATCTCACACTCAACCTTTTTTTACAAGTCTACGATTACGGTTCAGGAACAAAGGCAAGATAAATGGGAACTGTAAATGCCTGGCAGGTGAGTCGATGCTTTTTATTTTTTTAATCAAGGTGAGCTCATTATCACTAATTGGATTCACCTGCAAAGGTTGTGACGGAAAATGATACACGAGATTCAGAAGGAAAGAGCTACGGGAGAAATCGAGCACGTCTTATCGCGATAAGGTTCGTGTAATTGTGTGTATTGGTGCACGTAATGAGATAAGAGGTGTGTGTGTACGAAAGCACGTGTGTGGGTGACACGAGAAAACTGAACAAGAGCTATGTGTGTGTGTGTGTGTGTGTGTGTGGTTGTGTGCGTAAGAGTATCACAAAAATAAATTGAAGAAAGGTTATTATTATTATTATTATTATCATTATTATTATTATTATTATTATAAATAATTAAACTATAAAAAAAATACTTATATCAGCTTGTTCAATATGACATTCGTTGCAAGTTTGAACATTTAAAATGTGTTTTTTTAAGAAATTTATTTTACGTTAAAGAATAGGTTAGAGTTCTCTTGCTAGAGGGTACAATGGAACACACTCTTCTATCTTATATATCTTCCTCTTGTCTTTTTAAGTTTTTATAGTTTATATTGGAGATATTTTTCAAATACCTCACAATTGAAAAGTACCTCATTTTACTAAAATACTTCACTTTTTAAAAATATCTCACCTCACAAAGTTTTGTATTCCGAACTGGTGGCCTATGTGGTAACGTCCCTGGCTGGTGATCGCTGGGGTTTGAGTCCCACGCAAACTCGTTAGTTTATTTTGTCGCTGCAACCTCACCATCCCTATGAGTTAAGGATAGGGGGTTTGGGGAAGTCTGTACGTATACCTTCCGAATCATCAGTAGCCACTGCCTGACCTTCCCTGGTCCTAGCTTAGGTGGATAGCGGGCTTGGGCACTGATCATATGTATATATGGTCTGCCTCTGGGGCATTATACTGCTTGATAGGGCAATGCCACTGTCCCTTGCCTCTTTTATTCATAAGTGACCTTTAAATCTTGATGCTCTCAAATTCTGTGATTGTAAGTGAAGCCAAAAACACATCGCAACACATCGCAATAAATCGCAATAACTTCACCCAATTCGCAGTGACATCTTGCCCAGTCAAAGACCCCACAAACCCAACGATGTATTTCCCGCAGGCAAACGCCCGAGTGACTCCCGGATAAAAGAGGAAATTGTGGAAGAGAAAATAAAGAGATGCAGAGTTCAGGTGACGTGAAACTTACATTAAGATAGTGTCAGGTGGAGCCCGGAAGTATTTCTTGAAGTTCATGGTGGACTGCATGTGAATCTCCACCCCCCCCCCTCTCTCTCTCTCTCTCTCTCTCTCTCTCTCTCTCTCTCTCTCTCTCTCTCTCTTTCTTATTACAGCTCTCAGAGAGAGAGAGAGAGAGAGAGAGAGAGAGAGAGAGAGAGAGAGAGAGAGAGAGGGGGGGGGTATTATGGAGATACTGAGAAGGTAAACCTTTCAGGATAATAAGATGAAAGAAAGAAAGAGACTAAGAAAGTAAACATCTAAGTGATCAAATACCTGTGAAAATAAATAGATGAATATACATATATATATATATATATATATATATATATATATATATATATATATATATATATATATATATATATATATATATATATATATACAATTATGTGTATCTATAGATTTACGTGTCACGCGCGTGCACCCCCCCCCAACACACACATGTTGTGTGTGTGTGTTATAAGTAGTAAGAGTAGAAAGGGAAGAGATCTGACATATACAACTTAAAAAGTGATGAAACTGCTATTCGAGGAATGCAGCCCAAATAACCCGCTCTTACCACACAATGTGGAATATTAGTCATAACAATATAACATGCTTCCACCACCACCTGTAAAAGGTGTGCATTTTCAGCAATTTTGCCATAGGCAAAAGTAGGGTCTCTCAAAAGTACCTGCATGTTTGAAAAGTTAGCTTGAACTCTGTGGTTAGGCTGCCCGTATAGTAACTCATTATTTAAATGGCAAGAAATTAATTTCATTGAACAATCAAGATATTTCTGACCACCATCGATGATTATACAAATTTTACTCAAGTCTACGGACCAAGCTTTCCTTCTTTCATATGATGACCGTGAATGAATCTACTGGGAGTGTAACAACAAAAACAACAACAGGAATAATAATAATAATAATAATAATAATAATAATAATAACAACAACAACTAGAGCAATCAAAGATTTCATACCTGGGTCAATGATGATTGTCAATATTTTATTCAAGTCTACGGACCAAGCTTTCCCTCTTTCATATGTTGACCGTGAATGAATGTACTGTATAATAATAATAATAATAATAATAATAATAATAATCGCGATCTTGATCCGTATTACATATCAAATTTAATGGGTCATCGTACCTATCCGCTGTCAGAATTTGGTGATAGTCAGGCAAGAAGTTTTGATGTAATCCTGCTCGCAGATAAACAAACAGATAAATGGGTGAATAAATAACCTAGAGACCCACTCAGTAGAGAGCATGCCTTCACCATGCCGAGCAGTTTTATTTTGCTTTTAACTCCACTACGTACTTGTTCTCCGGTGTATTTTCTTTATAATCTGATGAATTTGTCCTAGGATCATATCCCACATGTCCACCAAGTTTCATTGAAATTGGTTCAATAGTTTTTGTGTAATGTTCTTCACAAACGAATATTAACCTAACAAAGCATTTGCCATTTAATTAACATTGTGATTATATTGGAAGTATTGCTCCCTACTTATGCTTTGATGTACTTTATCCAAAATTTTACAGATTCATCATTGTTTCATATTCAGTATGACTATTAAGTTTGGTTAGAATTGGTACAGAAGTTTTTGTGTTTAGTTGCTTAAGAAACAAACAAATAAATAATCTAATAAATAAATAAACTAAACTGGACCCTCAGTAGAGCGCGTACCTTCGCCTTATCATGTTATATATTACAAAATAGGCAACTGAATTATGCCCATTTTGGCCCTAGTTTCATGCAAATCAGATAAAAATTGACCACGATATAGATAAAAAGAAATTTTTGACCTTTTCGTTACCTTGACCTTTGACCCAATCACTCCCAAATCTAATCAAATTATCCCTGGGGTCATGGACAATCATCTCGAATAGTTTTCGAGTTATGCGAATAACAATGATAAATCCCAAACAAACAGACAGACAGACACACAAATATACGCATATCAAAACATAACCACAACAAAGTTGGCGAAGGTAATAAACTAACAAACAGACAGGGGTGAATACATACCCTTCGCAAAACTTTTGATTTTGGCGAAAGCAATAAGCAAACAAACTAGAATGGGCACTTGGTAGAGCGCATACCTTCGTCTATATCATATTCCGTATCACAATATAGGCAAATGAATTATTTACATTTTGGCACTAGATTCATGCAAATCGGATAGAAATTAGCCCCAATATGGTGATAAGCCATTTTGTTCTTTTTGTGACCTTGACCCTTTGACCCAATCACTCCCAAAACCTAATCAAATTGTCCTTGGAGCATGGCTAATCATCCCACCATCTTTTTTTTTTTTTTTTTGCTTGCAATGTTACAAAATTCCAGCAAAATAGCTATTTATTGCAATTCCAATTGTAAATATTGATTAGAAGTCCAAGATACTGCGTCTGCGTCTTTTTTCACTTGAAAAAAGAAAAAAAAAATTGAGATTCCGTCAAATAATGTGGAGTTTTGCGATCACTTTTCACATTTTCGTGACCTTGGCTTTAACTTTTGACCCAATCACTCCCAAAATCTAATCAAATTGTCCTTAGACTATGGATAATCATCCCACCGAATTTCACGAGACTTGGTCAAATGGTTTTTGAGTTATGCTAATCACAAACACACAGATATACAAATATACGCCTATCAAAACATAACCTTCACAACGAAAAGTGTGAAGGTAATCAACACAGGTAATTTTCTAAACTCCTTGGTGAAGGTAATTTGGTATTAAAAAGCCGTAACTGAGATATGCTCAAGGGAACGTAGTTAAGGGAAGCCTGTAAATTTTTCTATAAAACCATACCACTTTAATTACTTCAAGCCCTTTAAAGATTAAACAATGTATATGTATTGTAAATGTACTAGTAAATTCATTCACTATACGCCTCTCTAAAAGCAAAGATGGTGCAAGCAAGGTAAAGAGTTTCGATTTCTATAAAAGCTAATTGCTGTTTTCCTATAGTTCAGCTATAAAAATTTTGAACACCACATTATTTAATACAAAGTCGCCTAATATTCAAGAAGATATTAGTACACCTCTATAAATCATCATATCCACATCATTACTACACATTTTCAACAATGACATTAATAGGCCTAAGAAAATATGGCAAAAGGACATATCAACCCCTTAGTTATCTGTACAAATTGAATGTTTTTCACAGCATATATATACACATATACACAAATATACATCTCTCGGGTAGGGGAGAGGGAGTAGTCATACTGTAGCGAGAGGCAGAACAACGAAAGGTAAACTCGGAAACCGCAATGAAACTAAATAAAAAATACTGCAATGTAAAAATATAAAACCAACTAACCTGTCTGTCTGAGGAACACAGAAGCCGTCAGGTCAGGTTTTGGGCAAGATGCCCTTTGGTCAAAGCCACGATATGCAGGGTATTAGTCACGTAGGGAGTCGCGGGACTGCTGGGAGTGGCTGTGGCCGAGGCATATGTCATGACCTGCCCCTCTTCAGCCTCCGAATTTAGAAGGATCGACCCTGACCACCACGTCACGTTAGGAAGGGGTTCACCTGTGTGGATGGAAAAAAGGGTAGGTTAGCTTGAGTTGCTAGAGAGAGAGAGAGAGAGAGAGAGAGAGAGAGAGAGAGAGAGAGAGAGAGAGAGAGAGAATAGTTATGTTAAAAAGGAATAAAATTCATATATATATATATATATATATATATATATATATATATATATATATATATATATATATATATATGTATATATATATATATATGTATATATATATATATATATATATATATATATATATATATATATATATATATATATATATATATATATATATATATATATATATATATATATATATATATATATATATATATATATATATATATATATACTGTATATATCTACATATATATATATATATATATATATATATATATATATATATATATATATATA
>NC_090749.1:60375991-60385991 GCF_036898095.1 Palaemon carinicauda
GATACATTGAAGCCGTCCTTGTCGTATCGTATCCACGAGCCATTATTCAGTCTGCAATTGAATTCTTTATTGTCAAAGGGATAAAGCTTATCCAGACAATTTTCACTTGTATGGGAGAGAGCACCGTCTAGCACTATACCTAACTCGCATGAATCCATTAAGTTTTTACGGAATTCAAATGAGTCAGCTGTACATATTTTTCTATCCATTGCGTCTGAACAGTGAGTTAATTGATTTAAGTCTTTAATGGCCGTATATGTTTCTTTGTCTGGGGAAATCAATACGTGTCCTGTCAAACTGGATATTACTGGATTTGAGTGATTCGTCATGAAAGTCGGAAATGGTGATATCCTGTAAGATTGCCAGGCATCAGAAGAATCCAAGGGAATTGTAATCCTAATCTTGTTATTATCTACGTTTACTGTAATTAGGCTGTAATAAAATTCTAACCTATGTTCGTCTAACAAAGGAACATAGCCTAGTTTATCCCTTCCGTTCTTCAGAACTAATTTTAAGTAACGTATAGGCAACAAATGGGGCGACAATACACCTTTAGTTGCTAACGTGATAGCTTCTACATAATCCTTGGATTTCTCAATGAAATGTGCAATTCTGTTATGTATGTGATCTATCTTTGAATCATAATACGTTAATGTTGCCAACAAATCCTGTACTTCCATAATTTGAACGAAATTATCTGAATGTTCATTTAATAAATCCATAATTTTATTGATTGAAGCTAACTGATCCCTTAGTTCTGACATAATCAATTCATCTTTATGAGTCAAGAACTCAATTTTCTTATTTTGATTACTAATTTAAAGACGATTGGAAATTCCTAAACCTAAACTTGCAACAGACCCAAAGATGCTTAATGCAGCATAAATGAACGGATTCCGTCTTTCTTTATGTTCGTGTCCTACAGTCCACATCAAAAGGTCATAAGCCAAAGATCCTGTCTCGCCAGTCTTATTTTTCAAGTCATCAGATAGCATCTCTGCAACTTTTAATGTTGATCCAAGCAAACTCTTAGTAGTCAAATGAAAATGTCTTCTATGCAACTCATCCAATGATGCAGAAAACCTTGAAATGGCGGTTCTTAAGCTAATGACATCATTCTCTTGAAGAAAAATTGCTTGCATATTCACTTCTACAATTACGTTGGTTGACGTAACAAAAATGTCTTCATGTCTTTCAACTATATTGCCATATTTAAAATATATATTTTTAGTCTTAGAACTCATCCCATACGAGAAAAATGTCTGAGCGAACAATATCACTCCCAACAACAAAAAATTCATCTTGGAAACCTGTAACGAGAAAAAATATATGTAATTACTTCTGTATTAAAAAGAAAACTTTTAATCACACAAAACAGAACAGAATTTTCCCACACTTCTTTTCCTCTCTTTTCTTTTTAATTTCTTATGTGAGCCAATGGTACTATTCTCTCGTCCGTGGGTTGGGCTACGTTTTGAATTCTAAACCTATTGGCCGTTAATGTTTCCAAAATGTTAAATGGGCCTTCAAACTTAGGTGTTAATTTATAGTTGAGCCCTTTTCTGACATTGATTTGAATATAGATGTTATCATCCACGGTATATGTTTTAGTTGGTTTCGCTATTTTATCATGATTCCTTTTCATTATGATTTGTGATTCTTCTAAATTCTTTCGAAGGATATCATATCGACTTATACTTGCATTTATATATTCTTTTAAAGGATTTGATAGATTAGTTGTAGGCGTTAATACATGGAAAGGTGTTCTAACTGGGGTACCATACAATGCTTCATGCGGTGACATTTTGATTGATATATGATATGAATGATTCAGAGTACTCAGTGCCGCCGGTATTGCAATATCCCAGTTGGGGTCTGATCCCCCTAGTGTTACCCTCAATATATTTAATATCTTCCTATTTGCTCTTTCCACTAGCCCATTCGACTCTGGGTGATATATCATGGTATTAATCTTCTTTATGTTGAGGAATTCACACAATGAGGTAAGAAAGTGATTATTAAATTCACCACCCGAGTCTGAGATTATCATGTGTGGAATTCCATGTTTACAAATGTAACACTCGTAAAACTTCCTAGCGCATTCAATCGCAGTTTTAGTTTTAAGCGCTATTAGTTCTGTATATCGTGTTAAAGCATCTATAATTACTAAGAGATGCTTATTTCCTCTGTCTGACTCGTAAAATCCTGTTAACAAATCTAAATGTATTCTTTCAAAGGGTTGATTGGGCACAGGATAAGCTCCTAGGCTGACAGGTGTTTTCGTATGCCCTTTGTTTTCCTGACATGTGCGACAATTAGCTATGTGTCTTTTTATATCTGTAAGCATTGTATGCCAATAAAACAATGATTTGGCTTTCTGTGACATTAATGAGAACCCAGGGTGTCCATGTAATGGATTTGAATGCAACCAATTCAGGACAGTGGAAATAAGTGAGATTGGTACTACTACCTGGTCGTTAGTTACATGTGGTGTATTGCGGGTTTTCCTTGTCACAGTCCTACACAGAATATTATCTTTGATTACATAATTCTGCTGCTTATACTTTATATATTCCTTTTCTTTATGATTGCCTTTCAAAGCATTTATAATTGTTTCTATTTTCTGATCTTTTCTTTGCTCAGTCTGTAACAATTCAGCGCTCCAGCCTAAATCTTCTTGTTCAGATATTGTTTTTACAATAGGCATGGATGTTGATATATCTATTAATTCAGCTAAAGGCTCCGTACAAGATGACACGGGGTTGCGTGATAATGCATCCGCAATGATATTTGCTTTCCCAGGTAAATACCCGATTCTTGCCCCAAAATCTTGAATGATCAAATGCCACCGAGTTCGTTTAGGGCTGTGATTGAAGCCTTTAAAGAACTCTGTTAGTGGTTTATGGTCAGTAAGAACCTTAACGGGATAACCGTAAATTATGAACTTAAAATGCACTAGCGAATTAACAATAGCTAGTCCTTCCTTGTCTATTACCGCATACTTACTTTCGGAAGTTCTCAATTTTCGAGAATAGAAAGCTATCGGGAAAAACTGTTTATCATATTGCTGAAGCAATACCCCTCCTACTCCTAAGTCTGA
Source organism: Palaemon carinicauda (assembly GCF_036898095.1). Classification (NCBI taxonomy): domain Eukaryota; kingdom Metazoa; phylum Arthropoda; class Malacostraca; order Decapoda; family Palaemonidae; genus Palaemon; species Palaemon carinicauda. The sequence continues at coordinate 60,379,092 of NC_090749.1, forward strand.
GGCGTCTGTTGCAATGAAGAATTCCTTACCGAAGTCAGGAAATTTTAAGATAGGAGAACTACACAGTTCATCTTTCAAAGTATTAAACGCCTGTTGATGTTGCTCAGACCATATGAAATCTACGCCCTTCTTCGTAAGATCAGTTGAAGGAGCGGCTATTATTGAATAGTTGCGTATAAAACGCCTGTAATATCCACTACAACCCAGAAATTGTTGTATTCCCTTGACATTAGTAGGTATGGGAAAATTACGTATAGCCGACACCTTATCATGGACTACTTTAAGACCTTGGCTTGACACCATGAAACCCAAATATATCAATTCTGTTTTGAAAAATTCACACTTACTAATCTTTACCCTTAAGTTATGTTGTCTTAATCTCTGTAGTACTAGTTCTAACTTACGTAGATGTTCTTCTAAGGTGTTGGAAAAGATTATAAGATCATCCATATAGGCATGCAATATATCCCCTAACAAGTCTCCAAACACTATGTTAATCATTCTTGTAAATGTTATAGGAGCACAACTTAAACCAAAAGGCATCCGCAAAAATTCATAATGTCCCCTGGCTGTGCTGAAGGCTGTGTATGGGATACTATCCTCTTCTAATGATATCTGGTGAAAGCCTTTAAGTAAGTCCAAACTGGTAAAATATTTATTCTGACCTAACAAAGACAAAATATCGTCAGTACATGGCACTGGGAATCGATCAGGGATTGTTTCCTCGTTTAGACGACCAAAGTCGACGTAGATACGCCATGTTCGATCTTTTTTCGGTACAACTATTAAAGGAAAATTATAAGGGCTATTTGATTTTCTAATGACTCCTTCCTCTAACATTTGACCTACTTCATCATTTATTTCATTCTGGAATTTCATAGGGAGTCTGTACGAGGGTACATATATAATTTTCTGCTTGTCTTTTAACCTTATTTGATGCTTGATCACAGCTGTTTTTCCTAAGGATCCATCCGTAGTGGAAAAGACATCTGTATATTTAGTTAAAAGTTCAAAAATTTTCTGCTGAATTTCTTCGTCTTGAATGACCTTACTGATTTTATTTTTAATAGATCGCAAAAGGGATTCATCCGCAACTGATTGAGAGTGATTGATTTCAGCAACGGTAAGAATACGATGTTTATAAACTTCTACATCCAAGATATGTTGATTTTTGTGAATTACTAACGTGTTATTTAAATGATTACAGACTTCGATATTACATTGCTGATGTGAGCCTACTGTATAAATAGCTTGTGTGACAGACAATCCGTTAGTTTTCAAAGTATCGGAAAGGATTAATATTTCAGATCCCGGTAGTGTTTTCTTTATTTGCACTATTAAATTCGAAGGTATGTTTGGTTCGATAGATTGCGTGCAAGATGATATTACGAGTGAACGAGAATTCTGCTGGGTCGCGTATATCATTTCTTTATTAGTGAGACAAGTTATTGGTTCTTCAATGTACGTTACGGTTACATTTGTCGTCTCCTTTTTATCCAAAACTGACTTTAACCCTGGATAGGTATGCTCCTCGGACACCCCTTTAAGGGTATACTCGGACGCGAACGACCCCGACGCCAAAAAAAATTCTTAAAAAATCAGTTTTTGCAGTAACCTCCTTTTTTCTTTTGCCAAAAAAAACTTCAATGAATGCTTAAAACAACTGTAAAGATAAATACTACTCATCTGCAGAAAAACTATTTATTATAAATATTTTAAAAAATTAAGTAGAAAAAAAAGACCTGACATAAAAATTCATAAAAAAAAGTTTATACATATATACACAAATCCTTTTAGGAATTGATACTTGAATGTTTAGGACACATCTTGATGTATTTTGGATGAAGTCAGATCCATGGAGGTGAAGATCTGAAATGAGAAAAAAAGGGTAACTTTTTTTGGCCAAAAAAATTTGTCCAAATTTCATGAATTTTTTTGGGTACCCAAATGAAATAGGAAGTGGCTAATTATTTTAGGGAATAAACATATGTTATCCTAAAATAGAAATATGTAAAAAAATCTTCATTATTTTGTAAATTACATTTATATCAGGGGCCATATCTAAAGGTAATTTTTTGAGTACTTAGAAATTTTGTAAAGAAATACATATATTTAATATATAATATGATATTTATGCAGGTAAAAATATACCAAAATATCTAAAATTCTATAGGGAACAAGAATATATATAGATAGGGCAACTTACGCTTCGGATATGTCCACAAAATGGCCGCCAACCACACTGACTCAGACTCCCTAATCTGCCACTTGAAATGTAGGAAGGGTATGTCAATTTCAAGGTGTTATTTACTAATCTAATTATTATTGGATATGCATAAAAATTGTATGGTGGGTTGCTGGATAATTGTCGATTATTTTACGACTATAAAATTAAAATTCTGACCCAAAAAAATTTTTTTGAAGGGAAATAAAATCGAAAAAAAAATGTAAAATATATTATTTTAGCTAAAAAAATTTGATGATATTCAATCAAAAAAGAAGTAAACAAAATTTTCCGACAAATAAACATCTAGAGGAATCATTACTCTGTGATAGTTCCTAAGTACGTAGTAATTTTGAAAGAATTGGGAAAAAACGAAAAAATGGCAATCACCGGAAAATCGAACACATACCTATATATACGCCATATCTGGCTAAAAAAAAGATAGGCATGGGTAGCCAGATCATCTAGAAACACTTTCCAACACTATAAAAATATAAGTTTTGCGACACTACTTGCCAATTCCTTACGGTAACATAACTAAGCAAAAAAATGCAAAACAAATAAAAAGGGACACTCGCGGAAAAATGGCTAACATTCTAATATACGGCATTTCAGAAAAAAAAAAATTCAGCCACGTACTAGGCAAACCATCAAGGCACATTTTCCGACAAATAAACATCTAAATGAATCATTACTCTGTGATAGTTCCTTAGTACGTAGTAATTTTGAAAGAAATGGGAAAAAACGAAAAAATGGCAATCACAGGAAAATCGAACACATACCTATATATACGCCATATCTGGCTAAAAAAAAAGATAGGCATGGGTAGCCAGACCATCTAGAAACACTTTCCAACATTATAAAATTATAAGTTTTGCGACACTACTTGCCAATTCCTTACGGTAACATGACTAAGCAAAAAAATGAAACAAATAAAAAGGGGCACTCGTGGAAAAATGGCCATTCTAATATACGATATTTCAGAAAAAAAAAATTTCAGCCACGTGCTAGGCAAACCATCAAGGCACATTTTCCGACAAATAAACATATAAATGAATCATTACTCTGTGATAGTTCCTTGGTACGTAGTAATTTTGAAAGAAATGGGAAAAAACGAAAAAATGGCAATCACAGGAAAATCGAACACATACTTATATATACGCCATATCTGGCTAAAAAAAAATAGGCATGGGTAGCCAGATCATCTAGAAACACTTTCCAACACTATAAAAATTTAAGTTTTGCGACACTACTTTCCAATTCCTTACGGTAACATGACTAAGCAAAAAAATGCAAAACAAATAAAAAGGGGCACTCGCGGAAAAATGCCCAACATTCTAATATACGGCATCTCAGATAAAAAAAAAAGACATGCACGTGTTAGCCCAACCATCAAGGCACACTTTCTAACACATAAACATGAAAAAAAAAATCAATAATATACGGCAATTCCTTACTACGTAGTAAATTTTTACAAATATTGAAAAAAAAAAAACAGAAATTGGCAACCGCAGTTATATACCCAATATACCAATAACTACGTCGTATCTGACAAAAACAAAATCACGCATGGGTAGCCAGATCATCTAGACACACTTTCCAACACTAAAAAAGCAAAAGTTTCCCGACACTATTTGGCAATATCTTACGGAAAAATGACTTGGCAAAAAAATGAAAAAAAATGAAAAAGGGGCACTCGCGGTAAAATGCCCGACGTTCTAATATACGGCATCTCAGATAAAAAAAAATACATGCATGTGTTAGCCCAACCATCAAGGCACACTTTCTAACACATAAACATGAAAAAAAAGGAATAATATACGGCAATTCCTTACTACGTAGTAATTTTTACAAATATTGAAAAAAAAACAGAAATTGTAACCGCAGTTAAATACCCAATATACCAATAACTACGTCGTATCTGACAAAATCAAAGTCACGCATGGGTAGCCAGATCATCTATACACACTTTCCAACACTAAACAAGCAAAAGTTTTACGACACTATTTGGCAATATCTTACGGAAAAATGACTTGGCAAAAAAATGAAAAAAAATGAAAAAGGGGCACTCTCGGTAAAATGGTCCTCGTGGTGATGAACGACATTTTAACTAAAAAAAAAATCATGCACATGGTAGCCAAACAATCCACCAAGACTTTCCACAACTGATAACCTATACAAGTTGCACCATTCTACGACAATTTCATAATACGTAATAACTTTGATAATTATGCAAATTACCTTAGAAGGGTAAACTCGGTCGCGCTCGACCCCGACGCGTCTCAGAAATCGGGGAAGGAGTACAGCTACGGCAATGCACATCTGGACACTACTAGAGCGTGTAGGGGAGACACCTCCTGCAGGTTGATCACCCACAAATTCAGTCACGGGGGTGAGTCACGTGAGAAAAACCTGTTTTTTTTTGACGCTCGGGGTCGCGAACGACCCATCGTACCTATCCAGGGTTATGGTATTAGAAGACTTATAGAATTTCCCTTTGATATACACGCCGTGCTTGGCAGGAGCTAAGATAATGTTTTGATTTCCCAGAGATGGGTATCCTATAATTACAGCTGGATACATATTAATGTTTTTTATAACAACAAATGTATCGGCAAACGTGCGATTACCGACTCTGAACTGAATATGAGTTATGCCTATGACGTTTAATTCATTATTTCCTATACCTGAAAGTCTAATTCCTGATTTTTCAATCGGAAAGTTCGGAAACAACAAATGATGCGTCTTCAAATCCATAATATTACGTGGACTACCAGAGTCAAAAAATAACGTAAAGGATTTGTGTTCTAAATTTACAGCATATAAGGTTGGCCGTAACTCATTTTGGCTTATTATTGTATGAATTCGTTGCAAATCTACGGGAGCATGCACTGTTTTACTTAATTCGGCCGTGTGTTTCATAGGAAAATCTATTGGCTCACAATTATCTGATAAAACATTAAATTGATTATTCAATACTATTGATGTTGACATAAATGACCTTGACCCAACATCACTCTCTTCCCCTCTAGAGTTAACTATGTGGTATTTGCTTTGCTCTGCACATTCTGAAAATTAGACTGACCTTGCGAGGTCTGGTTTGACGGCCCAGGCTCAGCGATATTTGAAGAAGTGTTTGTTTGTTTCGGACTCTGAACTGCATTGACATTTTGTTGTTTCTTCTTATTGTTAAAATGAGGATTTTTCTTTTTATTTCCATATGGAACTGACTGTGGAATTGACTGTGTATTTCTAGGATATTGTTGTGTCTTACGCGCGTAACATTGACTATAAGAATGTGATGCTGTGTTGTGAACTGCGCAAAATTTCGTTCTACAGTCTGCGCTTATGTGACCTTGACGTTTGCAGTTGTAACACGTCACTCCCGCTACTGGACTGTTAATTACGTTCACTGTTTGTGGTTTTGTTTCATTCTTTAGCAAAAACTTGAGTTAACACGGGATCGAGATCTGGACACTTGGACATGTGTTTCTTTATCTGTTTATAGACATCCAATTCCGTACTTGCAGGCATTAACTTCTTATCAAAGCACCGCACTAAAGCTTCAGGCAACATAAGTGTCATGCAAGTTAAATACATTAATCGTAAAAAATCTTTCACGGAGATGTTATCGTTAGTAACCCAAGTGGAATTACCTAAAATGTCCTGTTATTCGTTAAGCCTATCAGCTATGAGAGCTGCTCTCTCAATAACATTAAGCCGATTCATAGTGGCTTGATTAAGTGTATTTCGTAACGTTAACACTACATCCAAGGCTTCCTCACCCCCATAGATCGCGCGTAACCTAACTTTGAAATCATCCCAAGTAACTGCTTCTTGAAATTAAACACCTCTTAAATACGCACTCGCATCCCCCTTAGAAAAATCTATAAAACTTTTAGCTTCTTGTAATTGTACAAAAGGATCTACGATTTGTTTGGCATTTAAATGGGCATCAACGGATGAAATCTATGACTCCACATTTTGTGGCAAGAACCCGTTGACCCGACCTTGAAAAGGAAGGATTGCTGACCTGGCATTTACAAGCGTCACAATTGGAGGAGGATTAGCCTGGCCTACACCACTAGGTCCAGGGGTAGGGCTGACAGGAGGAGCCATGACTGCTGTATTTTTTTTTTCTATCTCTTTGACCCCTTTCAATTCTATCAAAATATCTATATGAGTACAGACGCCCACTGCGTAAACGCATATGTATAATAAAATTCCCCCAACAATGTTACTAATCCCAAAACATTTCCCCAACAATGTTACTAATCCCAAAACATTTCCCCAAGAGTTTCTGAAAGAAAAAGGAATTACCACAAAGAAAGAAAAATTCAAAATGAGAATTCGGAGTTTCTTATAACAAAGTTTAGGAATTCACTCACCCCAGTAATAATTGACTAATGACTTGTGATAACTACACTTCACTGCCCAAACTGGAATGAATACAAAATATCTGTACTTAGCTTATATATGAAGTCGACACGTCCTCTCTCTCTCTCTCTCTCTCTCTCTTGATGTTTTGTTAGCGATGTCTCGTTCTAGTTTCTTGTTGAATGTAGTTCTTCCTGGATATGTCTTGCAATTGTTGAACGCCAGTCCTTGGGTTTCCTAGGATGTTGATTGAAGATTCAGGTTGTATACTAACATATGTTGATGTTAGCTTTTCCGTT
>NC_090749.1:60398644-60401144 GCF_036898095.1 Palaemon carinicauda
AAGTAGAAACATTGAATCATGCGAAGTCCAGCCGAGTTGAAACTTATCCAGATTAGCAAAATTTCAATTGAATTATTGCAAAATTACTAGTGGAAATTACAGAGAGAGAGAGAGAGAGAGAGAGAGAGGAGAGAGAGAGAGAGAGAGAGAGAGAGAGAGAGAGAGAGAGATCTTGCGCAAAAAAAGTAAATTTCACAGGGTAATCAGTACGTGTCAAGACATCGGACATATATCGCGACAAGAATTAAATGAAAAATCTTATAGTCCCCTCTCTAATAAAAAGAAAAAAAAAAATGATGGTAGCGACAGTAACACAAGTCAAAAGGAAAGTAAATTACATTCAGGAATTACCTGTGGAAGGTAATTATTCTCTTTGATTAACGCCAGGGGTTAAATTGTTTGAGGACAAAGCATGTGAATTCGTTTGGACATATATCGCGTGAGGGAGGTATGTTGCCTGCGCTGCTATTCCAATAAACTTTGCTTCTCTCCGTCTCTTTAATACACAAACACACATAGACAAACACACGCACACACACATATAATTCTCTATTGTCGCATACACATTAACATATGACTTCTATCATCTTTAGTAAGGAAGCGGAAAATCTTTTTTTGTATTTTCCCTTTACATTTAATCCCATTGAAAAACAGGCTTCCATCAATGCTATACTAAACAACGGGAAATTAAAATTCTTATAAATGGACCTTATATATATATTAAAACATATAATCTGGATATATTTGTTGATAAATTTAAGAAATTTACAAAGATTTATAATTTAAACTGAGCAACCTGACAGAGGGTAGCTTCAAAATAGATAAACAAAGCCACAGTCATTTTCGCATTTATCCATTAATTGCCCAGATGTGAAAAAAGAAAATCAAGAATTTTGACAATGCAATGTGGTCCTCAGTTATCCACTGTACGCGACCTGTCAAAAACTGTGGTTCAATATTTAGATATTCTCACACGCAGATTCAACACAAATTAGCACATGATCACACAGGCCTGTTTTTGGGTACCAAAAATCGATACAAAATCCCACGATTTAGTTAAAAATTCAGCGTTTTTCTTACGAAATTGGAGTATCTCAGATATCTGCTGTTGCTAAGATTATTAATCTAGTGAAGAGGGACAGAACTATGGTTCAGTGAAGATTGTAGACGTGTATTTTATTTGGAAGATCCAGAGGGTTAAAATCTTTTTTAAATGAACAGACAAGATTTGGCTTAAAATTATTATACTCAACTAAGACCTTTACATGAAGGAAAGCCTTTCTGAAACAACTCAGTAACATAATTGGTGGATTACTATCAACACAGTTTTTTTTGGTTCCATGATTTGTTTCTACTTTGATTGAAGCAAATGGGCTCTATTACTCATTGGTTGAAGTATTTGACATCAGAAGGACCAATAGAAACATGAAATATGCCTCTTTTTTTTTCACTAAGGTTATACTTAACAGTTTAGTTCTTTAACCATGTTTTTGCCTGATATCACTGCTTATCGAAGTGAATATCCAAACGCAATTTTCCTTTGTCAAAACTTCAGCAGTAATGAAATCCCTTCAAAGAAAAGGAATAGATAAATCATATGTACTGAAAGTACAGCAATCCTGAAAGTTCATAAAAATAGTGAGAACATTCTGATTGGGAAAGGAATGAGACAGAGAGACCCAAGTTGACTTGGTAGCTCTTAATTGTCATAAGAAGCCTCGAGTTTGCACATATTGGATAGTTTGCCATGTTACTTCATTAGTTAAATAATAAACATGGTTTTAGTAGCTCTAGCCCTTCTGATTACTTTCCAATTACTGTAACCTCCATACTATCTAAAGCTTGCGAATGTATGTTGGCAGATCCGTCTGAATGCATGTGATAAAAGTAATTGTCTAGTACCTAGTTTGCAATCTGGCTTATATCATTCCTCTCATAATTTGCAGTGTCGTACAAAAATCCAATAAGTCTCGTTATAAAGTTCGTATGATTGGTCTTGACTTAGCGCAATATATTACAGTGTTAATTAATGGGGTCCTTGGTTAACGAATTAAACAGATGGATTGCAAGGGTAATTATTAGTATCATGATTCACATTGCAAAGATACGTATTGTTGCTATTCCTTTTGCAAGATATCTCAAGAAAAATAAAGAGAAAAAATGCATGACACAAATATGAGAACTGGAACTGAACCATATTGAGTAAAAATAACTTTTAGAAACAATGTTTTTCTATTACGTTTTTGGTTGTCATTCATAATAAAAAATTCTTTTTAAAGAAATATAACTTGGATACAATTCCCTCAATTATGACATAGTTGATATAATAAGAAATTCTTTCACTTTTTTTAAACTGTATGACTTGAAGAAATATTTGATATTCTTATTTTGCCTAATTCTGAATACTGCTCTACTGAATGGTCTTCGGCTGCACATTTTAATATTAAGCAGGAGAAAAAACACTAAAGGTCAATTAAACTAATTATCCCTTACATAGTAG
>NC_090749.1:60421144-60443644 GCF_036898095.1 Palaemon carinicauda
AAAGACCATGGTACAGAGGCTATGTCACTACCCTAGACATAAATAAAATAACTTTGGAATAATGTTATAAAAGTTTTAATTTTCCTACATTTTATACGACTCTTTGCATTACACAAATCAAATTTCGTGTGAAAGAGAAGAAACAGGGAAAAAAGAAGATGACAGAGAATAAGGAAAAGAAGTTAATAAACTCGAAAAAAAAAGAAAATCTCCCGGAACAATTGGGGCTTCATCGGATTGGATAATCTGCAATAAAAAACTTGCAAGAAATTACTTTTTGGGGAAGTTATCGGACGTCTGGCAACCGTGTACGAGACTGGGGTTGCACTATAAAGATTTCGTCTGTCAAGATCAGCTGATAAACACCAGATAGCATACGAGGCCAGAAACAGAGTATAGGAATTCGGGTGAAAAGAGCTTGTTACGGTGAGCGAAAATTGCGAAAATTTTCGTGGGAATGAGATTTTTCGATATTGGCAAATTGTGTTTCTATAAAATAGTAAAATAAGAGAATAGTTCTTTTTAGAACTTGTAACAATGAGGGAGAACGTGTTTATATATTTTCTTTTATGAAAATATATAAACGTATTTCATATGTAGAGATTATAGGAGTAAGCAAATTCCAACGCCATTGTTAAAGTGAGCTTAAAGTTTCAATCTTTTTTTATGTGAGAATATATACAAATTCTTGTTATAAAAACTATAGATAAATGGCTTGTTGAAATGAATTATATTTCACGCAGAAATATGCTATCACTGAATATAAGCCATCTTTGGATAAATAAGTTTCGATATGAATTTAAACCCACGTTCTAATTAAAAATCAGTAAATTCTATTGTAAAAAATTTTTTTGAATAAAACAAATTGTTGCAATGTTTCTACTCTTAATGAAAACTTTAATTAAATAACCGGGGATTCTGGTTAAAGACCTTGCAAATACTAAAAAAAAAGAAAAAATCTCATGGTATTTTTCCCAAGGAAAAGAAATCTTTCATTAAACTTCATTGAAAAGAGGATTACAATGTTGTTAGAATGGACGAAAACTAGCGTATTTCCACGGCTTGGAAACTTTTCATTTTGTTTCAATGTTGAAAACAATAAATTGTGATTAAAATATTTAAAGTGACTGATATTTACTGAAATATATTTCTTAAAAGGAGATGCTAAATTGGCATGAGCTATTTGGCAGCTCTTCAACCCATACGCGTATGAAACAAGTGGTGAGCGAACTGCCAGAGAAAAAATTGCTGCGAACAAACAGATGACCTGAATGTAAGGGACTGGCAGGTGTTTGCTCAGACTCAGAGGTAAGACAGATCTCTTTTTTTTTTAGTTTTTTGACTGATTGTTTTGGAATAATTTTTATTTTCCGCTTGATAGTACAAGGATACGTCACCTTGTTTTTGTTGCTGAAAGTATTGCAAACAAGAACGTGAGGGTTGTTGAAAGATTTTGAAGACTACTTCCGTGTATCTGATGGGATTTTTATTATTGCTATCAGGATTCAAACTTGAAAGAGAGAGAGAGAGAGAGAGAGAGAGAGAGAGAGAGAGAGAGAGAGAGAGAGAGAGAGAATACTAGGCACATATACATTGCATATACAAGAACACAAATACAGCGGTTGCTAGTCCACTGCAGGACAAAGTTCTTAGGTGTGTCCTTAATCATGTCTAAGGTTTGGCCAGTTTTCATCATTATGCTAGCCACTGCGAATTGCTGATGGTGGAAGTTTTGAGTCTGATCGCTCACAGCAAACCAACCTAGTATAGGTGGACTTGACCAGGACAGCTTGCTGATTTTGGCAAAACGCAAATAATTTCCTAACGTAAAGATAACCCCAATCAGAAATTATATATATATACATATATATATATATATATATATATATATATATATATATATATATATATATATATATATATATATATATATATATATGTTTATATATATTTATATATATATATATATATATATATATATATATATATATATATATATAAATATATATATATATATATATATATATATATATATATATATATATATATATATATATATATATATATATATAAATGTATATATATATATGTATATATAAATATATATATATATATATATATATATATATATATATATATATATATATATATATATATATATATATATATATATATATATATATTATATATATATATATATATATATATATATATATATATATATATATATATATATATATATATATATATGTATATATATGTATATATGTATATATAAGTATATATATGTATATATATATGTATATATATAACGGATTTTGAGCGAAGCGAAAAATCTATTTTTGGGTGAGATGGCCATGTCGTCCTGATGGAAGTTCCTATAGGGTAGCTTCCTAGGGTATATTACAACTACGGCGATATTCCCAGAGAATTTACCTTAAGGTACCAGAATTCTAACTCCTGGAGCGAGTATCCCTCGTGAAAGGGATATCGCGACATATCAGAGGACGTATTCTAGACACGTCACATGGCAATCTACAACCTGGACAGAGATTTCGTCTCGTAGGAGGTGATTGACGAGATACGAATTCGGGAAAGAAAAAGGGGAGCCGCTCCCAAGGCTTCCCTATCCCCCGATTCGTATGCGTGCCTGGCGCCAATCCTGGCTCCATCTGTATTCCTTGTAGCGTACACGAGGTGCTACAGATACTATATGTAGGGAGGGGTCCATCAGGACGACATGGCCATCTCACCCAAAAATAGATTTTTCGCTTCGCTCAAAATCCGTTTTTTGGGCTCAAGCCATGTCGTCCTGATGGAAGTGTACCAGAGCATTACTGTATCTGTGGATTCTCAGAACGTGCCGTACTCCTCGGAGGTAATTTTTTCCCGGTCGACTAGACCTAGAGACCTAAGATGTTACCGTTATACATCTTTTCAACTAACTATAAACTATGTTAGAGCTTCCTGCCCCCTACAGGGAAGAGTCCTACTAGACTCTGGAAAAGTCTCGAAGAGTACATATATCTATGTATGAATACCAGGCAAGTTAATATAGTGGTCTCGCCCTATATTAAGTAAAGCATAGTTTGTAAAGGACCACTGCGTCAATATGAAATATCAACCAGTTTTCCGCACAATACTTGTATTGGACAAAGGTTTTATATCCGCATAGGAGGAAAACCAATGCAACATAGCTTGCATAAAGGAACAATTCTATTAGAATTATCCCAGATAAGGTACGTAGAATGAATGCTCAATTATACCAATAAATTGACACAGGTGAAGGAGACGCAAGGTTCTCAAGAACCAGATTATTGACAGGCAATAAATAGACAGGTTAACCACAATTATATATATATATATATATATATATATATATATATATATATATATATATATATATATATATATATATATATATATATATATATATATATATATATATATATATATATATATATATATATATATATATATAAGAAGAGGATAACCCAAAACTTTAAGCATAAGTATGATAGTAAACAGAGCTTGTTTGTCTGAAAGAAAAAACATTAGATGCCACTTTTAAGATACCGAGGTATCAAAGTCATAAAAGCCTGTATTACAAATCAATGACATTAGCGTTAGAAACGCTCGGCACACATGTCTGCACTTATGCTAGGTTCACCTTCGGAAATGGAACAGTCTGGATGGGCAACACAGTGCCCTCACTTAGTTTGTAGTACACTTTGTAACTACAAACTCACCCTGGAATTAATCGTCCCAATTAAGACCACTGTTCCTCGCAGAGTTAAACAGTAGGGTTAACACCGCGACCCACTGCTACCACAGATCTCTTTTACTTCCTCTACTTGCTTCGCATAGTGGCGAAAGAACACTCTGGAAGACTTCCAGCCAGTGTATGAACGGAGATGTTCAAAATCCATACAATTAAAGAAATTTAAGAATGAGGCAACTTTCCTCGGATCGTGACCTGCGGGTGTATTGTCAGGATCCGCTCTGCGAATAAAATATGTGATTTTCGCTCTGAGTTGATTCAGAGATAAATTTGAGCCTGATGTTTCTCCCCTGAATAGTTGACTACCCTTGAAGTCTGAAGTTCTATGAAGATAGACCTATAGGCATTCTACTGGACATAGAGATGCATCTTCTTTCAGAGGGCAGATTCTCCAGGGACTCCACCTGTTGGTGGGTAACTCATTCTTGGCGAGAAATGTAGGATCCGGAAACAGGTTCAGTTCTTCCCCATCCAGGAACTGAACACGACCTGCCTCTCTCGAGAGGCTACAATCTCACTAACCCTGGCCCCGGACGCGAGTGCAAAATAGGAAAATAACTTTTTGTTTCAAATCCTTTAACGCACACTCTTCATTGCTCAACAGAGAAGTGAAATGAAGAACTTGTCTAAAGACCATGAAATGGGCTTTGGAGGTGCTGAAGGTCTGAGCCTAGCACAGGCTTTCGGGACTTTATTAAAGATCTCGTTACCTAGGTCGACCTGGAAGGCATATAGAATGGGTCTTGTCAAAGCAGACTTACACGCTGAAATCGTGTTCGCTGCCAACCCTTGACCATGGAGGTGGGGAAAAAAGATAAGCAGAAGTCTGTCAAGATCTCCTGCGGAATCTTCGCCTTGACAAAAGACCACCCATTTTCTCCAAAATGACTCATATTGCCTTCTAATAGATTTGCATTTATATTCCTCAAGGAAGTCTATACTGGCTTTCGAAATCCCGAAACGCTTTCTCACCGCTAGGGAGAGAAAATCATGAACTGCAGGGACCGGGTTTTCTGTAATGAAGCGCAGACAGTTGACTTCTGGACTCGCTGGTCAGAACTGGATCTGGTAGTGGTACAAACTTCAGCTACAGTTCCAATGCCAGGAGGAACCACACGCTGTTCGGCCACTTGTGGGCCACTATTGCCGCTACCCTTTGAAGAATCTCAGTTTGTTGAGGACCCTCAACAGAAGGTTGTGAGGAGGGAACAGATAAATCTTGGACCATCTGTTCCAGTCGAGGGACATCGCGTCCACTGCTTCCGCTAAGGGGTCCTCGTACGGGGCACGTACAGGGGCAACTTCTTGTTGTCTTTCGTCGCAAAGAGGTCTATCTGCAGTTCTGGGACTGATTCAGAATGAAGGAGAATGATCCTGCGTCTAAGGACCATTCCGACTCTATCGGTGTGAACCTGGATAGAGCGTCCGCTGTCACATTGCGGACTCCTTGAAGGTGAACTGCCGACAGGTACCACTTCTTCTTTTCCGCCAATCGGAAGACGGCCAACATCACCTGGTTGAGAGGTGGTGACCTCGATCCTTGTCGATTCAAGTATCTTACAACTACCTCGCTGTCTATTACCACTTTATGTGGAACGAATGACGCGGGGAGACTTTCTTTAAGGTAAGGAGCACTGCCCTAGCTTCTAGAAAGTTTTATGAGAAAGGTCTTGAATAGCCTGGACCAAGTCCCCTGGACTTTTTTCCGATGAGAGTGACCTCCCCATCCCTCCTTTGAGGCGTCTGAGTTAATCGTCACCGACGGGGGAGGTGGCTGAAGAAGAACCTGACTTCTTTAGATGTCTGGCTTGGGACCAAGGCCTGAGAAGAGTACTTAGCCGAAGCGGCTGGTCTTCTCAGATCTCTTCACGCGTTTGATGCATAACTTCTCCAAACTCCGATTGCATCCTTTAGCTGTGCTCTTAGCACTGGGTCTGTCACCGAAGCAAACTGGAGAGAGCGCAGTACTCTCTCCTGCTCGTGTCTTGATATCCTTTCGGAATCTTGAAGTCTCTTGACAGAACCCGCTATCTCCTTCCTTTTCTTCGCCGGGGTGGAGAAACGGTGTGACAAAAGGTCCCAGTGGATCTTAGCCACTGGAACTTTTGAGATGGAGAAAGTCGAGACTTTTTCTGTTGATCTTGAAGCCTAGGTATTCTAGGAACTGGATCACTTGACTGGAAGCTTGCAAGCATTCTGTCTCGGATGCTGCCCACACCAACCAGTCGTCCAGGTAGGCTACTACCTGAATTCCCTTTAGGCGAAATTGTTTGAGAGCTACGCTCGCAAGCTTCGTAAAAATCCTTGGGGCTATGTTTAGCCCGAATGGCATGGCTCCGAAGGCGTATAGTCTTCGTTGTAGCCTGAACCCTAGGTAGGGGGAGAGTTGATGGCTAATTGGAATGTGCCAGTAGGCGTCTGACAAGTCTATAGAGACGGAATATGCCCTCTTGGGCAGTAAGGTCCTTATGTGTTGCAGTGTTAGCATTTTGAATTTGCAATTCACTATGAACTTGTTAAGTGGCGACAAGTCCAGAATGACTCTGAGCTTTTCCGAGTCTTTCTTGGGAACACAAAACAGCCTCCCTTAGAAATTGAAGGGCTTCACCCTTTTTCTTCAACCGTTCTTGAACGTACTCCTCCATAACGGGGGTGGAGTGTTGGAAAAACCGAAGGTATGGGGGTGGAGTGCTGTACCAGCTCCCGCCCAGTCCATTCTTGAGTAGGCTGTGGGCCCAGGAATCGAAGGTCCAACGATCCCGAAATTTCAGAAGTCTCCCTCCTACCGGTATCACCTCACTTGGACTGCCGTCCTGAGGTCTTGACTTCCTGACCACGACCACCCCTGAATCCCCTTCCCCTTGAGGGGCGTCTAGACGAGCCTCTGGCTGCTCCTCTAGGCTTTGCTCGAAAGGAAGTAGACTGCCCTTCGAACGCTGGGGTGAATGCCGTGGACTGTGTCGACACGGCCTGGGGTACCCACTGAAAGGTGGTCGGGGTTTGTGCCACGATCTGGGGCACTGGGGGCAATGGCAATTGCAGTTGCTGTTGCTGTCTAAGAGGCTTGGCTGGCCGAGACGGTAGCCTAGTCCTCATAGTCTTCCTCTTTGGTTGAGGACCCTCATCTGGGGCAGACTTTCTTTTGATAGCCAGGCCCCACTTCTGGAGAAGGTTTCTATTCTCCAAGGCGGCTTTATCAAAAACTTCTTTGACCAAGTCGGTAGGGAAAAAGGTCTTTTCCCCAAATGTTGGAGGAGATTAGTTTCTTTAGCTCGTGCCTCACCGTAGCCGAGGTAAACACGAACTCCCTACAAGCTCTCCTTGCCTTGACGAAGCCATAAAGGTCCTTCGTCATTGTGGCCAGATGAGGCTTGGCCACTACCATGAACATTTCATGGACCTTGGGGTCACTTGCCATCGTCTCGAGAGTAGTCTGAAGAGACATTGAGGCAGTCAGTCTTTCTTTTGTATCGAACTCACTTCGCAAAAGAAAATCAGACAGCTTAGGGAGGTCCTTGCCGAACTGACGTCCGGCAATATCAGCCTCCAACTTTCCCACTGAGAACGTAAGATGGACGTCCTTCCAGTCTTTGTGGTCCATAGGCAGGGCCAGCGACAAGGGTTTACACTCCTCTAGGGAGGGGCAAGACTTGCCGGCCTCGATTGCTTTTAGTACAGCCAGAAACCCTTTCTGTAAAAGGGGGAAGGCTCTAGTAGGCGAGGACACAAAGGAAGGGAGCTTCCTATTCAATGCAGCTACCTTTGAGTTAGAGAAGCCCCTCTCTTTCATCGAGGATGAAAGTAGAGCTTGAGCCTTAGCATGGTCCATCACTATGACCTCCTTCGGCTCTGTCTCCTCCTTTGAAGCTGGTTCCTTCCTCAGCCGGACATAATAGTCCGGATATGATGCCTTGCTGGGCCAGAATTCCACCCTCCAGGGGAACTGAGCCCAGCTTATCCGAGATGACGATCTTTCCAGTCGTCATCGGCATGTGCTCAGCATACCTCCATGGGTTAGCATCTGAGCACAAGGGAAGGTCTTTCACATTGAGCTTTTTCTGGGGCCCATGTGATTCTGCAAGGCACTGCATTCGCAGTTCCATTGCAGCCGCCTTCTCCTGATTCTCCTTCTGCATTTGTTGGATCATTCCAACAATAGAAGAGAAGGCCTGTCCCAGCTCTACTGGGAGACCGGCCGATGTAGAGGGCTTGAACTTCATCCTGGGCTTCTGCCAGGAGGTCTTCCTCCTGACACCCGTCCACATCAGATATCCTGTCATTTAGCTGGATGTCTTGCATCGCGACCGCGACTTCAGCATCCACCTGGATCTGAACATAGGGGATCTCCTCTTGAGGCTGGGGAATCACTGCATCAGCTGATGCCTTAGGGAAAAGATATGCCCTCATCTTCTCACTTGGAAGATAAGGGCCAGAAGTGTTCTTTTGGAAGCCCCTTACCCAGGTACGAAGCTTCTTCCTAGCTATTTAAATGTCTCATTAATCAGGTTAGTGCACACAGTACATACCTGAGGGTCCCAATACCGGAGATCATCCTTGGAGACAGCGTATGCTGCGTGTCTCCTACAAAACTCATGTCCGCAGAGGTTCTTGCTGCTGACATTGCAGAAAGCACTTCCCCACTTCGGAGTGTCCTTCTGTAAAGAGAAGAAATTTCCATGAGTATCAAGTGAACTATGTATCACTGGATATGCATAGTATAGCATAACAATTCAGAAAGGAAAGACACACACTTGTGTTTCCCTCACAACCCATTGTTGCAGCCTTCCAGATAATAAAATAAAAAATGGTTTATCTCTTCTAGAGTAACCAATGCAAGGTTTCCAGAGGAAACAGGTGGAGCTCACACCTAAGCAATGATTTTAAAATCCTGGATAATAGACAGGGAAGAACTCAGCTTCCTATCTGAGGGCAACAGCAAAGGGATGTGCAAGAAAACACAATAGTGTTAGAAGATACAGTGCTGTACCAAAACCTTTACTATAGTTTTCTTCTTACTGTATATGCTATACAGAAGAATACTAGTATAGTATAGGGGGATGTGTGCCGGCCTGCCTTTGCCGGCCGGCACACACCACAACTAGCTTTAAAGTATACTACTTAACAGCTATAGGGCGGCAGCACTCTGGTTCAAATGCCTGTGCCGGTCGGCAGCAACTGCCGGCCGGTAACAGCCAGTGTTGGCCGGCAATGGCTGCCGGCCAGCAACTACACAAGGTAGTACCCAGCTGCCGGCCACACTCTTGGTGACCGGCAGACAAGGACTGACATAAGCCGGCCGGCAAAGGTACAAGACCGATGCCAGCCGGCAGCAAAAGAACCAGAGAACTACCCTGCCCGGCTGCCGGCCTCATAGGCCGGCAGCCGGGACAGGTACAGCACTAGAAGAAAATAGAATGGATGCCGGGATAAGAGTGTACACTACCTCCAAGCCCGGCAACCGAAAGAGTGCATATAAGGAAGGGGAGAAACTAATTCAGGCTTCCTTGACCAATGCCGTCCGGCTCTGCCGGCAGGCATGGATGAGGGACCAAGAGAGGTCCGGGCAGCACTCGAAAACATAAGACCCTTGCCGGCCAGCAGCTCTGCCGGCCGGCAAAGGGCTGAGTCAATTCCACATCCCAACCTATACTAGGTCCAGAAGTAGAACGACGTACAGTACAGTAAGACCCCTGCCGGCCAGCTCTGCCGGCCGGCAAGGTACAGTACAGTAATGGCTAGGCCATTACGGAGATAGAGGGGGAAGGGACAAGAGGGTCCTGCCAACCTTGCTTTAGTGACAGATCACCCGCAGCCAAGAAACTTATCTTAGCCTAAGTGAGATCTAAGGGAAAAGGCCAGCAATACTTGCCAGCTTCCAGAGCACCAAAGCAAGGAAGGCGTTGCTACTCCCAAGGGAAGAACTTATCCTCCCCCGAGAACCGCAACAGGACTTAGTCTGGTCGATCACAAAAGAAGGAATCATAACTACAGAAACCTTCGGTAGTGACCTAAGGGAGCTAAGCTCCCTTTGTATGTGTTAGGTCAGCGAGGGGGACTCTGCCCCAAGCCAGACAACACAGACTCAGACTAAAAACTCTGTTGTTCTGTCCCTCTTGAACCATAACTACAGGAACAGGAAGGTACAGTAACACCCTAGTATAGTTTTATCGAAAATTCGGAAAAAAAACCACTTAGGGATAAGCCCAAGGCTTAAACAGAGGGAAAGGGATTGCATACCTTCTCCGAAGAAAAGAAAGCAACCGGGGAGTATGATAAAGTATACTAAGGCTCCATAAGCAATTAGCCTAGGCACCAAGAGAATCGATTACCTAATTCACCGAAACTCACACGTATACAATCTTGGAAATATTCCACACAGTCTAAAATGTATAAAATATAGCCTAAAGCTTCAATAAAATTTTAATTACACTCGGAAAAACCAAAATCATGCATGAAGTACTAGGACCAAACGACTAGGCTACATGGCCTAGCGTAGGCCAGAATGGCGAATACTTCGCCAAATAATACTAAGCACGAAAGGAAATCCTATGTAATGCTAAATAGCTAAAATTTATTAAAGCAAAACAACCAGGAATGTCGCTCTGACTAACTAATTTATACCTAGCGAGCGAGTGTCCAGGACACCTCTGGTAGGCTACGGCTCTTGTATCAAAGATTAATCCTATTAATCACTCAAAATTTTACCAAGAGCCTACACTTATATATAACAGACACTATACTCAACTTATCAGAGGCCGACGAAGACGAAGAAGCCATGAAAAGTCGAATAAATCCAAGATTTGCGAGAAAAACAGGAAAAAACACCGAGTTGTTAAGCTACGCAAAAAGGAATACAGATGGCGCCAGGATTGGCGCCAGGCACGCATACGAATCGGGGGATAGGGAAGCCTTGGGAGCGGCTCCCCTTTTTCTTTCCCGAATTCGTATCTCGTCAATCACCTCCTACGAGACGAAATCTCTGTCCAGGTTGTAGATAGCCATGTGACGTGTCTAGAATACGTCCTCTGATATGTCGCGATATCCCTTTCACGAGGGATACTCGCTCCAGGAGTTAGAATTCTGGTACCTTAAGGTAAATTCTCTGGGAATATCGCCGTAGTTGTAATATACCCTAGGAAGCTACCCTACAGGAACTTCCATCAGGACGACATGGCTTGAGCCCAAAAATATATATATATATATATATATATATATATATATATATATATATATATATATATATATATATATATATATATATATATATATTTATATATATATATATATGTATATATATATATATATATATATTTATATAATATATATATATATATATATATAATATATATATCTATATAATATATATATATATATATATATATATATATGCATATATATATATATATATATATATATATATATATATATATATATATATATATATATATATATATATATATATATATATATATATATATATATATATATGCATATATATATATATATATATATATATACATATATATATATATATATATATATATATATATATATATATATATATATATATATATATATATATATATATATATATATATATATATATATATAATGATAAATTTTGCACATTTAGACGTGTTTTTCATAATCAAATAAGCCATATATATTTTTGATACATTAATGTTTGGATTCTCTTAACGACCTCGGGATCAGAGCCACAGGCGAAATCACACAAAGACAAAAGCTTGTGTCCGGCCGGGAATCGAACCCTGGTCGGCAAGCTTGTATAGACAGTGACTATGTGTGTGTGTGTGTGTGTGGTGTGTGTGTGTATGTGTGTGTGTAAGAGAGAGAGAGAGAGAGAGAGAGAGAGAGAGAGAGAGAGAGAGAGAGAGAGAGAGAGAGAGAGAGAGAGAAAATTCGTATGATAAGCTTAAATCCGTATAACAAAATAACTACCAAACCAACGGCAGCATTGAACAATATTCAAAGTAAATTGAGAAAGGGATCAGCTAATAAGGAGGGGAAAAGACACAATGTACATCAGAAATTCAAACAAAGAATAGACTTTAGTTCAGATTATTTATCTAGCTTTTTATAGCATATGTAGTGAGTGGAGACAATTTTAAGGATTATGTAATAGACTATTTATATAGCTGCATGGGGATACCCTAACATGGTGAAAGGGTTTGTGTTTCGCCGTGGTCAGCAATGCTGCACTAGTCGGGGACACACATACTAGGTTGATTTGCTGGTAGCGATCATATGACAATCTCCTACTATCACTATTCCACAGTGGCGAGCATGGTCATGAAACCTGGTCAAACCTCTGACGTTAATTCGGACACGTCATAGGCCTTTGTCATGCAGTGAACTAGAACTAGCGTCATTTGCATATATATATATATATATATATATATATATATATATATATATATATATATATATATATATATATATATATATATATATATATATATATATATATACATTTATATATATATAGATATATATATATATATATATATATATATATATATATATATATATATATATATATATATATATATATATATATATATATATATATATATATATATATATATATATATATACAGGGGAACTGTAGCTTATATTTAAATGAGAATACTTCTAGAGCAACAACCCCCTCCGATTATTTCCCATAATTACAACATTATTATTATTATTATTATTATTATTATTATTATTATTATTATTATTATTATTATTATTATTATTATTATTATTATTATTATTATTATTATTACCTAAGAGCCGCTGACCATAGCTAAGGAATCTTTCTTACCCTTACGAAGTGGAAAGCTGCCACTGGACAATTACAGTACAATAGTTAACCCCTTGTTTGAAAAAAAAAACTTTTTTTCAGTTACCTCAGTGTTGTCAGATGTATGAGGAAAGAGGCGAATGTGTAAAGAATAGGCTTGACTACTCAGTGTTCATATAGGCAAGGGAAAAATAAAGTACAATTTTCCCAGTACCCCATAACTCTCTCTACCGATAGTATCTCAACGAGTGGGTGGTGCCTTGTCCAACCTATTCTACCTATAACGAATTAATGAACATTTAAAAGAATTTCTTTAAATAATTACGTAGTCACAATGTAACTATCCACCTATGCAGCCTACATTAATTAAAAGCAAACATTATATGTAATTCCCAATTGGTCCTGTACGACTTCTATGCTATGGCTTATCCTTAAAACATTCAAATCTGTTTTGAAAAAAATATCTTGACCACTTCTTTCCCTCGCTGGGCAAAGCTTCGGTTTCAAGAGAATCATCTCAACTGGTGAATGAATAATATCGAAACCATCATGATCGAATATTTCGCTTTCAAATATTCAACTCTATAATACAGTATATAATTGATTTATTTTCTGCGTGTTCGGTTCACAGCCATGGCTTTGCTTTTGAAAATTTAAAAATTTTGTACATATATATTTTCCAGAAGAGTTTGCTTAGCTTACCACAATAATGGTAGAAATATATTCTTCCACACTTACAGCACAAGTTCTTAGATACCTCTTTCAGTGACGATTTTTAACTTACACACACATACACATATATACATACATACATATATATATATATATATATATATATATATATATATATATATATATATATATATATATATATATATATATATATATATATATATATACACACACACACACACACACACACACGTCTCCATCTAGTTTACGACCATTAAAATAAGGCTAGGGTTGTGGTAGCCTATTGGATAAACCTCTACCTAGTGATCTGCTGGACAGGGATTCAAAACCCGCCCAAGCTCAATGGTTTATTGTAGTGTCTACAACCTCACCATCCTTGCGAGCTAAGGATGGGGGGTTTGTGGGGGCCTATACGTCTACCTGCTGAGTCATCAGTAGCCAATGCCTGGCCCTCATTGGTCATAGGTTAGTTGGTGAGGGGGCTTGGGTGCTGATCATATGTATATATGATCAGTCTCTAAGGTATTGTCACTGTCCCGTGCCTTTGCCATCCATGAGTGACCCTTAAACATTGAAACTAACTAATCTGTAATGTCAATCACAAAGATGTGGAGACTTACTTTATTTCCATAGTTCGTTCGTGGATCAAAACATTACCAATCATTGCCATATCTGCAATTCATCTCGCTATCTCACTGAATTATATTCTATTACTTAATGTTATATTTTCGTTTGCCCCATTCTAATCAATATCATTAGCATTACTAATAACTAACATACAACTCTAGGTGGAAAAGCAGGATGCTGTAAACCCAATGGCTCCAACAGGGAAAAATAACCCAGTGAGGAAAGGAAATAAGGAAGCAGATAGAATAGTGTGCCTGAGTGCACCCTTAAATATCACCACATCGGTTGACTGAAAAAAAATATTTACAATTTTTCTTTATAAAATGCTTACCATAGAGCTGTAAAATTAAGCAGTCATTGAAAATAATAGGCGTAATTACGCTGGTTATTTTGCCCTGGGAAATGAAACATTTTTTCATAGCCTTAGACACGCACACTAATTTCTTGATTGCTTACAAAAATAAATCAAAATTTCTATAGAAGCATAGTCCTTAAAAGAAAAATCAGCCCCATACAATAATATAAGTAATGAGCATGAATGTCAAAAGTGCCACTCCCAACCAATGAGCATAATTTTTTTATCTATAACATAAAACCTAATATATGAATTTATGCGTTCAGATTCAATGTATTTATTAACACGTTATATTTAGATGAGACAGAAAAAAGTGATTATGCATGTATGCTTATAATCTTATTGGTAAATTTACCTCAAGATCCAGAGTAATGAATTACCTTGGTGCTTAAAGAAACTTTTTGGAACATTCAGGCGTGATCCTTACAAGAAATCTTAATATGCGCCAGGAGATATAATACTCCAACGGTTATTATCGTTACTACTAGTTAAGAACAACCCTAGTTGGAAAAACAGGATGCTATAAACCATAATTGGAAAACCAGGCTGCTAGAAAACTTAGTTGGAAAAGCAGGTTGCAATAAACTCAAGCTGAAACAGAAGGTGGCTATAAAACGTAGTTGGAGAAACAGGATGCTATAAATACTAGTTGGAAAAGCAGGATGCTATAAACCCTAGTTTGGAAAGCAGGTTGATAAAAGCCCTAGTTGGAAAAGCAGGATGCTATAAACTGTAGTTGGAAAAGCAGGATACTATAAACCCTAGTTAATAAGGAAGGATGCTAGAAACCAAAGGGCTCCAACAGGGAAAATAGTCCAGTGAGGAAAGGAAATAAGGAAACAGAGAATAGTGGGCCCGAGTGCATCCACAAGAAAGAGACCTCCAACCAAACAAAGTGTAGACCATGGTATAGAGGCTATGGCACTACCCAAAACTAGAGAACAATGGAAAGATTTTGGATTCTCCTCCTAGAAGAACTGCTTACCATAGCTAAAGATTCCTTTCTAACCCTTACCGAGAGGGAATCAACAACTTAACAATTAAAGTGCAGCAATTAACCCCTGGAGTGAAGAAATTTTTTTCGGTTACCTTAGTGTAGTCAGGTTTAGGAGGACAGAAGAGAATGGGTAAAAAATAGCCCACACTATTCGGTATAGGTGTTGGCAAAATGAAAATGAGCCGTAACCAGAAAGGGATCACTGAAATATTACATAATACCACTTTTTGACAGGCCTGATGGTAATTTGTTCAAACCTGTCAGAGTACTTGCAACATAATTTAAAGAAGAATGACCCAGTAAGTTTGATGTCTTGTGTATATAATCCCCCTTTTTTTGATCAACAAAGGCCCAGTGGAAACTGCAAATACAAGTCACTGACACCCCTTGAAATATCTGTTATTTCCTGAAGTAATATACTCTAGGTCCTAAATCATTACCATGAAAGGAAGCTTGATGACGGGTGAAAAAAAAAAGAAAAAAAGATGGACAACCTATGTGTTTGATTCAACATTAAAAAAAAAAAAGTTTTCCATTAGTCTCTGAAACTACAAAGTTGTTAAAAACAAAACATCTTATAGCAAAACAAAAGAAATAACCTAAATTCCAGAAATTTTGTTTGTGAAAGCGCTTTCTCAAGAGGAATTTTTTTCAGTCCCATGTGATTGCATGCTTTCTTTTCTCTTCTCCACTAACTATTTATATTTACTTTCTTGTACAAGTCTATTGTATTTAGCTTCCTCTTGTTTCCTAATTGTTTATTTTTTCTTCCTGTCGAGTCCACTGTATATCTATGCATTATGTTCTTTGAGGACTGTTTTCTTTCACTTAGTGTTTTCTACCTGTGGTTACTCTTCCTTTTTCCATCACCATTGATTATCAGTTCCTCTTTCATTTGCTATTTTCTTCTTCGTTGATAATTACATTTAAAGGCTTATAGGCCACTCATCAAAGGCAGAGGCAAGGGACAGTGACACTGCCCTATCGAGTAGGACAATGCCTTAGACTCTAAGGCATTGTCTTACTCGATATACTGTATATTGTATATATGGTCAGTCTCTAAGGCTTAGAGACAGAGGGGCTGGAAATGGTTGCAGATGACTCAGCAGAGAGACCTATAGTCTCCCACAAACACAACATCCTTAGCTCACAAGGATGGGGAGGTTGCAATGACCAAAGAAACTAACAAGTCTAAGGGACTCGAACCAAAGTCTGGCGTTCACCAGTCAGGGCCGTTACCATATCGGCCACCACAATTTCTACCTAATGATCTCTACCATTTCTGAGTGGGGATACCTTAATGTGGTGAAAGGTTTGTGTATCGCCATGATCAGCAAAGCTGTACTATTCAATTTCACCAAATACTAGGTTCCCTTGCTGTCAGCGATCAGACTTGAGTCTCCCACCATCACCATTCAGCAGTGATGATGGAAATGGCCAAACACCAGACACGATTAAAACACATATTGTTGTTGTTCTATTGATCTTTCATTATTAGTTGATTTGTTAAACCTAACATTAAATTTATTTCCCTTCTTTATAAATACATGTGAGTCATTGTCTACTTTCAATTGCTTATTATTTACATAAATTCTTTTCTCCCTAATTCTTTATTTTTATTGCCGTTCCATACACTATTTCTTCATCTCACTCCATTTTTTATGTCCATTTCTTATCTTTAACATCAAAATTAATGCAATTTTGTTAATCAGGGAGCCTTATCTAGTTATCAAAATGGGGGGGGGGGGGGGGTGGCGGGTGGAATTAGATGTCTCTCATAAGCAACCCTAAGCCCTAAAAGAAAATATATGAAAAATAGATTAACATAATTTGCTGTATCTTAAGTCCACCTAATTATGATTAACTGAATAATATTAGGGGTAAAGTATGACTATTTTATTATTAATAGAGTCAAATATAGTCAATTCTTTTTAGTGAGACAGATTTGCACCGACTCGCAGGGTCGCCTTTTTAGCTCAGAAAAATTTCCTGCTCTCTGATTGGTTGGACAAGATAATTCTAACCAATTAGGCAGCAGGAAACTTTTTTTCAGAGCTAAAAGGGCACCGATACGAGTCGGCACAAATGCGCCTCATTAATTTTTTTCTAGTATTGTTTACAAGTTTACTATTTACAGATTAGCTAAAATACGATACAAGTCTTCTGTGACATCTCAAATGTACAGTTACACTTAACTCTGTAGAAACCAGTATCAGTATTTAGAATACAATATTGTACAACATAAGTAATAAGGATGGAAATGCTCTTATCATTTTAGGATATTATAGGATTTATAAGACTCCATTAATAGTGTAAAAAAATAGTCTGTTTTGACAATAAAAGCCTTTTACCAATGTGGGTTTTAAGATTTAAGGTTAGTGATGGCACCAACAGAGGTAGTAAGCAATGAATGAAAAGAATAAGAATGTACTAGACTACAGTAAATGTGTAAAAGCAAAACAAAAGTATATAAGGGAACAATACAGAATGAATTACTTTTTGAATGCATTAAATAAAATTGTGCAAACAATAACAAAGTTGGATGAGAAGAGAAGTGATGGAGGATAGAGATGTATGGAGTTAATTCACTGCAGGAACCCCTTCGAGAAATAAAGCTTTTTGCAATTGATATAAAAATTGCTTAACTTCTTGATGTAGCCAAACAATATCATTATTATTATTATTATTATTATTATTAAGGAACCGGAGAATTACGACAACGCCAAACATTCTTAAATTTATTTCCATCACCAACAAATAAACAACGTTTCAAACATATCTGTGTTCATAATCATGTTCCTGGGTAAAAGAAAGTAAAACAATAAAGAGAAAGCTGTACATAAATATTGAAAACAAATAACTTCCAAGTTAGAATGGGAAAAGGCATAATTAGGCAATCTTCAAAGGAAAACTAGAAGTTTCTTGATTAAGTTGTGGCTTTTTAGATTTTATAAAATTTAAAAAGCCACAACTTAATCAAGAAACTTCTAGTTTTCCTTTGAAGATTGCCTAATTATGCCTTTTCCCATTCTAACTTGGAAGTTATTTGTTTTCAATATTTATGTACAGCTTTCTCTTTATTGTTTTACTTTCTTTTACCCAGGAACATGATTATGAACACAGAGATGTTTGAAACGTTGTTTATTTGTTGGTGATGGAAATAAATTTAAGAATGTTTGGCGTTGTTGTAATTCTCCAGTTCCTTATTAAACTGAGGTTCCCTTCCACCCGCTCAGTATCGGATAGATTATTATTATTATTATTATTATTATTATTATTATTATTATTATTATTATTATTATTATTGTAAGCTAAGCTATAACCCTAATTGAAAAGCAAGATGCCATAAGCCCAAGGGCTCCAACAGGGAAAATAGTCAAGTGGGGAAAGAAAAAATTAAAATAAAATATTCTAAGAAGACTAAACAACATTAAAATAAACATTTCGTATATAAACTATAAAAACTTTATCAAAACAAGAGCAAGAGATATAAGATAGAATAGTGTGCTCGAGTGTACCCTCAAGCAAGAGACTCTATCCCAAGGCAATGGAAGACCATGGTACAGAGGCTATGTCACTACCCAAGACTAGAGAACATTAGTTTGATTTTGGAGAGTCCTTCTCCTAGAACAGCTGCTTACTATCTAAAGAGTCTCTTTTACCCTTACCAAGAGAAAAGTGGCCACTGGACAATTAAAGTGCAGTAACCCCTTGAGTGAAGAAGAATCGTTTGGTAATCTGTGTTGTCAGGTGTATGAGGACAGAGGAGAATATGTAAAGAATAGGCCCGACTATTCACAGTGTATATGTAGGTAAAGGGAAAATGAACCACAACCAGAGAGAAGGATCCAGTGCAGTACTGTCTGGCCAGTCAAAAGACACCCATAACTCTCTAGCAGTAGTATCTAAACGGGTGGCTGGTGCCCTGGCCAACCACTACTTACAGTAAGTGCAACACAAATATCCAGAAATATTTGCTTGGCAATATTTACAAATTCTTTAGTTATGTCTTAGTGGTCAAGTGCATCAACATGTTTCCGATAGATCTGATCAGTCAAAAATTAAATGAAAAATTAATGTGACCACTAACATGATGGTAAATTACTTAATATATTCCTTTACTATAATAATACTTTATATTTGTTTGTAATGAGTATATCTTTTATAATATTACTAATAGTTCAATTTCCAGCATCTGCTATATAAACTTGGAGGAAATAAGTGGGAGGATGATTAATATGTGGGATGAATAAAATATAGGGGTCATAAATTGAAGGGAAATGACCCGCTAAACTGTATTAAAACTTGGGTTTTGCTATTATTTTGATTAGGCTTCTAATCACCCTTTCTTGCCTGATTTATCAGTTATCCTCTATACCCTCGTTATCTTACCTTACTCATCACTTAGTGCTACCCCAAAAATATCACCTATTTCAATTATTTATTTGTTGTTTCGTCTTGTCATGTTTAGGATATTTTCTTGCCGATGCTTACACTGAAGTGCACTTTTATGTTATTATACAGGCACTGTAGTCCAATTCAGACACTCAAGTGCTCTCCAGATGCCAGATTTCAATCTTAATACTACAGAGTGCAAAGCAGAAACGAGTGAAATTCAACAGACATAATGGAGTTATCAATATAAGAGAGTAATAATCCAGGCCTCGAAAGCTATCTCGGCACTCAATGCCCTCTGCACTCTCTAATGCAGGGGTGGCCAACCTTTTGTTTCCATGCACCAATTTTTTTTTCACTTCTAATTCAGATGCGCCACACAAACTTTAATCCCCTTTCAATCCTTTAAGTATGGTGATTTGGACATATTTGGCAGTCATACATATAATAATTTGATATTATATATATATATATATATATATATATATATATATATATTTAGTGTGGACAGATTTCGCACTTGTAAAGGAAAGTATTATTTGTATCATTAATTTTTTTTGAAACAAGCATTTTCCTTATATTATCTCTGGGGTATAGTGCGCCAATTGTAATCGTGCAATGCGCCACTGTTGTGCATTGGAAACTTGAATGATATGGAGTCATTTGAGAACTGCAGAGCCAACCGGGGTCTTACCAGATACTTGAGTGCTATTCATACATCCAAATGTTGAAGTACTATTCAGATAAACTTCCTAATTGTGAATGTATTGTTGGTTCCTAATCAGGCAGTTGAATTATTGGAACCTGAGAAGTTCAGACTTGCGAGTATATTTTTATGTTGAACAGGCTGACATGAGTTTTTCCTCACAGTTGATATATGAAATATTGATTTAAAAATATTTTTAATAAATTATTGATTACTTTTTCTTTAGTATTTATTTATTTCCTTATTTCCTTTCCTCACTGTTGACGCCCTTGGGTATAGCATCCTGCTTTTCCAATTAGGGTTGTAGCATATCAAAATAATAATAATAATAATAATAATAATAATAATAATAATAATAATAATAATAATAATAATAATAATAATAAAAGAGAGTCTTGCACAAAATTGCATGGTTAACATTAAAGAAGAAACAGCACGCGCAACCATATATTCATAAGTAAATATATTGTATACGTTCTGTACATTCGAACTTACGCGCACATATATAAATGTATATACACACATAATATATACATATATACATATATATATATATATATATATAAAGTATATATACATATATATATATATATATATATATGTATGTATATATATATACTATATATATATATATGTACATATATATATATGTGTATATATATATATATATATATATATAGTATATATATATATATATTTATATATATAGTATATATACATATACATATAATATATATATATATAAATATATATATATATATATATATATATTGGGACAAAAGCTGCCATGCCCATAAGTGTATTATATGTATGAAGAAAAGACACCTCATCAGTACAAAATCAACACCCAGAAACTTACAACATACCTTAAGAGTCTGGTGTTAGCGGCAATGGGTCACAATGCAATCCGGAAAGCTAGAAGATTAGCGTGAAAGCAGAAGAGGAGGAGCCATTCAGTTGAACTCACGATTGCTGATAAAGTTTTCATTTCATATTGATCTCGCAGACTCATTCAGAAAATGTTTCAGCCTCATAACGGGACTTTAACATGACAAGGAGGTATGAAGTTAATGATATTTCCCCATTCCTTAAGTGACATTAAACACCTAAGAATGCTCTTGGTGAGGCTAAACTGCTTTCCGTCTGAATGCCAAAAGTTAGGGGGGTTATAAGGCAAAGAAATTTCATCTTTAAGACAAGCTGCCTTAGAGATGAATCTGGTGGAGTACAAGCAGACATGCATTTTGCATGATGGATCTGGGAGAACGGAAATGCACCTTCAAGTCAAGAGAAAATAAAGGTGAAATTCCATGGTTTTCTATTCCACCCCTCAGACATTCATTTATCGTGATAGATTTGATTTCTTTTCCATTTTCTGTTCTCTCTCTCTCTCTCTCTCTCTCTCTCTCTCTCTCTCTCTCTCTCTCTCTTCAGATGGAGGACGTTTTTAGGGAATTTTATCTCAAGAAATACTTACAGTAAATTTAAGGCTTTTTCTTGGTCAAATAATTGCTTTAAGAATCCAAATCAAGTTCTATTTGAAGACTTCTCTTTTAAGTCTCTCTGTCATTCCTCATATTGTACTTAGAGACTGACGTTTGTGATGGATGGTTAATCAAGTATCTATAAGTAGACCAGACAAGACACAGACCACCGCCCCCCCTTCCCCGTCCCCCCCGCCCCCCTTCTCCCCCTCCCCGAAAAAAAAAAAAACCGGATTAGGAGGGTAAATCAAATTTCATTGGGACTCCTATACTTAATCTGGCCATATGAAAAACAAGACTTGTTGCAGCTTACTGGTAAAGTTTCTACCAGTTGATCGGCCAGGACTGGGGTTCAAGTCCCGTTCAAACTCGTTAGTTCCTTTGGTCGCTGCAACCTCACCCTTCTTGAGAGGTAAGGATGAGGAGTTTTGGGCAATCCTATATTTCTACCTGCTGAGTCAGTCAACAGCCATTGCCTGGCCCTCCCTGGTTCAAGCTTGTGTGGATAGGGGATTTGGACGCTGATCATAGGCCATTGTCCTGCTTGCTAGGGCAGTGCCCCTATACCTTGCCTCTGCCGTTCACGAGTAGCCTTTAAAAGTGAGCTGGAAAAAAGACGAGTTGGTTCTAACCACGAAGCAGAAAATAGAAAGATA
>NC_090749.1:60448644-60451144 GCF_036898095.1 Palaemon carinicauda
ACGAAACTAGTCAGGACTCAAGTGTATATTCTGTATTTTCATTTTCCCTGTGGTTCTTCTGCATCTGAGCATCACGTTTTCCTGTGATTTTTACGCATATATATATATATATATATATATATATATATATATATATATATATATATATATATATTGAGATTTATTTTATGAGTTTGAGGCTTACATTTTGTGGTGTGTATTATTATTATACGTATTTGTTGTGTTTTCCCTAAATTAGATATATAAGAATAATAACGAAACTATACTGCAACAGTATTCGTTCCCGTAACAGAGACACAAGAGACAAATATATGGACAATTACATAAAAAAGTCATTTATATCTTAATAAATGCGGTAATAGACAGGGCCATCCATACTATGCTGGTTTGATGTGAGATATCATAATAAAGTCTCCCACCATCGCCAATCCACTATGGCTAGCGAGGTTATGAAAACTGGCCAGAACCCAAACAGGAATAAGGATGTGTCTGAGGCCTTTGTCCTGCAGTGGACTAGAAAAGGCTGCATTTGTTGTTGTTGTATTCATTTTATACTAATTTCACTTCGACTGACATAAAAATAGGACATCTAATGACAACGGACAACTTAACATACATTTGTATATGATCGTACATAATATGAAAGCTTCCTCAGCCTCCCCAACTGCTTATAAAATGATAAAAACTGTGTTATCAGCTCCCAAAAACAAAAGAATAGACTTAACATCGTGAAACGCTTCCGATAGGAATGGATTCTCAACCCTGTTTCAGAAGAAGAAGAAGAAGAAGAAGAAGAAGGAGAGGGGGAGGAAGAGGAGGAGGAGGAGAGGAGGAGGAAGAGGAGGAGGAGGAGGAGGAGGAGGTAACCTCTTTGCAAATTTTTATCGCCCTGTCGAAGTAGGTCCATCCTTGGCTGAATAGATCTTCGATACTTCATAATACATTTTCTATTTCCTTTTTTCCTCTCTTGGAATGATGTACCGGAAAGAGAAATGGTTGTCTTCACGGAAAGAACATTGTTTTGCCCCAGTATGAAGGCAATTCTTTTAAGGCAGAGGATTAGAGCTTGTTTTCCTTTCCTGCTTGATTCCAAAAAATATTGTTTTTTTGTGACGCTATAAAGAAAAAAAATTCTTTTTTCTTGTTCCTTTAGTGTAAGTAATAAAATATTAGTTTCTGACTGATGCAACTGCACAGAATACAGTATATAATTTTCATACACGTCTTTATCTTTAGGAAATAGTTTACATATTTTCATTCATATGTTATGAAATTGGTTTTAAATGACACACGAAAGCTATCTATATATGCAGTGGCTTTCATTTTATATACTGTAGGACTTTGAAAGCCATTTTTATTGTGAGTGTCCCAATGAAACTTGAAGTATTTTTGTTAAATGTTTTTTTAATGAAGGGTATCAGAACTAATATTTCATATCACTGGTTAAAAAAAGGAACGAAAATAAATGTTTTGAAAAAGATGATTAACTATAACATATTCTTTCGATATTTCAAAAAAACTTTTCTAAATTCTGGATTTAAATCAGAAAAAAATAAATAGTTTATATGTTGTATTATGATGGACATATTTGTTGAGAGAGTAAGCCACATTTCTTCTCTGCTCCCAAGGAGAACGTGTCTTGGATTCATGAAAATTATTATTTCTTCTTTTCCTGGATACCAAAAGGGAGTGAGGAGGGCTTAGGAGGAACCTTTTACGAGGAGAAAATCAAGAGTGAGGCAGAGAATTAGATGGCGAGATAAGGTGAAGGATGAAATGGGGAGAAGAGGTTTGGTGGAAGAGGGTGCCTTTGATAGAAGGCATTGGAGAGGGCGCATCAGGTAACCGACCCTTAATGTAAGGATAACGGTGGTGAAGATGTTAAATTTTTTTCATGCATGATACCAATTACAATCTTTCATAGTAACGTAAGAAATCCAAAGCTACATTTCTTTCAGCGACACTAGAAATAAAAATATGCATTTCAAGTTATATATCAAATTCGATGTATCTCTTGAGGTGACGTAACAATTTAAAATTTACTTTTTTTTTTCTTTTTAGCTGATTTTTTTTTTTTTAATGAGGTAACATATCAAGCATAATTTATTGGCGTGACATACCAAACCAAAATATATCTTTACTGAATAACGTTACAAACAAAAGGCTATATTTTTCAGAGTTACATTTTGTAAATAACGTTACATATACAAATTAAAGTTTGAAAACCTCAAAAAAGCTGCAAGGCATTATTTTTTGGTGTCTTTTTATTGGTAAGATATAAAGAGAGACTTTCTAAGGGGTTTCTTCTTTATCAATGTAAAGGCAGGAAAAACTAAACTTCAACTGTAACAAAGCCGAAGAAACTTCCAAATCATCAAAGAAAGGGAGATTATGTTTGTGGAAAACTTGAAGCAGAAAGAGAGTTCCAGAGCTTGTTTGAAAGGAGGAAAGTCCAATTTAATTGAATGTGTGAAAACATGAACTGGCCTTGGCTATGACA
>NC_090749.1:60456144-60466144 GCF_036898095.1 Palaemon carinicauda
TGAATTTGTTTACCATGTTACAGTTCATTACATCTACTGGAAGTCTGTTCCAAGAGAGAGAGAGAGAGAGAGAGAGAGAGAGAGAGAGAGAGAGAGAGAGGGGGGGGGGGGGGGGCACCAACAACATGATGAATGAGGTAATTTCGTAACCTCACCTCCCGGTTACAACTCATGTCGCCCCCTTTCATAATGCAACAAGAGCTGACATATGGTTATTCCCGCCCAGGGCTTCCATTATGCCAGCGGTCAGGCCCTTCTTCCTATTTGCCCAATTACTCTTGCATACCCCAGGGAGCAGGGGGGGGGGGTTTCAGGGGGTTGGGGAGGGAATGGAAGGGGCAAAGCGATTAATCTGTCCTATCAGTAAGGATAATATAAGGTGGGGAGGGGGTCAATAAACGACCATGTACTTTGGCCAAGTTTGTGTTTTATGTTGATGCTTGGTATTAATGTAAGAACATACCTATAGCTATATATCTATCTATCTATCTGTTCATCTGATTAATCCATATGAATGTGTATACATATATACAGTATTTATTCGCATAAATATATGGTATATATACATTATATATATATATATATATATATATATATATATATATATATATATATGTATATATATATATATATATATATATATATATATATATATATATATATATATACATATATATATATATATATATATATATATATATATATATATATATATATATATTATTCATAAATGTACTGTATATATACTAATGTACAAGATTAGGGTATTACTACTTCCTGTCTCCCCTACACTACACATGAGGACAGCAGAGCGTGACGGTATTATATATATATATATATGTATATATATATATATATATATATATATATATATATATATATATATATATGTGTATGTATATATATCATATATATATGTATATATATAATATATATATATATATATATATATATATATATATATATATATATGTATGTATGTACATATATATATATATATATATATATATATATATATATATATATATATATATATATATATATATATATATATATGTATATATGTGTGTGTGTGTGTGTGTATGTATGTATGTATATATATGTATATATATACTTATTTGACCGTTTATACATACATATTTGGAAACTAGTTGATCCATAACTAGAAAAATGGCAGGGGTATGCCGCGGTTATCAGAGTGGGAGAGGATACCTATCTTCCAAGGAAAATAAAGAAGACGAACACCTGGGCATACCCACCGGCAGGGGAGAGGAGGGAGAGAGGGGAGGGAGAGAGAGGGTTGGGAGATGAGATGGTCTTTATTATGGCATTGTTACGCCAAGACTTATGGACCATCTCCTCTGATTACTATTTTCAGCGTAAATTCGGTCTTGTGGAGACGTTTTTTTTTTTTTTTTTTTGAGAGACCGTTCGGTCAGTCTTTAGCTGCCTCGAGTTACGTTGGATGGAATGACAGCATTAAAGATTAGTATCGTAGGAAAAAATGTTAGTTATATTTACTTTCAATTCTAAAAATTCAATGTACCAAACACCATTTAAATATTTAAACCAATAACATTGATTTTTGCATATCCAAAATGATAACAAATAATAACAGTAGTATACGCGACCCGTCAATATAAAAGTTGAATATTTAAATAGATATGTACACAAGCGAGCACAGATTCAACCCTTCCAACATCACCCACCTTTCCTAACTACAACACAGCAGTTTAGGTTCCAGATTATAAGTCTCAGGATACACCCT
Organism: Palaemon carinicauda; assembly: GCF_036898095.1. NCBI lineage: Eukaryota > Metazoa > Arthropoda > Malacostraca > Decapoda > Palaemonidae > Palaemon > Palaemon carinicauda. The sequence continues at coordinate 60,457,913 of NC_090749.1, forward strand.
CTTACCAGGGTATGACTACTCCTACTCCTCAATTTTCGAGGGACAAGAAGAGACCAAGTAGTCACACATTCAGCAATGCCCCTAAGAATGATATATGTATATATATATATATATATATATATATATATATATATATATATATATATATATATATATATATATATATATACATATATGTGTGTGTGTGTGTGCGTGTGTGTTCCATACATGAGAAAATGCTTTTCTGCCCAGGATTTGAACCATTGTCTACGGATCATACCAGAATAAGACAACTGACCTCTCCAATAGGCCACATAACATATATAACATATTTCCCCTATGAATAGTTCATACCCAAGGTGGAGCACATTCAACATTAAAAACTATTCAATTCACAAAGATTAAAATTGTAAAAGCATTAATTATTCACGATTAACCGCTGAGAATTAATTGAATAAAAAAATAATATTCCTAAAAGGTAAAAGCCTGTTACCTAAGTCTGTGAAAGTTCAAAACTGATATGGTCCTTTTCAATAAGGAGAGCTTCGGTCTGTTCTATATGCAACAACTGGAGGGAGTGTGGTTGGTTAGGGATATAATGGGCTGCTTAATAGTGTGAATAGTCATTGGATACTGGATTAACATTGTTAAAATAATCGTATGAAAAAGAGGTTTTATATCTCCTACTTCGATGTTGATTCTCAATTTGTGTGATCTTCTTATGGCTTCAACACATTTTCAAGCTAAATAATTTGGACAATTCAGCAAGAAATATCCCTTAGAGTGAGTATAGAGCAAATCACCTTTTGTAAATCTAACTTAGAAATAAGAAAAAATAGTAGAGGACTATGTCATCAATTTGTGAACATTAGCTATAGACTGAATTTACTGTATATTGAGCATGATAATTTTTTTTATATAAATATATACTCTCAGCTGAATTCTATTGCAAATATTTCCAAACAAGTTTTCACTAATCTCTGCAATTCTTTTTTACTATCCCCAATCAGTTTAGCATGGTCTGCAAAAACCAACTAAACCAAAGTGATCCCACTTCTAATCTTCCCTGGTCATCACTTTGCACTAATCATCTACTGTCATTTCTGTGACATTTTGATTCACTCTTTCATTAAAGACACTGAACAACTATTATATGCAACACTCCATGATCTCAATCCGATTTTTAAATGGAAGCATTCACTCTAAGCCACAACAACACCAACAAATGCAGCAGTTTTTTAGTCAGCTGCAAGACAAAGACCTCAGGCATATTAATTCATGCCTGGGTTTTGGCTAGTTTTCATCCCCACGCTGACCACTGGGGACTGGTGACGGTGAGACATTTTAGTCTGATCACTCACAGCTAACCAATCAAATGTGGGTGGCCCTGACTAGTACAGCTTTGCTCATCATGGCTATAAATAAACACTTAGTCACGTTAAGGTTTCCCGGATAAAAATGCTTACATTCCATTGTGTTAATTTTTCTTTACGATACTCTCTTATCACCATCTGCGTTTCCTCTTTTCGAGTTTCTCCTGAGGTTTCTATTAAGGATATGAAGGGAAAATACACAAATTTCATTTTCATCTAAAACTTCTCTCATCTGTTACATACACACCTGATGCATTCTTCCCCTATCAGTAATTCCAACATCTGTTTCAATCTATTAATAAATGACTCTACCTTATCCCTCCAATAGCTAGTAATTAATAACCCTGAAAATCTGACTCTGAATTTTATAACTAGACAAATTGATGAATTCAAACAGAGCGTATCTGATCATAGTGCATATCAATTCTTACCCTAGTACTGATACACATATCCATGGAAATATACACACATACACATCATCATCATCATCCGTTGATAGTCCTCGGACATGTCATTCTACAGACGCATGTTTATGGTCTTTCTATGTCAGTCTATATTCAAAACTGTTAGAGGCTCGTCAATCCATTACCTTCCTTTTTCTTCCCCTACCTCTTTTGCAATCTCTAGGGACCCATTTTCTTATTTTTCTGCCCATCTATTGTCTGTCATTTTCATTATATTTACTGCCCACTTCCATTTATTTTTCTAGTAACTTGTTAGAATATCCTCTACTTTAGTTTGCTTTTGGTATCCATATTGCTCTTTTTCTGTCTTTTGGTGTTACTTCCATCCTTATTCTTTTTAAAGCTCTCTGAGTTGTGCAAAGGCTTTTCTCATTTCTAGTGCATAAATTTATACTGGTAAGACCATCTAATTAGATATCTTTCTCATTATAGAAAAAGGAATTTTACCTCTCATAAACTATCTGCTTTCCAAAAGCTCTCTATCTCCTGCTTATCCTTCCTTTAATTTCCGTCTGATGTCCTGTGGAAATAGTTTCTAGTGCCTTAGTCAATACTAGTAGGACCAACTGATTAAATATTTATCTTTTCAAAGAAAGTGGCATTTTACATTGCATAATATAATTTTGTTTCCCAAAAGCTCTCCATCCCATGCTTATCCTTCTTTTAATTTCGGCCTTGTGTCCTGTGGAAACAGAGAGAGAGAGAGAGAGAGAGAGAGAGAGAGAGAGAGAGAGAGATGAAAAAAAACCTGTCATTTACTCAATCTACACACGGGAAGGTGCTTACGCGGAGACGAGGTCCAAATTATACTTATGTGATGAAGCCGGCGACAATTCCTGCAAAAGGAATCTCTTTTCATTTGGATTTGTGCCAGGAAGGATTAGCCCCAGAGAACACTTTCCGCCTAACTGATTCTGAAGGATTTGAGGGAATTTATGAGAAAAATGGCACCGCTGCAGCTACCGAGGATTGAGAATGTGTGTGTGCGTGAGACAGTAAGGTCATATAAAGAATTCATTTGTGTGAATGGGTATTAAATGGGAAGATAAATAAAGTAAGCAGCAACTGGCAGCGGAAAATAAAATTAATTTTATTTTTCAAAATACCATTAGCGGGAAAAATGAAGTTAGCAGTTACCTGGACGAGTAAAAATAATATTAAATGTATTTATAAAATATCTAATGGCGAAAGATATGAAGGATTTAATTAACTGAAAGAGTAAAAATGATATTAATCTTATTTATAAAACACCGAATAACGAGATAAAAGAAGTGTGTTTAACAGAAAGAGTAAAAATTACATAAATATTATAAAAATTCCATTGGGGAGATAAATGAACTACAGTTTAACTGAAAGCGTAAAAATAATAACATCAAGGTTGTGGTGGCAGATGTGGTAACGTCCCTGACTGGTGAACGCCTGACTGGGGTTAAAGTCCCGCTCAAACTCGATAGTTTCTTTGGTCGTTGCAACCTCTCCATCCCTGGGAGCCTAGAGGACTATCTGTTGGGTCATTAACAGCCATTGCCTGGCCCTCCTTGGTCCTAGCTTGGGTGGAGAGGGTCTTGGGCGCTAGTCATCATCATCATCATCATCATCATCATCATCATCATCATCATCATCATCATCATCATCATCATATTATTATTATTATTATTACTTACTAAGCTACACCCCTGATTGGAAAAGCAGGATGCTATAAGCCCAGGGGCAGAAACAGGGAAAATAACTCAGTGAGGAAAGGAAACAAAGAAAAATAAAATATTTTAAGAAGAGCAATGAGATTGAAATAAATATATCCTATATAAAACATAAAAACTTTAACAAAATAAGAGGAAGAGAAATAAAATAGAATAGTACACTCGAATGTATCCACAAGCAAGAGAACTCGAACCCAAGACAGTGGAAGACCATGGTACAGAGGCTATGGCACTATCCAAGATAAGAGAACAATGGTTTGATTTAGGAGTGCCCTTCTCCTAAAAGAGCTCCTTACTATAGCTAAAAAGTCTCTTCTCCTCTTACAAGGAGAAAAGTGGCCACTGAAGAATTACAGTGCAGTAAGAAGAATTCTTTGGTAATCTGCGTTTTCAGGTGTATAAGGGCAGAAAAGGATGTGTAAGGAATAGGCCAGACTATTCGGTTTATGTGTTAGGCAAAAGGGAAAATAAACAGTAACCAGAGAGAAGGATCCAATGTACTATTGTCTGGCCAGTCAAAAGACCCCATAACTCTCTAGAACATTGCCCTGCTTGCTAGGGCAATATCACTGTCCTTTGCCTCTGCCATGTAGGAAAAACCTTTAAATCTTTAAGTCTAGAATTTCGAATGATGTTATTTCTATTCTTTCCAAATGACAACTTCAAACTATTTCTAAATTCCTCCCTAAAAATTTGCATGCATTGAAGTTCAGAGAGAATGAGAGAGCAAATAAAAAAAAAGCTGTCGAAGTCGTCATTGTCAAAGGTATCTTCGTCTTTATCATCGTCGTCATTGTTCTTTGCAATAGCACTTCACAAGATGAATAGTTGAATGGAAAAATCAGTGCAAGTGTGCAGGGAGTATAGGAATGTTACAAAAAACGTATAGAAAAATAATCAAAATGAAATAAATGGAAATAAAGAAAGGTAACTTTATCTTTAAGTTGTGGTAACAAAGAAACAGAGAAATCGATGGTAATTTAAGACCTGTTTAAAGGTTTAAAGGCCACTCATGAATGGCAGAGGCAGGGGACAAGGACATTGCCCTATCAAGCGGGACAATGCCGTGGATACTGATCATGTTACATATGATCTACGCTCAAGCCATCTTTTCCCCCAAGCTAAGACAAAGAAGGGATAGGCAGTGTCTGCTGATGACTAAGCATAGAGACCTATAGACTTCCCCAAACCCACCCATACTTAGCTCAAAAGGATTGTGAGATTGCAGCAACCAAAGGAACTAACAAGTCTGAGCGGGACTCGTACCCCAGTCTGTCGTTCACGAGTCAGGGACGTTACCACATCGGCCACCACAACCCTGTCCTATATCTTTAAAGGTAATGGGTTCGAATGAAAATTGAATTATATATATGTATATACATATATGTGTATATATATATATATATATATATATATATATAAATATATATATAATTATATAATTATATATATATATATATATATATATATATATATATATATATATATATATATATATATATATATATATATATATATATATATGTGTATATTTAAATAAGCAATATATTTTTATACCCCAACGTCAGGATTCTCTCATCGACCTCGGGATCAGAGTCCTAAGGCGGAACCACTCAAAGACAATAGCTTCTGGGAATCGAACGCTGTTTCAGGAAGCTGGCGTGAACAGTGACTTACCAGTTAGCATTGGTACACTGATGCCGAGGTCGATAAGAGATTCCAGACATTAAGGTATTAAAAAATAAGGCTTATTTGAATATATATATATATATATATATATATATATATATATATATATATATATATATACATATATATACATATATATATATATATATATATATATATATATATATATATATATATATATATATATATATATATATATATATTAGGCTTTTTTCCTTATCGAACAGTGAATCTAGAAACAAAGCTATACATGGAATGTTACATTTCTGCTATAAATATTGGTTCGTGGATGAACCTAAGTGCAGTAAAACTTCCCCTACCTCTGTCGCTTCATACATCTACACAGGAGGAGAATCGTCAGCATCGGCTACAAAAAAATTACTTTCCCCTAATCATCTTTTATTCTCTGAGAAAGTCACTTTACCAAATTGGTGTTTTCTTGGAAAGCAGTACCTAAGTCAATGTCCTTTTCCATTATTGTATCATCCATCACATTCGACCAACTGCCAGGTACAGTATTAGCAGTTTAGTTCAAATAAAGAAAGGCAGATTTAAAAGGATATTTACCATTCATAACAGCCCTTCTCAACACTACAAAAATTCTACAAGGGAGAGAAGAATGCACTCGAAACTGACCACACACACATAATATCAGGCGACCGAGCCCCTCTCCACCCAATCTAGAACCAGGGACGACCAGACAATGGCTGCTGAACTAAAGGCTCCTCCCTCCACCATCCCTTGCCCAGAAGGTTTCAGACACTACTAAAAACTATTGTGATGAAGCCAGTCCCTAACTCCCGTCCAGCAGACTGGCCGGCAGAGACGTTTCCAATAGGCTGCAACAAATGTACACATTAACAAGTAACCCTAAATCAGTTATATAATGCAAAAACCCTTTTAGTGGAACCCTTTTAGCACGATTAATGAATGCAAAATGAGTCGACTATTTTTGACGTTATGAAAAATTAAACCTTTATAGTCTTTCTAGATCCTCCGGTCCTACCAACACCCCCTATCCTGGAAAAGAAAACACTTTTTTTATTTTTTATTTTTTTTTTTTGCGGGGAATGTAAATAACGGTAATGCTTCTTTCCAGCTCATATAAACTACTAAATCTGACGCTAAGATATTCTTATTCTAACCCACAAAAACTGAGAAACATTGAGGCTTATCCAGAGCGGTGGAGCTCATGAGATTTCGCTACAAGGATCCCAAGATAAATGCTGTTATTATTATCAGTGGAAACTATATTTGCTTCCAGGTCAGAGAGAGAGAGAGAGAGAGAGAGAGAGAGAGAGAGAGAGAGAGAGAGAGAGAGAGAGAGAGAGAGAGAGATATCCTGAAAAAATTTAATTTTCTTATCTATAGCAGTAAGTTGAATTTTGATACAAAAATTTCATAGGAATATACATTTCAAATAGAAAAAAAAACTTTTAACCACAAGATTTTGATAGATGGGTTTATACCGTGATAAACATTATATACAATGTCCCAAAACGTAATTTGTTTTATCTAAATACAGGGTGTGCCAAAATAATGTATACACTCTTTGTATTGTTACAACTTGTTCATTTTATTGATATTCACGTGAAAAACAGATTAATTTCTTTTTAACATTATGAAATTGCCCCATATATCCTTACTTTTTCAGTGCATTGTTTTTCTCCTGTGAATCTGTTTTCCACGTTAATAAATATCAATAAACTGAGCAAGTTTTAACAATCCAAAGAGTGTATACATTATTTTGGGACACCCTGTATTTAGATAAAACAAATTACGTTTATACTGATTATAAAATATTTCATAGCAATCCTACATTATTTCTCTTGCAGTTTATTCATTCCCTTATTTCCTTGCCTTACTGGGCTATTTTTCCCTGTTCGAGCCCTTACGGGGCATAAAGCATCCTGCTCTTACAACTAAGGTTGTGTTTGGCTAATAATAATAATAATAATAATAATAATAATAATAATAATAATAATAATAATAATAATAATAATGGCTAAAACGAATATTATACAATATTATGATCATGAACATACTGTAGGCTTAAACAATGTAGAGATGAAACATAAAATAGTTAAGATTTAAAGGTTGAATTATCTCGCTCTGAGACTTAATTCATAAAAAAAATATTCCACACATAATCGAAATTTGATCCGAAAGGATTTGGAATTTATCTATAAATTAAACATGACAATTTCAACGTATTAATTCATCAAAGACCATCAATAAGTGATCCAAAAACAACAAATGGATCTACTCCTCTCACTAATCACTAAATTTATTATACTTCAACTGATTCCTGGCCTTATATAGTCATTTAAATGGTAGAATAGAACAGATGGGTCTTACCATTGTTTTTCATATCCTGTGATTTTCACTTTCCTTCTTTCACACTATGCCTACTTAACAGCACTTTCTTCATGTTTGGCAGGTTTAAAAGTCACTCATGAATGGCATAAGCAAGGGACACTGACAATACCCTACAGACTGACCACACATACTTATCATCAGCGCTCAAGCCACCTCTCCACCCAAGCTAGGACCAGGGAGGACCAGCCAACGGCAGCCTAAAAGGGTAGACCTATAGGCTTCCCCCAAACCCTCCATCCTCAGCTCACAAGGATGGTGAGGTTGCAGACGCTACAAGAAACTATCAATCTTGAGAGGAACTCGAACCCCAGTCCTGATGATCGTCAGACAGGGATATTTCCAATAGGTTAAAACGTGTAGATATTTTTTTTTCTATTCCATAAGATTTAGTTCAGCCATTATATGAGTAAGTGATTGTGGTGGTCGATGTGGTAACGTCCCTGACTGGCAAACGCCAGGCAGGGGTTCGAGTCCCGCTCAAACTCGTTAATTTCTTAGGTCACTGCAACTTCGCCATCCTTGTGAACTAAGGATGGGGGTTTGGGGGAGCCTATACGTCTATCTGCTGAGTCACCAGCAGCTATTGCCTAGACCTCATTGATCCTAGCTTGGGTGAAGAGGGGGTTTGGGCACTGATCGTATGTATAT
>NC_090749.1:60478644-60481144 GCF_036898095.1 Palaemon carinicauda
ATATATATATATATATATATATATATATATATATATATATATATATATATTTTCAACCTACGTGTAAGTAATTATCTTAACAAGAGAGAGAGAGAGAGAGAAAGAGAGAGAGAGAGAGATCCTTTCAGCTGAAATAATACAATTTACACCAATGAAAAAGATTATTTATTATTATTATTATTATTATTATTAGAGGTTTCCCATTTCTTCTATATATTGAGAGAAAATGATTGAAGAAAAACAAAGTTAAAGAAGTAAAACAGCCAAATTAGAACCAACCATCCAAATGAAAGGGTGATAAGTGAAACATAGATAGCAATGTAGTTTGAGAAGATAAGCAGGAACTGTTTACAGTGAGCCTCGAAAAAGACAGAAGTAATTCTACGATTTCTTCCCAGACAATAAAACCGAGGAAGTTTAATAGGTTATCACTCAACCGCCCAAAGAAAAAGACCGTTTTTTAAGAGTTTCTATTCTCTAAACATTAATTTGCTGGAAAGATTTTTTACCTACATTTTTTTGAAGGGAGGGGGGGGGGGAGAGGGCAGGGATGCTAGCGCCACCCCCCCCCCCCCTGACCATAAACAAAAGCAAAGTTCTTGAGGAAAGGTTTGTAGGGAACTTTCCAGCACTCTTCGAAAAAAAAAAAACTAAAAGTTTTCAGGTCTTAATCCGTCAAACCAAAATAAAACAAAAAAGGGAGTTCCTATAGAAGAAATGTCTTTTCAGTGAAGTTTCCTCTGATTAGCTTTTGAAATACTTGAGACTGTAGTTCATCATCAAAGAGGTTGAGACTTGCCTTTGATTAGCGACCGTGCAATTATCATACCTTTGTCATTAACTCATTAATCCACGGATGGTGGATATAACTGAAGATATGGCAACGCCTCATAACCGACACAATAAATGCCACTTCTACAAGACTATCCTCTTTCTGTCTCATAAGCAACAAATTAGGCTAAGGCAATATGGCAACAACTTCACCTCTTTCAAGTTGGAATCCTTCAGAATTAGGATAAAAATATTGAAACAGTATCATCTCTTTCAAACCCTTATCCCTTTGAATTATGGTAAGACAATATGGCAAAAGACTTACCTCTTTCAAGTCTGAATGCTTTTGAATGCGAGTAAAAAATATGTCAACAGCCATAGGATAAGACAATATGACAACATCATCACCTTTTTAAGTCTGTACTTTTGAATTAGAGTAAAATAATATGACAACAGTCTCATCTTCTTCAAGTCTGTAACCATTAAGACAATATGGCAACAGCCTCTCCTCTCTCAAGTCTGTGACTATTAAGACAATATGGCAACAGCCTCTCCTCTCTCAAGTCTGTAACTATTAAGACAATATGGCAACAGCCTGAACATTTTTAAGTCTGTATCTTTTGAATTAACCCAAGACACTACGGCAACAGCGTCACCTCTTTCAACTATAAATCATTTTGAATTAGCTCAAGGCAATATGGCAGCAGCCTCACCTCTTTTAAGTCGGAATCCTTCAAAATAGAGTATGACAATATGCCAACAGCTTCAAATCTTTCTAGTCTGAATTCCATTAAATTAAGCTAAGACATTATTGTAAAAACCTCATCCCTTTCAAGTCTGAATCTCTTTGAATATGGCTAAACAATAAGGCAACAGTCTCACATATTTCAAGTCTGAATCCTTTTGAAATAGGTTAAGACAAAACAGCAGAAGCCTCACCTCATTTAATTCAGAATTCTTTTGAATTTGGGTGAGACAATATGGCTAAAACCCAACCTGTTTCAAATCTGAATCCTTTTGAATTAGTGTAAGACAATATGACAACAGATTCGTGTCTTTCCAGTCTGGATTCTTTTGAATTAATCTAAAAAAATTATCGCAACAGCTTCACCTCTTTCAATTCGGAATCCTTTTGAAATAAGTTAGAACAATATAGCAAAAGCCCCACTTTTCTCAAGTTTGAATCCTTTTGAATTAGGCTAAGACAATTTGGCAACTGCCTCACATATTTCAAGTCTGTTTGAATCCTTTTGAATTAGGCTAAGACAATTTGGCAACTGCCTCACATATTTCAAGTCTGAATCCTTTTGAATTAGTATAAGACAATATATCAACCATCTCACCTCTTTCTAGTCTGCACTTTTTTAATTAGAGTAAGACAATATGGCAATAGCTTCACCCCTTAAAAGTCTAAATTCTTTTGAATTAGGTGAAGACAATATGGCAATAGCTTCACCCCTTAAAAGTCTAAATTCTTTTGAATTAGGTGAAGACAATATGGCAATAGTCTCACCTCTTTCAAGTCGGTATCCTTTTGAATTAGGTTGAAATAACATAGCAACATTCCTGACCTCTTTCAATTCTGTATTCTTTGGAAATAAAGTAAGACAATATGGCGACATCTTCACCTCTTAAATGTCTAAATTCAATTTAATTAGGCTAAGACAAAATGAAAAGAGACTCACCGCTTTCATTTCGGAATCCTTTTGAAATAGGTCAAGAAAATATG
>NC_090749.1:60506144-60511144 GCF_036898095.1 Palaemon carinicauda
GAGATCCCTGACTGACTTCCAGAGAACAATAGAAATGTACTTTCAGTATTGGCGAAAGAAGTTGAGTGGAATGGAAGACATTGCAGGAGATTTGGATAATACATTTGAGTTGCCAGGAGAGAGAGAGAGAGAGAGAGAGAGAGAGAGAGAGAGAGAGAGAGTGAGAGAGAGAGAGAGAGAGAGAGATAATGTTGTATTTCCATTACTATGACAGTAATTGATAACGATAAATTAGGCTTGTAATAATGCTGGCTAGGAGATAACATTCTTATGTTAATATTAACATCGATATAAATGTTATGTGTAGATCATATAGGAAATACTTATTTTAATGTTGTTATTGTTCTTAAAATATTCTATTTTTCCTTGTTTCCTTTCCTCACTCGGCTATTTTTCCTGTTAAGGCCTTTGAGCTAATAGCATCCTGCTTTTCCAACTAGGGTTGTAGCTTAGCATATAATAGTAATAGTAATATCTTTTTTCCCAAAACATTCAGCTAAATGTCCAGTACTTAGCTTAGATGAGAGAGAGAGAGAGAGAGAGAGAGAGAGAGAGAGAGAGAGAGAGAGAGAGAGAGAGAGAGAGATAATGATTAAATAAATCAACAGCAGCAAAATTTGAAATAAGATTGAAACCCGGAATAGACCAAAACCCTTCAGAAGAGGAAACCCAGATATCATTTTTATAGTTCCTTCATCCCGACCAAAACTAACACAAGCAAATGATCTTTCCATTTTCATCAAGTAAACAGAAAAGAGAAAACGTAGAAAGAATATATGAACTTTTAAGCTCAATCCGAGATGTTCTCTGACACGGTGACAAACGAAAAAAAGCCAAAACTAAACTACTCTATTTAAACTGTGAACTAAGTGTATAAAGGAATGTTGGAAATAAAAAGCGAGATAAAAAACGAAGCCTGGAGGATTACAGGTTTAAATTGGCTACAATTACAGGTCAAAAACCGTGAAATATGAAACGAAATATAAAATTTTCAGCAGGTGATTATGGCGGAGGGTAGCTAAGCCCAACACGCTGCCCTGTGGTGTATATTTTATATGTACATCTCTTTCCCTTAAAGGGGCTGGCGAAGAGGGAGATGTTTTACCGGATTTTATATGTTTAAGGAGTGAGGGCAGTGGACAAACACAATATATCACACACACATATTTGAAAAAAAAAAAAAAAAAAAAAAAAAAAATATATATATATATATATATATATATATATATATATATATATATATATATATATATATATATATATATACATATATATATATATATATATATATATATATATATATATATATATATATATATACCTTTCCGAGTGGGGTTAACTTAACATGGGGAAAGAGTTTGTGTATAGCCCTGATCAGCAAAGCTGTACTAGTCAGGGTCACCTCTACTACGTTGGTTTCCTCTGAGCAGTCAGAGTAAAATCTCCCACCATCACCGCACTGACCAGAGAGGTGATGAAAGCTGGCCAAAACCCATGAATAAGGATATGTTTAGGACCTTTTTTCCTGCAGCGGATTAGAAACTTCTGCATTTGTTTTTGTAATATGAAAATACCTAAAATTTATATTTGATAAAAATAAATTTCTATCCCATATCGGGATCGAACCTTTGTTCTACAAACGAAAGACAAAGTCAGCAGGGGCAACAAGATATTGCAACCTAAAGTAAGTGCTGAATGTACTTCAGGATTTACCATCAAGTTATATATAAATATACATATATATATATATATATATATATATATATATATATATATATATATATATATATATATATATATATATATATATATATATATATATATATATATATATATATATATATATATAATACATCTTTCTCTAACTTCCATATACAATGTATGATGTATTTAGATAGCAAAAACCAAAATAATCCTAATAAAGACAAATAAATATTACTGCATTTAGGGATATGACACAATAGCACCTCCACTCAATCTAGTGATATCTATCAAAAGTGTTAATAATAGTTATTAAAACTTGGCTTCTGCGAATGATGCGGCAATATAGCAATTACCTCCCTTTCCAGTTATTATCCATTATTTACGTAAAACTTTAATAATTTTAGATCATTACGAATCAAAACTGAAAACACGTAATTTATTTTCTGTCTGTTACAGCATCCGGAGAGGAAGCTCAAATGAATATTCGACTAATAGTCCTAACCTCTTGCCGGAGCTGTTACATTAATAAACTCGTAGTCCCGCTATTGACAAGTTAGTTGTGTGGAAGAAACAGCAAAGGATTGGGAGAGAGAGAGGGAGAGAGAGAGAGAGAGAGAGAGAGTAGCAGACTCACGTAAATTTAATATATGTCTGAAAGTGTGTGTGCAACTTCATGGGTGCCGTATGAGAGAGAGAGAGAGAGAGAGAGAGAGAGAGAGAGAGAGAGAGAGAGAGAGAGAGAGAGAGAGAGAGAGAGTTGTTGCATTAAGAGTGTAACAGAGTGGGCGTATTGGGAGATTATTTGATGAATAACTGAATAAATAAAGGGGAGGTTTCCTCCTCCCTGCCTGATACTCTTTTTTTTTTTAATTTTCCAGCGAGAGAGAGAGAGAGAGAGAGAGAGAGAGAGAGAGAGAGAGAGAGAGAGAGAGAGAGACCCACAATGTATTTCTGAAGTACACATGGCCATTGGGATGAGCCGAGAGAAGGTTGTGACTCAAAGGCAGGATGAAAGCAACTGAGTAACTTTATTACAGAACATCCGTTCATCTATACATAAACTCCAGGCAAAAAGGGCATAAAAGAAATAACAGGCAATTTCATGTTCAACCGGCAACGCACCGATTAACAGTTAACAGTGAAAAAAACAGACATGTTATTTCAGATCCTTATCAGTGCGAGGGGAAAGCGAAGATACAACCATAATATGTACAAAAAATGAAAGGTCGTTACTATGTACGATCGTTTGACACACGGTTGGTACACCATATATATTCCTTTAGTGAGGATTTTTCCAGGCCAAGATTGCTTCGAGAACGAACCTGCTGGTAATTACATTCTTAAGAGGAAATCTAAATTATGTGAGTTATCATAGTCAGGGACACCCATTTTTAAACACACACATACAAAATATATATATATATATATATATATATATATATATATATATATATATATATATATATATATATATATATATATATATATATATATACATACACACACACATATATATATATATATATATATATATATATATATATATATATATGAATAGAGAGATAGATATATAAATATATAGGCCTACTGTGACAGATCGTTGTTAGATTCTAACACATCTGCCTTTCTCTCTAACTTCGTGTCTCCGAATAGGGCCAATAAGTAATTAACCCACTAAATAAAGCGTCCACAACTCATTTGTGACTAGTCAGGCTAAGAAAATCGAACAAGGACCTCCTTAGCATTTCACTAAGAGTCCAAACTGCCATATTTTGTAAAAAGTATTAAGAAAACCTCAATTACGAAGTTGCTTCAATATATAAATTCAATAGTTGAATCATATCAGTTATTCGTTAAAAGGAACCAAAGCCTTTCTTTTGCGATCTATGATCCTACATAGTTGCAGACTGGGGTTCGAATCCTGCTCAAACCCCTTAGTTGTTCTGGTCGCTGCAACCTCACCATCATTATCAGCTAAGAATGGCGGGTTTGGGGACGCCAATAGGTCTAAAACTGTTGAGTAAATGGAAGATATTGACAAGAAAATAAAGAATCAAGTCAAGGTAGGAATTGTTAATTTTCGAAAATTCCATCTTATGATACTACAAAAAGAATAAAGATGTGAATAAAACTAAGAGACAGAATAGGAGGAGCATGGATACAAGAGCAAACTAGAATAGAAGATATTCTAGCAACTTGTAAGAAAAAGAAATGGACATTGGTAGGACATATAATGAGAAGGACCGACAATAGATGGACATTAAGATTAACTGAATAGGTCCCTAGAGATTGTAAAAGAAGCAGAGGAAGGATAAGAAGGCGAAGGGTTGATGAACTAAGAAAGTTTGCGGGTGTGAAGTGGCATAAAAAGACCATAAACAGGAGGAAGTGGTAGGACATGTATGAGCCCTTTGTTCTTCTGTGGAATAGTTACAGCTGATGATATATATTTATATATATATATATATATATATATATATATATATATATATATATATATATATATATATATATATATATATATATATATAAATATATATATATAAATATATATATATATATATATATATATATATATATATATATATATATATATATATATATATATATATCACATGAATAATGGGTAAAACCTTCCCAATATTAGTCTTTCCAGTCATCTAGATTTAGAGGCTCAAAGTTCCCTTAAATCCTTTGAGAGAGAGAGAGAGAGAGAGAGAGAGAGAGAGAGAGAGAGAGAGAGAGAGAGAGAGGAGAGACAGACAGACAGACAGAGACAGAGAAACATACATTTATACACAATAACATGCCTGCCTATCATCATTTTAGTAATCTATTTAAACAAAACAAAAATTAATATATGTTGCACAATAAAGCGTTTGTCTTTGAACATTTTATCAAAATATTCAAGCAAAACAAAAACACATGAGAAAAAAAAAAATCAATTTTACAAACCATACAATCAAGAATGCTGTTATACCAATAAACCGAACCTCAATTTATTTTTGCTTTTGTACGCCACCAAAAATACAACGAAATCATTTTAATTAATACAGTAGGTGTTCCATAATCTACAGAGGCACAGAACAGCGCAGTTGGGAACCTTCGAAACGCCAATAAATCTACGTAATCTTTATTCTAAACTGAAATTTCAATTCTAGAATATATTGCCTTTGATATTCGAGTCTGGTCTCTTTGGGGCATATGGTATTGGGGCTATTGACGACGTCTATAATTACGTGCAAAATAATAATGGGATGCTTTATAATACAATTTAGAGAGTCTAGGTTCTTGGA
>NC_090749.1:60516144-60518644 GCF_036898095.1 Palaemon carinicauda
ATATATTTATATATATATTTATATATATATATATATATATATATATATATATATATATATATATATATATATATATATATATAAATATATATATATATATATATACATATATATATATATATATATATATATATATATATATATATATATACATATACGCACACACACACACACACATATATATATATATATATATATATATATATATATATATATATATATATATATATATATATATATATAATACGTGATAGCATGGAAACATAAAACCCAAAATACTGTTAAAAACCTAACTATAAAACAAAAACTCAAATAAAATACTTAAAAAATATATTGAACGATACCTAGTCATGATAACTGTATATAAGATATAGGGCTATCTTTATTATTGTATCTGTAATTGCTTTAATAAGGGGAAAAATATTAAAATTATCTTAAAATACATGTGCAATCACATTATACTAAAATTAAATAAAGTGAAAAACTGAAAGACCCATATAAACCACATATATGACATGAAAACTAATAATAAAACAAATTATAAGATATATATATGTATATATATATATATATATATATATATATATATATATATATATATGTATGTATATATATGTATATATATATATATATATATATATATATATATATATATATATATGCATATATATATATATATATATATATATATATATATATATATATATATATATATATATATATATATATATATATAAACAAAGAAAAAATTCAAACCTACCCCACAATCCAGCGCTTAAACCCCGTGAGTCCTCAAGCTGTAACATCAAAAATGGTTTTACTTTCAGCCGTTAGATTGCATGCAAGCAACCCATGCAATGAGACACATTGGTGCGTGAGCGGATATCTTGTAATTGCATGCAACGAGCGAGGCGCTCACCCCCTTTTTTATTTTCTTTTTTTTTTGCGACACCACAGCCAATTGGAATAACGTTGAGGTCGTTGTCATGTACGAGAGAGAGAGAGAGAGAGAGAGAGAGAGAGAGAGAGAGAGAGAGAGAGAGAGAGAGAGAGAGAGAGAGAGAGAGAGAGAGAATAGGTAATATTCTTAGTCATTTTAAATCATAAAGATGGGATGTTACAGCAGTTACTATTATTAATATATTGGGACCATCCTTTGTAGATAGAGATGGTCTATATATTACTTTATTTATCTATATATATATATATATATATATATATATATATATATATATATATATATATGCATATGTATATGTATGGATATATATATATATATATATATATATATATATATATCTATATATATATATATATATATATATATATATATATATATATATATATATATATATATATATATGTATACATACATACATATACATATAAATATATATAATATATATATATATATATATATATATATATATATATATGTATACATACATACATATATATATATATATATATATATATATATATATATATATATATATATATATATATATATATATATATATGGCACTCGAGTAATCTCTCTATAGTTTCATTTCTAATCCTGTCCTGCCATTTCACTCTTAATATGCTTCTGAGAGCTTTGTTCTCAAAACTACTAAATTTATGTAAGATTGTTTCATTGTCATATCATGACTCATAGCCAGAGAGTAACAACGATCTCCCTCAACTGATATATTCTCTGATTTTCATAGGTAATTTCAGGCAATTTGATTTCCAATTTCTACTTAACCTAACCATTGTCTTATTTGCTATTTTCAATCTTCGACTAAACTCTAATTCTAATTCGAGTGCCATAAGTGGATGAGGTTATGATGAGAGGTAGATGGAGATGGTTTGGGCAAGCTCTTCGCACTCCCCAACACAGATTAGTTCACCAAAACTACATAGCTGAGGACTATGAAGCACGAAGTAGCAGATGATGGATGGAGAAGTACTAAATTATTAAAAGCTCTAAATAGAGACGACTGGCGAAATCTAACCGAGGCCCTTTGCGTCAATAGGCATATGAGAAGATGATATTATATATATATATATATATATATATATATATATATATATATATATATATATATATATATATATATATATATGCAGAAGAACCACAGGGAAAATGAAAATACGAAATATACGCTTAAGTCCTGACTAGTTTCGTGATACTTCAGAGGACTGATCAGTCCTCTGAAGAAGTATCACGAAACTAGTCAGGACTTAAGCGTATATTTTGTATTTTCATTTTCCCTTTGGTTCTGCATCTGAGCATCACGTTTTCCTGTGATTTTTACGCTTATATATACACATATATATATATATATATATATATATATATATATATATATATATATAAATATATATATATATATATATATATATATATATATATATATATATATATATATATATATATATATATATATATGTGTGTGTGTGTGTGTGTGTGTGTGTGTGTGTGTTGGTCATGGCGATACAAAAACTCTTTCAGAAC
>NC_090749.1:60533644-60538644 GCF_036898095.1 Palaemon carinicauda
TGGAGCCCAGGATCACCGTAATTCGTCTTTAACATTTGAATCCAAAGAGATCTTAGAGCGATGGCTCAAATTTAATATCAGCCTTTAAACATTGTTTATTAATGCTTCTCAGTGCCATAGATTTCACCCTTAGTATCTCTCCTCGGAACATTACTTGATTAGTCTAAAATGTGTTTGGAAAATAAATGAATCTTGACCGATAATATTATCCTAAAAATGTTAGCAACATTTCTGATCCTAAATGAGCCTCCTTAGCTAAATTTAATTTCTCGGATGTTTTCTAATGCTTTTTCAAATAAAGTATATCGTAAAGGTACTGAAATGTCTTTAATAATACTTACTGAAATCTAGACGTATGTCGCAAAGATGGCTGTAGAAATATTGGAGACCAATCCTTCTATTGAGAAGTATTACAAAATTATTGAGCTATAAAGATTGATGTCAGAAGAAGTGAAGAAAAAAAATAAAAGCAGATTTCCAAAAGTTAGCTAAAAAAGAATTAAGGAAATGTTAGGTCCCAAATATTGGCTCTACAAATGATTTTAGAGTTGCTGTAAATCAATTGCTGATTCTGAGTAACATTACGAAATACCCCGGTAATGCAACGACTCCAGGAAGTTTTTATTAAGAGAAAAAAATTAGAAAGAGTAATCAAATTTCAGACCTACACCAATAGAGACTGTCAACACTTTACTCAAGTCTACGGACCAAGCTTTTCCTCTTTCATCCATTGACCGATAATGAATCCTCTGTATACTAAAAATACGGATGCAGATCAGGATGACCGCTAAAATCTAATCATTTCTAAGTCAGCCTAATTCTAACATATCCTGATATTGCCATCAGAATTCATCCGACCAACTTTAACCTCTGACTTGAAAAGTCTTGAGGGAACCATTACGAACTTAATGAAGACGGGAGTGTTGACTTAGAGAGAGATAACAAATCACAGGATGAGAATGACCTATGATTCCTTACGGTAGAAATTAATCGTCACCAACCGGCACTGGAATGTCAATTTCAGATTTAGCTTGGCACTCACCTTCCAATTATACAGGACAATTAGCCAATTACACGAGTCGGGTCCATTGGCCGGATCCAAATTACCGATAATGACATGCATTTCGTGCCAAGATGAGTGTGTCATTGCGTGTTGTGCCCATTGCCTTGGTTTCATTGTGCTGATAGTTTGCTTACAACTACAGATTGCGATCTGAGAATCACCAATACAAACACACAAACATACACACAGAGACACACAGACACACATACATATATATATATATATATATATATATATATATATATATATATATATATATATATATATATATATTGTTATTCATGACGGTCATTATGCCACTTTTCCAAACAAAGACCCCAAGAGCAACGACTGGGTCGACGTGCCACAAGCTTTGGGACCCTACCCAGAGTCTTGCCCCCACCCCAACCATCCTATACCAGTCTACTCCCCTGAGGTCTCATTCCAGACATCTTCAAAAAACGTGGCCGCTCAACGCTGCTACAAAGGAGATCCGGGAGAAGTCACGAGGCCTATTGATGGGGGTGTCGGGACACGTGACAAGGGCTGACCAATAGGACAGCGGTCAGGCCAATTTCCCAAACCCCCCACCAATTGCAATTAGGGGCCAAGTGGGGTTAAGTCGACCCAGGAACAACTGGGTTTCTTTCTTCGTTGATCAAACCCCGTGAGAGTACCATCACCTTTCTTCGCTCTAAAAGACTAAAGGGAGGCAGGACCTGTGACACGTTCTTAACAAGGAAGAAAACAGAGTGTTTTTTTTTTTCAAGGTATGATGTCTGTTTGAGTACCTCAACCTCCTCACCCTTATCCATCTCCTTCCATTATCCCAGTCCTTTCCTTTTATCCTTTAACGAATAGATCTCACCCATTGAACCTTTGTTATCTCAGCCTTGTGTCCCAACCACGTGTGCCGTTTGCTCCTAGCCTTAATTAATTCAACCTGAGATAGTGTTGATTTCCATGTGTAGTGTTTAAATCCCTAAGCTTTCCACTTTCAGTTTATTTGCTTTAAAGTTTTAACCACACCACTCCATCGTGTTCCCAGCCTGTAGGAGTAAGTGAGCGGTTAATAATTTAATTTATTCCCTTTCCAGGGAATGTGATTGCTGTGCTGAATAATCATCCAGGGTCAATCCAACTCCACGCGAAACACCTCGTGGCTTAAATTAATATATAGTTATCTGGTGTGCTCCACTTTTCATTAATTTTTATCTAAAAACTGTAAATATATCTATTTTGTTGGTATTCCTTGTCTTATTGCCGACTGGTGACCTTTTCCATTATTCTTTTTTGTTGTTACTGCCCAGAGTTCCTTAAGCAAGGCCGGACTCACATGCATGGGCGCGTAACATAAATTGGCGACCTTGCCAGGATTCGCTAAGACAGTAATTTCAAATTATTGTTATTAAAGTCAAATTTCCCCTTTTTCTGTCTTTAGCGACTTGGAAAATCTCAATTTCAATTCAAGTTAATTATATTATCAATGGAGTTGGAACCGTGGAAGAAAACAGCCAATGCAATCTATATTTTATTATTAAATTCTAGTTTATTTGTGCGCGAAACCTTTTGTTTTTAAGAACCACATGGTAGGCTTTAGTCCCATTGTTTAGTAGTATAGCCAACCGCCTGAGAAGAATTTGTGGCTCGTGTTCATTTTGAGCAGCGGTTATAACAGTGGTGAAGATTTATTAAATGTATTATGCATTACGTGAATGTTATTGTGTTAAAAGTTAAGTGAAGTGAAGTTTACGAGATTTTAGAAAAAAAAAAAAAAGTAGCAGGCTAAACAGGTGTTAATTTCCAGTGAGGCCTAATTTCTGTGTAGGTTAACGGCAGGAACACGTGCATTCCTCATTTAGAATTTTTCTTAATTGTTAGTGGCATATAATTTCATTGTGGTAATATTTCATGGGATATTATTTTATTACGTAACTCATTTAAAAGGGATAATTCTCGTACAATTATGTTCAAATTGTTAACCTAAAGATAAAGGCTTTATGCTATCACATTCAATTTAATCTTTCTTTTTATTTTTCAATCCGGGTCTAAGATCATTCACATGAAATATTTGGGAAGAGTAATTTATTAACCTAATTTTTTTTTTTTTTTGTTAAAGGGGAAAATATGTAAAGGTGTTGATTTTCTTAGCAAAGCATTAAGCAAACCCAGTGGCATTGTTTGTTTTATTTAATCTATTATACTTTAAGAATAGATAAATACAAACTTTGCTTTAAGTCACAAAGTTGCATGTGGTGGTGTTTCAAGAACACACCCACATTTTTACAAATCTATTTTTTATGTCTAGCATAGAGGATCCCTTGGTTGTGATTCCATTGCTTTTATGTCTAGCATAGAGGGTCACCCATAGTTGTGATTCTTCTTTTTATGACTAGCCTAGAGGGTCACACATAATGGAGAATCCATTTTTTTATGACTATCACAGAGGGTCACACATCGTGGAAATTCCATTTTTTTATGACTAGCATAGAGGGTCAAACATCGTGGAGATTCCATTTTTTATGACTAGCATAGAGGTCACACATTGTAGAGACTCCATTTTATTTATGACTAGTATAGAGGGTCACACATAGTGGGGATTCCATTTTCTTATGACTAGCATAGAGGGTCACCCATAGTTGTGATTAAATTTTTTTTATGACTAGCATAAAGGTTCACCCCTAGTTGTGATTCCAGTTTTTTTCATGTCTAGCATATAGGGTCACCCCTAGTTGTGATTCCATTTTATTTTGTCTAGTATAGAGGGTCACCAATAGTTGTGATTCCATTTAATTTTGTCTAGCATAGAGGGTCACCCATAGTTGTGATTCCCTTTTTTTTTATGACTAGCATAGAGGGTCACCCATTGTTGTGATTCCAGTATTTTTATGTCTGGGATTTAATTTTTATTGTCTAGCACAGTTTTTATATATATCGTTACTTGTTTTGAACGCACTGCAGCCAGACAGCCTGCGCACGCACCCATTGGCGTGCTCCCTGATTTTCAAGTTAGGCTCCTGTTCAATTACTTGCGAGGCTTACTATTTGGTGATAGTTCTCTCTTGAGAAGCATTTTTTTACAGCAATTGTGCATTTTGTCCAGCTCCATCTTTATCCTTCCTTCCATGAGACTCTTGCGTAAGGCTAGAGCATCTCTCCCCTCCGTGTAATTTCTTGCATGGTCAACACCGTACCTTGTGCTGTTGAATTTGTTCTGGTCGCTGTCTCCACAAGAATTTAACAAAATGACTGCTGCTGGGATCAGTGCATTTGTGGATTTGGCAGAACGACAAGGCTATGAGGGAGACGCATTGCGAAGGTATATGCGGGAGCTCATGAATGAAGCCAATGCCCAGAGAAAAACAGAGCAAGAAAGGAAGCGGGTAGGAATGAGAGAGCGTATGAATTAAAGAAGCAGGAAATAAATGCCCGATTAGCAAAGTTCAGTATTTAGCCACCTCAACTCAATGTTACCAAAGTCCAGCAGGACAATTGCAGAAAGGTCCAGTTCATAGAAGGGGTCTCGAAGGAACTCCCTTCACTGAAGTTTAAGGTAACCATGCCCAAGCTTAGTAAGAAGTGCGGACTAGGGGTAGTGAGCAATCTTGGACATGAGGGCTGTGACGATGTCCTTAGGTCAAGAGCCCGTGAAGGTGGTACAGCAAATGCCCCTCAGGTGCATGAAGGCTGCCAAGCTGGAGCCCAAAACAGTGAGGAGGCTTCCTGCAGGGGAAGAGGAATGGCTAGGTTACATTAACCTTGGGGGAAATACCTTGGTTAAGTGAGGAGGCCCAAGAGTTTTCCTCCTCCATCAATGAGTCTAAGCCTCGTGGCCGAGAGTGCTCCCCAGCTAAAGCTATGATGCTTACCACCAGGCCAAAGATGTCAGAGTAGGACAAAGGGGAAGCACCCATCAATCCAGAGACCCTAAGGAGCCAGACACAGCTCAGCAGATTCC
>NC_090749.1:60543644-60550806 GCF_036898095.1 Palaemon carinicauda
TTCATATCTCTTTCTGGGATCTCATCTATTACACTGTGCAGTTCTTCTTAGTATTCACATTTCCACTCTTCAGATAAAAATGGCAAGATTAATTTTTCGTGAGAAGAGTGCCTCCTCTAACATTGGCCTCGGGTGCTCATAATGACAAGGCAAATATTCCTCTGACCAAAATAGGCTTCTAAGAATAGTGAGAAGAAGTTAGCAGACCCTTCCGGGGAAATGTCACTTCTGGATAAATGGACCCTGAGTGTATTTTCTACGACGTAGCATCCACAGACATTGATTAGGTAAAGACAATCGATATTGAGAGAGAGAGAGAGAGAGAGAGAGAGAGAGAGAGAGAGAGAGAGAGAGAGAGAGAGAGAGAGAGAGAGAGAGTACCCCTCCCCCCAAAAAACCAGACCAAACAATGTCCCAATCAAAACATTTCCTTTATCAAAACATAAATTGGTCACCGGACAGAGCAATAAAACTACGACCAATTTTACCCAATTACGACATATCCTTGAGCCTCCTGTCACTTCGGAGGGCTAGAGGACCAATTACAATAATTGGTGGCAATTACAGTAATTGGCTTCCAATTATGTTACATCTGAAACATAACAAAATAAATTGTATTATTGCCAATACTCTTCCCGTACCTTTATTGGTCATCAATTGAAACATCAACATTTGTAAAACAATATTTCTAAATTAAATTAAGAGAGAGAGAGAGAGAGAGAGAGAGAGAGAGAGAGAGAGAGAGAGAGAGAGAGAGAGAGAGATGAGAGAGAGGAGAGAGAGGAGAGAGAGAGAGAGTGTGTTACGAATAATATCTCGAAAGAAAGAATATCAAAGAGGTTTTAAGAGCTTCAAATCATTACGATGTTAAAAGTACTATTATTATTATTATTATTATTATTATTATTATTATTATTATTATTATTATTATTATTATTATTATTATTATTATTATTAGAAATGTAATGGAATTGAGAATTCCGGTGAATTTGATGTATGGACACCACGATAATTAAAGTGTTTTGTTCTTGTGTGACGTCATATAAATTCAATGAGAGATAAAAGACATGCTACGCGTTAAGAGGGACCTGACATTTATATAATTATTGAAGTTATTTAGTTAATAAGGAATTCGTATAAAAACTGTGTTTTTGTCGAGTGATTAATAATAAATTTAGCTATTTCCTATAATATTATGAAAACGTAAAATTTTATTGTAAATATCGTTAGTGAGAAACATTTTGGAACTATGCATGGATTACGTGACATTATAAAAACTGGAACCAAAGGGGCTTATATAGGTAGGAGGTCGGTGCAAAACCGAGTCAGTGTACTGACAACCTGTTTATGAATTACAGTTACCCTTAGGTTCCTGAATGTGAAACTCGTTATTATGTGGTAGGTTGGCCAGGCCACCAACCACTCGTTGAAATACTACCGCTAAAGAGTCATGGAATCATTTGACTGGCCAGACAGTACTGCATTGGATCCTTCTCTCTGGTTATGGTTAATTTTCCCTTTGCCTACACATACACTGAATAGTTTGGCCCATTCTTAACAGATACTCTGTCCTCATACACCTGACAACACTGAGATTACCAAAGAATTCTTCGTTACCAAAGGGCTTATCTACTGACTTGTAATTGTTCAGTAGCCACTTTCCTTTTGGTAAGGGTAGAAGAGATTTTTTAACTATGGTAAGCAACTCTTCTAGGAGGACACTCCAAAATCAAACATTTGTTCTCTATTAGTGGGTAGTGCCATAGGACTCTGTACCCATGGGCCTTTCCATTGTCCTGGGTTAGAGTTCTCTTGCTTGAGGGTACACTCGGGCATCCTGCTTTTCCAACTATCATTGTAGCTTGGCAAGTAATAATAATAATAATAATAATAATAATAATAATAATAATAATAATAATAATAATAATAATAATAATAATGATAATAATAGATGCTCTTGTAACCCGGTCTATCACAAAGCCTATCCTTTTACATAGTCTTCTGTTAACGTCATGTTCAGTACTAATATCTTGATCAAAACCAACTGTATAATATAGACCAGCGCTCATGTCTGTAAGCATCATATAGTGTTTTTTTTGTATTTCTGTAATTGAATACTACTATTGAGATTTCTCCGGATTTAGTAGTGACTGCTGTTACCTCGGAAGTGTAGTAATCTGTTGATCAAAACCAACTGATTAATATACTGTAGACCAGTGCTCTTGTGTGAAAGCAGCACTTAAGTGTCTTTTGTGTGTTATTAAGATTTTCCCTGCATTACAGGCGAGGTGTAAATGAAGATGTAAAGACGTAGACTATAAAATATGTAAAGTATTATATGTTATGTGTAAAGTAAAACCCGTTTGAAACCAATTTACTGCAGTATTGGTTAAGTAAAGTAAGCAATAAATTCTACTTGATACGAATTAATGCATTAAATAATATTTTATAAAACTGGAAATTCTCATTTGATATGTAATGTACTTTACTTTTATGAGCCATCTCTATCATTTTTTTTTTGGGGGGGGGGGGGGGTATACTATATCGACTCTGGTTATTATTGTTCTTAAAACTATTCCAAGTCTTAGACCTAAAGAACTCTAAGCTAGAACATTTCAGGAATTTATTTTTTGATACTTAAAAACAACCAGATACAATCTTCTAACAGAGATGTTTGAGAAACCTTCCCATATCTAATTCAAATGGTAGTAATGAATAATTCAATCAATCAATAAGGCAAGTAAACTCAATACAGAGAGAGAGAGAGAGAGAGAGAGAGAGAGAGAGAGAGAGAGAGAGAGAGAGAGAGAGAGAGAGAGAGAGAGAGAGACTATATTAAATGTATCACTTAGACAAAATGTATATCACTGCATCAGGAACTCGCCAAGCAGTACAGGTTTGATTGCTTGCATTTCTTCAGAGCGAGGTGAGGCAAGAATTCCTGTGTCCAACTGTACTACTTTCCGATTCCCACGTAGCAAGAAAATTCACTTAAAGTGACGAGGTCAAGTGAATGCACACCGTGACCCAACTTTGCATACGTAAACTGGGTCATAACTAAATGTCAGAGGAAAAGACCGGAAAAATATGTGCTTATTTTTCTTCTTGGTGAATGAGCAAGGAAACTCTGGCCTTAACAGAAACATAGTATGTATGTTGCGTGAATAATAAAGAATATAGTGTTTTCTTATTGAGTCAATATAAAGACTGATATACCTTTAATATATATTAAGGTCTTTTGTTGTTGTTGTTTTGTTGTGTGTATGTATGTATGTATGTTTAGTACATATGTATATATATATATATATATATATATATATATATATATATATAATATATATATATATATATGTATATTATATATATATATATATATATATAATATATATATATATATATATATATATATGTATATATATATATATATATATATATATATATATATATATATATATACATATATATATATATATATATATATATATATATATATATATATATATATATATATATATACATATATATATATATATATATATATATATATATATGCATATATATATATATATATATATATACATATATATATATATATATATATATATATATATATATATATATATATATATATATATATATATATATATATATCAGTACAGTATATATATTTACCACAACCTTTTACAAGCTAAGTCTAATTCATTTACCAATTTCCTTCATTTAAATATAACTACAAAGTTATAAGTATTTATTTCAAAAGTGGATGTGACAGGTCGATAAATTTCTGTTATTACTTCTACATAAGTAAAATATCTCATACACACTTATAAATATTTGAATCATAACACTAAACATTACCTATAGTTCGTACAGCTACCCTTATTCCTTTTAATCTAACAACTACTATATGTTTGGAAAAAAAATATATCTCATATGCCGTAAAGTAATTCTCAAAACCCAATTAAGAACTAACAAGAACTTATTCTATTAAGGAATCATAAGTGCAATATTAATACAACTTTTCCATTAGCTGTATTTAAATGTAACTTCAAATCTTAGTACTTATAAGTACATAAAAGTCCTTGCAATAATCACTCCAGCCATCAAAACTAAATTTCTAAAAAACTATTCTAAAAAAGAAACTATTGTAAAAACCTTTATTATAACAAATCAGTTTGTTGGGCTGGGGTTCAAATCCCGCTCAAGCTCGATAGTTTCATGTGTTGCCTGCAACCTTACCATTCTCGTAGGCCAATAATGGGGTTTTTAGGATTTTCTATAGGTCCACTCTCTGAATCATGAGCAGCCATTGCCTGGCCCTCCCTCGTCCTAGCTTGGGTAGAGAAGGGGGGGATTTGGGGCGGTGATCTTGGGTATGTCATGTTAGTCAATAAGACATTGTCACATTCCCTGGCCTCTGCCATTCATGAGCGACCTAAAAATATAAAAACCTACAATATCCTCTACTATCGTCTATGCGTTAAGCAGTTACCTTATCCAAAGGACTCGCAAGCGGGCATCAAAATGATGAAATAAAGCGAGACTGAATTTGCATAACCGAAAGTTTTTGTTATCGAGGTCTTAAGTTCAAAGTACCCAAGGGTAATCCTCTTCATGACTTCCTTAATCATGCCTAAAGAGAAGAATCCAGGGTCCTCGTTCTTGCCTTCACACAGACGATGGCCTTTTTATTATTAAGCCAAAAAGACATAACAGTGATTATCATGACATTTATAATTTAAGTGTAAATTTGAGGAGGAGATTTTAACAACTTTAACCTCATCATCATCAGCTGTTGTTAGTCCACTGCAGGACAAAAGCCTTAGACGTGTCCTTTTACTCCAGTCTATGCTGGAAAATTTCCTTGTTCGTCAATCCACCATCTTCCTTCCCCTGCTTCTTTTGTAATCTATTGAAACCCAGTCTGTTATTCCTTTCGTTCATCTATCATCTGACATTCTCATTATATGTCCTGCCCATACCCATTTCTTTTTCTTTCATGTTACTGAATGCTTTTTGTTGGTTGAGGTATTCTTTTACCCCAAAAAGAAGAGAGGATAAAACCATAAACAAAGCAAATACCAAAGAAGTAAGCATCAAAATAATGATAAAAAAAAACAACCACTAAAACTCCAAAATACAGAAGTGCCAATATTTTTTGAATGGCTTTCATTACTGCTGAAGTTTTGACAAAAAGCACAAACTTTCTCAGAGTCCATAAATGCCATACATTGTGACAAATATCCCACCATAAAGCCAATGATACCATCAAATTACAGGATAACACCAAATATATATAAATATATACATATAATATATATATATATATATATATATATATATATATATATATATAAATATATATATATATATTATATATATATATATATATATATATATATATATATATATATATATATATATATGGATAAATATCAACACAACATCGTGTTCAAATAGAAAAAAAAATCTACCTCATACTTGGGATCGAACGCTAGCCCCTTCTAATGAAAGGCCAGGTCAAAACCAACCATGTCACGTGACATGGTTGGTTTCGACCTGGCCTTTCATTAGAAGGGGCTAGCGTTTGATCCCAAGTATGAGGTAGAAATTTATATATATATATATATATATATATATATATATATATATATATATATATATATATATATATATATATATATATGTCCCAAATATCCATCCAAAGGAAAAAAATAATAACAGACTACAAGAAAACGTCACCTTATATTCTCGAATAGGCCAAAACATAAAGAGAAAAGGACACTTCTAACCAGAAGAAAAAGTAAGATGATGACTCAAGGAGTTGTCTCAGAAGAGAGAGAGAGAGAGAGAGAGAGAGAGAGAGAGAGAGAGAGAGAGAGAGAGAGAGAGAGAGAAACTCGTCTGTATTAAGAACAATGTTTGTCTGCTGCTTTTATCTCCAAGGGGGTTTTGGAAGGACGGACGGTCTTACGCTTCTTTGCTTTTATAAAGTCATATTCCGGCTTCTCTGTCTTCGTCCTGTCCCCACGAGGGGAAGCTAAGGTCATCCCCAACCTTCCGCTCACCTACCTTAAGGCTTATTTTCTTAGTAAGAATGGCTAGAGAAACGTCTTAGTGCAATCTTGGCATAAGGGTTGGTCATGCGTTCATACTTCAGATAATTGGGAATAGAGGTTCCACTGTATGAAGTCTTTAAATAAAGGTAATTTTTCTTTGGACGTCAGAAAACATGTGCAGAAGAGTCAGTCACCTTTTACACCCCTTTTAACAGGGCGTCTTTATCTCAGCATCTATACCAGCATATATAAAAAAAGGAGGAAACGATAAGATTTATTCTTTTCTTAGCTTATCCCCAGAGGTTAACATCTAACCAAATCGAGTTCTATGACTTCTTTTCATAAGGCTCTTTTCCACAAAGCACCAATAAACAACCAAGATCCAACCTTAAAGGGGTCTTCTGCATATGACGACCAACCATCCTCCATGAAAGAATGACACAACTCTATCAAACAACTGACCTTATGAAAGTGAACATAAGACCCACTTTCCTTGCAAATACCTCTCCCGTTTACCTCAAATCAGCTGAAACTTAAGTAATTATGTCAAGGTATACTAAATAAAAGCCCCTTCCTGGTTTTCTTAGAAGGGGACAGGGAAAGACCCGTGGGATTCGAAGGGTAAAAAAGAGAGAAAATCAAAAAAGAGGTTTATGATGAGATGCTAAATATTCGATGTGTTGAACGACCCGCTCTATTCATCATCCAATTAAGACTCAATGTCAGAGAGAGAGAGAAAGAGAGAGAGAGAGAGAGAGAGAGAGAGAGAGAGAGAGAGAGAGAGAGAGAGAGAGAGAGAGAGAGAAATCTTAAAACTTACTTAATTTGAGTTTTGATGCTAAGCTACAACCCTGGATGGAAAAGTAGGGAAAATAGCACAGTGAGAAAATAAAAAAATGAAAAATGAAGAGTGACAACATTAAAATAAATATCTCCTATATAAACTATATAGACTTTAACAAAACAAGAAGAAGACATATAAGATAGAATAGTGTGCCCGAGTGTACCCTCAATCAAAAGAACTCTAACCCAAGACAGTGGAGACCGTGGTACAGATGTGATGGCACTACCCAAGAGTAGAGAACAATGGTATGATTTTGGAG
>NC_090749.1:60566306-60571306 GCF_036898095.1 Palaemon carinicauda
TGTCAGGTTTTAATATTTTACAAATGCTATATTCACAATCATTAAAGCAAGATGTCAACTTATATATGAGTGATTTTTCATATATATATATATATATATATATATATATATATATATATATATATATATATATATATATATATATATATATATATATATATATATATATATATATATATGCGTATCGAGAAAGTAATACTCTTCCGGTTGTCAGCCATATCTATTATGAGTGATACCCTTTGCAAAGTCATGCCCCATTAAAGGTTTAAAGGGCGCTCATGAAAAGCAAAGGCAAGGAACTGTGACATCGCTCTAGCAAGCAGGAGAGGGCCCTAAAGACTTTTGAGGACAAGGCAATGGCTGCTGATGACTCATTAGATAGACCTATAGGCTCTCCCAAACCCGCCATCCTTAACTAAGAAGAATGGTGAGGTTACAGCTACTAAGGAACTAACAAGTTTGACTGGAACTCGAACCCTAGTCCGACGATCACCAGTCAGCAACGTTACACAAGGCACCTCAACCCTTTAGAAGACATTATAAAGAGTCTATAGATGCAGAAGTATAGATAAAATTCCTGGCAGAAAGAGTTCCAGATTTTGGATAATAATGGGGCGAGACACTAAATTCTCCAACACACAAGAAAAGGCTACTGAACTTAAGTCGATGAGGAAGAAGCTGAAGCATCCATGATCGCAAAATCTCTCGAAAAGCTATGAACACACGCAGAAAAAAATCCAAACAACCTTGAAGATGGTGTCTCCAGAAAGGAATGATTTACACGAGATGTGTTAGTTGTAGCACAATGGGATTGGAGTTGTAACGGCTCTCTCGCCCATATATCCAATCCTATCCCATATAATTTGAAACAAGGTTAACTCTATTCTTGGACGAATAGCCATGACTTGTTTTAAATACACCCGTGGTGTATACATAATATCTTTCGGGATATTCGCTTCTGAGGTTTTAACCCTGTGATATCTCTACAAATAAAATTCACTGGCATATCACTCGCAGGAATATCCCAAGTAGAAAGCTACCTTTGAGGAACTTCCATCAGGATGACATGGCTCGACCCCAAAAATAAGTGTAAAGATGCAGAAGTATAAAGAAAATACCAGTCAAAAAGAACTCCAGATTTTGGAGGTGTAAAGAATTAGATGAAACCCGCGCTGAGCTCCGTCGTCCTGAGAGGATTAAACTACTTTCTCCAAGTAATCCTTTTAATTGTTCAGTTTTTCATCTCTTATTACCTTGAGTACATGAGTTGCTTACGTTGAGAAATTATCGAATGAATTGAATGAATGAATGAAATTTTTATTTGAGGATTTACTACTGAATAACATAGAGGAAGTAGAATGGTATGAAAAAGTCAAATATAAATTATGTATGACGTGGAATGAAGAATTATATTGATAGAGAAAAATATGTTTTATTGGCAAACTGAGAAATAATTGATGATATAGATAATCAAATACTTTTTATTGTGAAACAAAGAAATTAAATCCTTTGAAAAGTGAACAGAAGAATAATGACATTAGACTAAGATGAATTAAGTAAAAACTATGAAATTATATGAATAGACAAAAGTATATATTGAAAGATAAAATAATGAATTCTAGAAAAAAATATGTTTAAAACTCAACTGGAATTATCTCTTGTAATAAGATCTGTGTTTATAGATTGGCAGTCTAGGAAAATGATCCATTTTTTAGACGAAAAGTATCGAAAAAGAGATCATAAAATATCGGGAAAAATTTAGAGCTTCCCCTAAGTTGACTCGACGTTTGTGAAAACTAAACGATAAATTTTATAATTAACGAAGCTAATCTATATTTCATGAATCGGCAACAGGCAGAAGGGATGGGGTGGGGTTGGGTGGTGATGTGAATCATGAAAGATTTGGGAGAATTATTATTATTATTATTATTATTATCATTATTATCATTATTATTATTTGCTATGCTACAACCCTAGTTGGAAAAGCAGGATGCCATTAGCCCAGGGGCTGCAACAGGGAGAAAAGGAAACAAGGAAAAATTAAATATTTTAAGAACAGTATCAACATTGAAATAAATATTTCCTATAAAAACTATAAAAACTTTAATAAAACAAGAACAATACAAATTAGATAGAATATTGTGCCCGAGTGTACCCTCAAGCAAGAGAACACTAACCAAAGAGATAGTGGAAAGACTGTAATGTAAACGATTTATTTTTCTAAGTATGACATTGAGAAACACTAATGCTTATAGCGTGTGGAAAGACTTTATGTGGAGAGTGCTACTTTAGGATTATTTTAATAGGGTTTTTAACCCCCTACTTCTTCCAAATTTAACCCCCCCAGCCCCCAATACCCTTAGGCAAGTGTGCGAGCTAGGCGACTTTATTTTCGTTCCTGCTAGAGTTTATTTTTTTTCTTTTTTAACATTTCGTATTGCTTACTCTCTATCCAACCTAGTATGGGTGTCCCTGACTAGTACAGCTTTGCTGATCATGGTTATACACCCTTTCACCACGTTAAGGTATCCCCAAACACCTTGATATGACATGTTAAAGTGAGTAACATCCTAAAAAGTGTGGGAACCACTGATATATAGTCTTTCCCACAAGAGATATTATACATCCATATAGCATTTTAATACACTTCAATAAACTTCCCATAACATACTTTCACCCTCCATCATCTAATATTCTATTCCTTGAGTAATAGACTTAACTTAACCCCCCCCCCCCCCTTTACTCCCTCATAACACAAGTACAATCCACTCTAAGTCTGGAGAACGACCCTCTCCCCCGTCTCCCCCCAAGGGTGTAAGCTACCGCAGCATAATATATTAATCGAGAACCAGGTCATATATTTGACGCTGGGTTAGACATGCCTCTTCCAGAATTGTATTTAGCGGTCTTTTAATTTCCCGTTTGCCTGGATTGTGAGTGGTGGTTTATGTCTTTATCAACTGTCATCACTCTTGTTATTTATCTTCTTCTTTGTTATTATTATTATTATTATTATTATTATTATTATTATTATTATTCGTAGTAGTATTACTCGTGGTAGGCAAAACTTATCTGTACATGTATGTTTTATTGTATACATAAACACATATATGTTAAGGACACAAATATATATGCCTAGGTACAGAAATACACAGATATTTACATATATATAAATATATATATATATATATATATATATATATATATATATATATATATATATATATATATATATATATATATATACATATGTATATATATATATATATATATATATATATATATATATATATATATATATATATATATATATATATATATATATATATATATATATATATATATATATATACACACACATAAATATGTGTGTGTTTGTGCGTGCGTGCGTATATGTGTGAATAATAAAACTTTTCACAATAATTTATTATTTTGAGGAAATTGTAGCTAAATATCTGTAGGTCTAGAAAAAAACATGTTGGTACTCATGCTGTAACATATCTTCAACATGATCATTTAGCTTCTCATGAATTTCACTCTGATTTTTTACCTTAATCGGTAATTTTTGCAACAACAACGACAACAACAACAATAATAATAATAATAATGATAATAATGATAATAATAATAATAATAATAATAATAATAATAATAATAATAATAATAATAATAATAATTCCCTTTCCCACTTGTCCTCAAAGTATTCTAAAAAAGTGCCGAGATCTAACCTACCTATTCTTTAAAGAGGTTTTGCCTTTCTCCCTGAAGCTATTCTTTAGAATAAGAGGAATTTTACTTAGTGGAAACTCCTCCAGCACTCTTATATGTCTTCATTCCTCTTGTTCCTCTTGGCATTCTGACGCAAGCCTTCTTATTTCAAGGTATCTTTCATAATAACTTTTTATCTCCCGAGTATTCAATGTAAGTCTCTTGATGTGATTTCGAAAATTTTCCACCGTTTGGGTATCCAATTGTGGGTCTTTTCTGGAACTTGAGGTCTTACTGAGGTATTTGTGACAATAGGGTTTATATCTTATGGTATTCAATAGAATACCTTGGTTCGAGTCCCGCTCAAACTCGTTAGTTCCTTTGGTCGCTACAACCTCACTATCCGCTTAAGCTAAGGGTGGGGGTTCTGGGGAGTATATAGGGCTATCTGATGAGTAATCAGTATCCATTGCCTGGCTGTCCTTTGTCCTAGCTTGGAGAGAGGGCTTGGGAGCTGATCATATGTATATATGGTCAGTCTCCAGGGCGTTGTCCCGCTTGATAGTGCAAAGTCACTGGCTCTTGCCTCTGCCATTCATGAAAGGCCTTTAGACCTTTAAAGGGTTTATATAATAGTCCCATTCGTGTATTTAAAGATATAAAAGTCGCTCATGAATGGCTGAGGCGAGGAATAGTGACAATGCCCTAGGTCTAGAGACTGACCATATATATGTACCTCACTATCCAAGATAGGACCAGGGAGGACTAGACAGTGGCTGCTGATGACTGAAACAGGTAGACCTATATTTTCCCCCAAACCCCCCATTCTTAGCTCACATGGATGGTGAGGGTGCAGACACTACAAGAACCTATAGACCTTGATCGGGACTTGAACCCCAGTCTGGCCGATCACCAGGCAGGGACGTTTCTTATAAACCACCTGTTAATCCGTCCTTCAACAGATATGAGTTTAAAGTGTTTCAATTTATATATCTGGTGATTTATCTATCTTGAAACATTTGATCAAGTTGAAGCTATTCTATTTGCTAATATGTACCTTATATTCATTTCCATTATCTTGAAGTACCCAGTTGAATATTAGCCAAAATATCACTTTTATTTTTGAATGTTTAAATGAGTTATGATGATATAACAATAGGAGCATTCTCTTTATTATTACCTCAGCCATCAAAGTTGGAAGGAGGTTATGTTTTCACCCCTTATGGCTTTTGTAATATGTGTGTTTGTTTGTTTGTGAAGAGCTTCCGAGCCAAAATTTTAATGGCAGATTA
>NC_090749.1:60576306-60583806 GCF_036898095.1 Palaemon carinicauda
TTTCTATAGACGTCCTTATCCTTTTTAAGACCTGTTGAGGGTAGGTCAAATCATAATAGATTGACTGAATACATTTATTGTTTTATACGTTCAGTCCAAACTGTACATATTGATTTCAATGGCGAAGAGGTCTAACTTGCTTGCTTCTCTTCTAGTTCATTTATTTCCTTTTCTCACTGGGCTATTTCCTTTGTTGGGGCCCTTGGGCTTATAGCATCTTGTTTTCGCAACTATTGTTGGACCTTAAAAAGTAGTAGTAGTAATAATCATAATACCAACATGGAAATTCTATTTTTTTTTTTCTGGGTAACTACGGTATATTACCTCCATAAGAAATATTAGCATAAGGGTTTGTCAATACGCACACTTGTTTCCATCTAAAAATTCTGACACGATCTTTCATGTTGAGTATAGGTGCATGTTATAGAGTAAAGATCTATAATTATACACCTTAAATCACTGTCAGAAATCTGAATATAGTATATATAAAACTCACCACTGTGCCCTGTCATGAAAATTTATCAACTTAATGAAAATAATCGATTTCAGTGTTCCCACCGCGCCTTGTATTATAATATATGCAGAGGTTGATTGAACCTTCTCCAAAGTAAATTCAAATTTCTTGTAAGATTTGTAACAAGTGTAAATTTAGTTCTTATAAAGCAAAGGTGTTCTCTTCATCAAAATTGTATGTATATATTAGTTTCGTTTCTTTTTTACTTGTGATTTTAATTTTTGAGTATGGAATTTCCCCTATATAGTAAAGAGCATATATGTGTGTGTATATATATATATATATATATATATATATATATATCCGATCACGCCTGCAATCCCCGTCCCTCGGGTTGGGGGAGAGAAAGTAGTCATACCCTAGCGAAAGGAAGGTACTTATGCATATGTGTGTGCATATGTATTCTAAACAAACAGGGTACCACAGGGAGATTGAGATTTTATGAAAGAAGGAATAAAGTGAAAAAGGTTGAGAACCACTGATCTAGTGTATGTAGGACTGAAAATGAATATAAGTAAAACTAATAACAATGTCAATGCCTTGGACAGCAAAATTATCTTCTCTGCAGGTGTGAGTGAGGCCTTCTTTAAAAACGTTCTTCGAACATTTTAGTGGTGACCCAGGAAAACAGGAAGTATTATTGGCTGGTCATTGCCCTTAAAGAGGAGCAGGTTTTTTTCAATGATAAACAACGCAGCACTAAAGAAGAACCCTTTCAAATGAATAGCAACAAAAACTGCCATCGTTTCTTGTCCACTGTAGGACAGAGACCTTTGACATGTCCTTCTTCATGTCTGGGATTTGGGCAATTCGGATTAGTGATAGTGGGAGACTTTAGTTTTATCACCGACAACATACCAACCTAGTGCGGGTGGCTCTTACTACAGTGGTACAGTTTTGTACATCATAACTAAAATCAATGGAATTCTCTACACTGTTAAAAAAAAAAAAAGTAATTTCATTCGGAAATTCTTCGTAAAAATATACTGTTCTAATCCGTATTTCAGTAAAATACAGGCGACCGTAATTTTACCCTTCTTTGTTATTATCTTTTACGGGTTGGTAACCTTAATATCTCTCTTTTACGTCAATATATCCGTTTTTAAAACGGTAAATGCCTGGCAACATTTATTCCAGGATTTTTACTGTTTTTTTACGGCTAATTTTTAACTCTGTAAGGTCCCTGCAAAATCCAAATTACAGATTAAGGGACAGATGATTACTTGCATCATGTACATTAAAAGGATGTTTTCCCAACAGACTTTCAAAAGCATTAGATGATGCTTGAGTAAGTTATGGAAATTGGGAGGTCATCAGCAGGCAAGAAATTAAACAACCACAATTACCTGACCGAAGATCCTTGTGAAGTCTCCAAGTGTATCCGGAAGATAACTTGCATAAAATAAAGACAAAAGAGGATATAAGACATCGGCTGATATCACAAAAATGAAAATAAATTGGGGTTAAACTGCCATAAAAGTCTAAAGGTTTAACGGTCACTCATGGATAACAAAGGCAACGGACAGTGACAATGCCCTAGAGACTGACCATATACTGTATACCTATGATTAGTGCCCAAGCCCCTCTCCAGTCTCCACCAAAGATAAAACCTGGGAGATCCAGGCAGTGGCTGCTGATGACTCAGCAGGAAAGGTAAGGTTGCAGAACTTCAAGAAACTATGGACAAAGAGCGGGCACCACCCCAGTCCAGCAGATCGCTAGACAGGGACGTATCTTATAATCTACAAAGGTCAATTCGATTTCATAAACTCGATAAGTCTCCCCTTGCTCGGATTTATGTCATACACATCAAGTAAAAGTTAACAATAATTTATCGATTTTTTATCATATTTTTTTTTTCTAGTCAGAAATTACTCTGCTCTTCTCATGGATGCAGTATGAATATTTTAACATCTTTAACACAGAGAGTAATGTTAATAACAACAATGATTACAGGAGGACTTGGTTGAGAGCATACCTTCGGCACTGCGTACTTGTACTTCGATGTATTTTCTTCAAAATCTGATGGATTTTTCCTAGGGTCATACCCGACTTGTCTTTCAAGTTTCATTGAAATTGATTTTGTAGATTTTGCGTAATGTTGTTTACCTAACAAAAAACTAGCAGTCTTATTTTATTCTTAACTCCAATACGTACTTATATTTATACTTATACTTATACTTCGATTTTGGCAAAGGTAATAACAGTATCATTGTTGCATGAAAAGAGTAAATATTCACATAATATTGTTTATTCATGTGTTTTCAACATTGCCGGAAAAATAACCTCCTTGTTTATCCTTCACAAAAAAAAATATACACAAGAAAAAATCGTGGTACCCAATGGCATAATGCAATTGCAGAATTACTTGAATACTGTTTCTATTTTGATAGGCAGTTAACAATAGTTGTTATGATAATGGCTGATAGTAATAACAATAATCTATCGAAAAGTTTCCTCTTTCTTGGCTCTTTCTTTATCTTTATCTTATATCTTAATTCTCAAAACCGTAATTGTTGCTTGTGTTCTTACTTTTTTTTTTCTATTTTGAGTTATTGTTATTACTCCATAATAGCTTTTATATATATTGCCAATCTCCCTGTCTTGTCTCAATCTCCTTTTCCAACTAGTTTGGCTTTCAGCAATCAGACAAAAGATCTCCAACCGTCACCAATTCGTAGTGGCCAAACCACATACGTAAATCTGGGTCTTTCTCTTCCAGCGGATTAGAAACGACGGCTGCATTTGTTGTCCATATATATATATATATATATATATATATATATATATATATATATATATATATATATATATATATATATATATATATATATATATATATATATATATATATATATATATAATATATATATATATATATATATATATATATATATATATATATATATATATATATATATATATATATATATATATATATATATATATATATATATATATATATTATATATATATATATATATATATATATATATATATATATATATATATATATATATATATATATATATATATAAATAAAGGATCTTGAAACGAGGGTTTTTAGGTTGGAAGCTGTCAGCATGTGCGGCCAGATGTGAAGGGATCATAGATGTTGAGGTATTAATAGATCGCCTATAGATTAATGTTAATTTTCGTTTTATTACTATAGCTTCTCATTTGATGTAGCGATGTTATTGTATGCATTTTATATAAATATTTAAATTTTGAATCGATTTATATTTCAATAGTTATATCTTCGTGTAAATAGTAATATTTTCGTATTTACCCTTTCTCCAATTTGGGCGTTCATAATAATAATGGCAAAGTGGGAATAATTCAAATCCCAAGAAAAAACTCTTGAAAATTGGCAATATTATTATTATTATTATTATTATTATTATTATTATTATTATTATTATTATTATTATTATTATTATTATTATTGTGAAAAAAGAATGTTTTTAGAAGACCTTTAAGCAATAAAATAGCATGACTTTGAGCTGTGGAAACCCTTAGTATTTTGCAGGCCTCAAATGCAAAAATATTAAATTTTCGTGATATTTTCAGTAATGAAGCTTATAATGTTATGTCCTTATCAACACTAGTTGTGATACATTATTTTCCTGTGGGTTTTTCCTTAACACTTGCCAAAATTATCAGCTCTCTTTCTGTCTATAATATTTGTAATCTGGTTTAGAAAATGTAATCTTCCAACTAAACATTTTACCCTAATTATTTGCAGCTATTTTGATATTGTATTGATTGTAATAGTAAGGCCTTCTCCATCATGAGGCTCAATACTACAGGTTGGCCAGGGCACCAGCCATCCGTTGAGATACTACCGCTAGAGAGTTATTGGGTCCTTTGACTGGCCAGACAGTATTACATTGGATCATTCTCTCTGGTTACGGTTCACTTTGCATATTCTTTACAGATTCTCCTCTGTCCTCATAGTACACAATTCTTCTTCACCAAAGGACTTAACTACTGCACTGTAATTTTACTGTTTCTACTCTCCTCTTGGTAAGGGTAGAAGAGACTTTTTAGCTATGATACGCAGCTCTTCTAGGAGAAGGACACTCCAAAATCAAACCATTGTTCTCTAGTCGAAGATAGTGCCATAGCTTCTCTACCATGGTCCTCCTCTGTTTTGGGGTTGAGTTCTCTTCCTTGAGGTTACACTTGGGCACACTATTCTATCTCATTTCTTTTCCTCTTGTTTTGCAAAGATTTCATAGTTTATGTAGGAAATATTTATTTAAATGTTACAGTTCGTAAAATATATTATTTTTCCCTGTTTCCGTTCCTCACTGGGCTATTTTCCCTGTTGGGGCCCCTGGGATTATAGAATCGTTCTTTTCCAACTAGGGTTGTAGCTTAGCAAATAATAATAATAATAATAATAATAATAATAATAATAATAATAATAATAATAATAATAATAATAATGCTCTAGAATTTTTGATCGAGATGTGGCCAAGTTGTAGAGTGATCATCCTAATCGGGTAGTTGAATCAGTAGAACTTCAAAAGATCAAACTTTCTGCGAATGTTTTGGTTTATTTTCCCTTTGGAGCCCATGGGCTTATAGCATCCTGCTTTTCCAACTTGCTAATAGTGATAATAATGATATTAATATTGTGATAATGCCCACGAATACATGACATTTAAAAAGCAACCAAAAATTATCAGTGACCAACCATCCATTTTTTTTAAAACATTTGCTTGCAAAAAGCCAACTCTTTCTCCATCATCCATTCTAAAACCTTAGGTAAATAAGCTATTTTTATCTACTTATACCGGCCCAGAAAAAAAAAAAGCAGAGGACACGTAGGAGACATTTTCTCTATTCTGTTTGGTAAGAAGGAGCCAAGTGTCTTCAGAGAGCAGATCGTCCTGAAGACTGTCACTCTCTCACTCTTTCAGTCTTCTTAAATATGGCATCTTGCGTCTGGCAGAGGCCTTTGGGTAAACATCAGTCCCTCCAAGACTCCTTCCTTCCTTCAAGGACCACTTGACCGGGGCTTTTTTAAGAAGGGGGCCCGCCATTTATTTGTCCAGGATGTTGAATAGGAATGAGGAGGAATGATTGAAGGGGGCGGGCTAGCGGCGGAGGGTTGATGAAAGGTTACACAAAAGGGGAGAGGGATTTTTTGACGTTTAATGATAGGCTACTACTGGTGTACTCGACCCGTCAGAAATGACTGCCAAATATGTACATAGATATGCACACACGCATTCAACCCTCCCCATTCCCTCCCGCATTCCTAAGTACTAAACCAGATTATCCCCCCCCCCTTCTAGCGATCAGGGTATGACTACTTTCTCTCCTCCCTTAGTAAAAGGGAAGGGAAAGAATGAGTTATCATACGGTTGGTAAGAACGCTCAGTGTGACCAGATATATATATATATATATATATATATATATATATATATATATATATATATATATATATATATATATATATATATATATATATATATATATATATATAACACTACACTTGCACTTTGTTATATAGGGGTGATATTATTATTATTATTATTATTATTATTATTATTTTTATTATTATTATTGTTATTATTATTATTATTATTATTATTATTATTATTATTATTATTATTATTATTATTATTATTATTATTATTATTATTGTTATTATTATTATTATCATTATTATTATTATAATCATAGAACTGATAACATTAATTGTCATAAATTCTCCCCCTTCCCTAATCAAAATATCATCTATATGAAAAACCTCACATTGTAAGAAACCATTCTGTATTGAATAAATTTTTCCTCTGTTCATATTACTTACATTGTTACCTGGTAGAGAATTGTCAATATATCTACCTTTGAGAACCTTAACGTCACGCATTCTAGTCGCATTGACGGATCTGTCACCAAATTGACAGGTCTGTCAGACAGATAGGCCACCAAAAGAAGGGGCTGTTTTCCTTACCCCTGTCATTTTTATAGTCTAAATGTGAATTATATGTTTTCAATGATAACGTTTTTCAAAATATTTTATTCTAATTTTCATTACTTCCTATATCGTTTATTTATTTCCTTGTTTCCTTTCCTCACTGGGTTATTTTTTCTTGTTGGAGCCCTTGGGCTGAAAGCATCTTGCTTATCTACAAAAGTTAAGATGTGCATAGTAATTAAGGTAATATGATATGAGATTATAGGAAATTGTCTATTTTTATTTATGAAATTTCAGATGTGTATTGTAATTTAGTTAATAGAATATTAGCTCCAAAGAAATATTTTTTTTAGGAGGAATTAGTCATTGACGAATATCTTAAAATAAAACAGTATTGAGTCTTTAAGAAAATCTGAATTTACATCGTTATGAAAACGTAAGTTAAATCGTAAAAGAGAAAACTAAAACTCAAATTAAGTAAATGATTAAAATTTATTTAGTGCACAGCAATATGCGGTCTTTTCTGTCATGACTCATAATAGAAAAGAATTAACAAATTCATATTACAAAGGGTTTACAGATACAATAGATGGGTATTTACACAACAACAATTGCAGCTGTTTCTAGTCCACTGCGACAAAGGCTTCACACTTTTCTTTAATCATGTCAGAGATTTGTCCAAGATTCATCAACACGCTGGGCGCTGCGGATTGGTGATGGTGGGACACTTTGTCTGATTAATTGCATCAAACCAACCTAGCTTTGGTGGCCGTGACTAGTACAGTTTTTCCGGTCATAGCAATGCACAAACCTTTTCACCCTGTTAAGGTATTATATATATATATATATATATATATATATATATATATATATATATATATATATATATATATATATATATATATATATATATTTATGTATATATATATATATATATATATATATATATATATATATATATGTATGTGTGTATATATATATATATATATATATATATATATATATATATATATATATATATATATATATATATATATATATATGTGTGTGTAT
>NC_090749.1:60594894-60602394 GCF_036898095.1 Palaemon carinicauda
GAACAATGATGTAAAGAATAAGGAGTGGGAAAAAAGAAGGGAAAAAAAGAAAGAGGAAGGAGTAATCATAAAGAGAAATAAAAATAGAAGGAAGGGGAATACGAAAGGTGTGAAAACGATGGGGAGAAGGGAAGAGAACCAAGAACAATATAAGAGAAATAGAAAAAAAAGCAAATGGAAAAGTTGCAAAAAAAGAAGAGGAACAAGAAATAAAATATATAAGAGCAGAGGAAATGCAAGAATAAGAATCAAGAGAGAGAGAAAAGATAATAGAATGAGAAAGAAAATGGGAAAGAGGAACATGGAAACGTTATAAAAGAGGAGACGAAATACAAGAATCAAGAAGCAAAAGGGGAATAAGTAAAGCAGATAATTAAAAGTGAGAATAAGAAAGACAAACGAATTAGCAATAGGTGAATGAAAAACAAAATGGAAAAAGGAAGCCACAGAAACCGATAAAAGAGGAGAAGACAGAGATAATCAGATAAGAGGAATAAAAAGAGGTAAAAGAATGACGGAATAAAAAGAAAATTGGGAAACGACGAAGAGCAAAGAAGAAAATAATAAAATTAAGAACTAATTCTCTGCACAGTAATACATTAATGAGAGAGAGAGAGAGAGAGGAGAGAGAGAGAGAGAGAGAGAAATGAAAATTACTATCAGCGAAGACAAAACAATTCTCCAAATGGTCATTTTGAAGAGAGAGAGAGAGAGAGAGAGAGAGAGAGAGAGAGAGATTATCTTCCATGACTGGTTCGTAAACTCGGCAAGATTAGTTCAAGCGATGAACTCACGTCATTAAGAAGGCAATTTATTTGCTTGTGCAATTTTGGCGTCTCAATGACTTGGGTCCTCAACGCAAAATGACAGAAAGAAAATAAAAATAATATTCAAGCTTTCTCTCATTTTGTGTAGGCAATAAATTATTGTTTTTCTCTTTATGTCAAAGAACATATTCTGTTTGTCTTACAGACAAAGTTTTTCCATCCTATTTGTGTCACCTGATAAAGTCTTGTTATCATAAAGTTTGTAACAAAAAGATTAACAAGTTATTTAGTGCAGCCAAGCAAAGAAGCATTTGGTTTATCCTGTTTGCCTCACTAACAGAAAAATATTTTATTTTTCTTTGCATCAGTAATATAGTCTGTTTGTGTCACAAATAAATCATTTTCAATCGGATAGTTATTTATATAAGTTATTGAATTCATTAAGTTAGCTATTTATTTTGTTAGCTATTTAGTTAGTTTTTAATTTAGTTATTTGGTGATTTATTTAGTTATTTAGACATTTATTTAGTTATTTAGTTAATTATTTAGATATTTAGTTAATTATTTCTTTATTAGTTATTTAGTTGATTGCATATTTTAGTTATTTAGTTTTATTTCTAGTTCTTTAGTTATTTATCATTGTTATTTATAAAAAAAAAAAAAATAGAGAAGATTAAACTGCGTAGTTGGTTCTTGTATTAAAATGAAATGGAGAAACAGTAAAAGACACACATAGAGTAGAATACCAAAATTGCAACTAAATCATGTAAGAGTTATAGTTGATGCTTCTGAATTTCCAGTGGTAGAATGTATATCAGAATTTAGAATGCTCGTGGTGGAAATGTTAGCACCACAGGCTTGGATATGAAGTCGGTGCGCTGGGTCCTCCGTTGTACTAAAATGGTTTAATATAATTTCATAATAATCATTACTTTCTGTTATAATTTGATATTCAATTTTCATCAATCCTAAAGTAAAACAAAAAAACAGTCGTCTTCTGGTGAAAGGGTTTGTGCATCGTCATAATCAGAAAAGGTTTATAAGTCATGGAAACCCATATACCAGGATGGTTTTCCAGAACCTCCCGCAATCACTAATCCACAGTGGCTAACGTGGTGACAAAGAATGGTCAAATCCCTGTCCTTATTAAGAATATGTGGGAAGACTTTGTCCTGCATTGGTCTACAAACGGCTTAATTTGCTGTTTTGTATATATATATATA
The DNA here is from genome assembly GCF_036898095.1 of Palaemon carinicauda. Lineage (NCBI taxonomy): Eukaryota > Metazoa > Arthropoda > Malacostraca > Decapoda > Palaemonidae > Palaemon > Palaemon carinicauda. Next base: position 60,596,885 of record NC_090749.1, read on the forward strand.
TATATATATACAATTACAGAAAGATTACGAAAGTAGATACTTAAGTGACATAAAAACCTAGAGAGAGAGAGAGAGAGAGAGAGAGAGAGAGAGAGAGAGAGAGAAATTCTCGCTTTCTTATCCGCAGACAGAATTATTGTCGTTATGTTTACGTTCACGAAGAATGAAAAGAAGAAAAAGGATTATCGCGCACTTGGCAGGTGTGTCCACAGACAGATAAATAACGGAATATTGTCCAAAGGGGAGAAAAGAAGACATATTTAATGGCAGGTAGGAATTGGTTTGAGAGAGAGAGAGAGAGAGAGAGAGAGAGAGAGAGAGAGAGAGAGTCAAGATGAAGCACGCTCCAAGGTATTTATCTTATCAAAGGAAGAAAGTACTAAGGGTGTATATATATAAATATATTATATATATATATATATATATATATATATATTATTGTACGTAACCAGTAAACATTTACCTCTACACACTTAGATATGCACACATACACAAACAAATATATGTCAGTTTAATCAATTTGTGTAAAATTGTCGTTTCCAAGTGGTTGCTACTCAGCGTAAGGGGAAAGAATTATATGTATATATATATATATATATATATGTGTGTGTGTGTGTGTGTGTGTATATATATATATATATATATATTAGTCCTCTGTCAGGTTTTCCATAGGTCTGACTTTGGTTACCAGCTTCCTTTCTCCATGCTGGCTGCCACCCATCACAGCGTACTACTGACCAGGTACACAATTCAGATCAACAGAGCCACAACGAACCACCAGACGATATCGTATTCGTTGTTTAAAAATAAGAAGCGATGTCGTTAACCACTTCGTTATACATAAGAGACTTTGCTAAGGGTTGTGAATAATTCAAAATCCAATTAAAAATTTCAATAGAGTGGATGAGATAGCTTCATTAGACAGAGAGAGAGAGAGAGATGAGAGAGAGAGAGAGAAGAGAGAGGAGAGAGAGAGAATGAAGTTTGCGAAATAATCGTGTGTAATTACTTCCATAATTTTTCCTTCGTTCCTTGTCTCTCTCATTCTCCATAACTTTATTTTTTTCTTTTCACCTTACAGCTTGTTGGCTTCACGAAGCACTTGGTGAAGAGTATCAGAAGCACCAAGTTTTCCATAAAAAGACTTGACTTTCTAAACGTCACCTTATTGGGAACTAGATTGGCAAGAGGTAGATCTGTTGCATTTGTCCTGGGAAGTTACAAAAATAGTATACCAGAATTGTATGTTTTAAATTGATATTTCAACTCATCTTATTGAAGACGATGATTTTCAAGTATTATTGTTTAGATATATTGCACTCCTTGTTTCGAAGGTTTGCATTGCTCCTTTGTTCGGTGTAGTAAATTTGATTGTGGCTCGTACTGTCTAGGTTTGACTTTATTGTACATCTGATCTCTATCATGGGATTTATTGTGATTCTAACTGGTCACCCTAAATCTATTGCACCGAGTGTTAGTTCGAGATCACTACAGATATGTTAAGATGCTTTAATCTGAAGTTCCTCATATCAGGTAATGATGGCCTGGTGGTAGTGTCCTTTTCCTGGTGATTGCCAGACTGGAGTTCGAGTCCCCGCTCAAACTCGTTGTTTCCATTGGTCGTTGCAAACCTCACCTTGTGAGCTAAGGTCGGGGGGGGGGGGGGGGCGGTTTGGGGGAGCCCATAGGTCTATGTGCTGAGTACATCAGCAGCAATTGCCTTGCCCTCATTGGTCTTAGCTTGGGTGTAGAGGGTGCTTGGGCGCTGATCTTATGGTTAGTCTCTAGTGCATTGTCCTGCTTGATGGGGTAATGTAACTGTCCCTTTCCTCTGCACTTCATGAGCGACCTTTAAACCTTGAGTGGTAGAGTTCTCTCATTACTACACTTTCATTTAATGAGCTTCCATTTGTTACGGTTTTAATAACTCCTAAACTCGATATTCATTACACCAGCAGTCACTTCTCCAATTAATGTACTGGGGTCTAAGCAAGCACTTGAAATAGGTCTTTATTAGGCCTCTAATTGGTTTTCTCTAGTAATAATGTCATAGCATATAATGTGCGTCTCATTGGCTGGATCATTTGATGTCTCTGATTGGATTGATAATATAATGTGCCTTTGATTCGTCGGATCATTTATTGTACCTTAGATTGGTTAGATAATTTAATGTGCCTCTAATTGGATGAATTATTCAATATACCCTTTATTGGATGGATCGCTAATGTGCCTCTAAATTGCTGGATCATTTGATGTGCCACTGATTGGATGGCTCATTTAATGTGTCTCTGATTGGTTGGATCATTTAATGCGCCTCTCATTGGATTGATCATTTAATGTATATCTGATTGATTGGATGATTTACTGTGCTTCTGATTGGGTGGGCCAATTTAATGTGCCTCTGATTGGTTGGATCATTTAATGTGTCTCCGATTGGATGTACAATTTCAAAGGGTATGACTAAAATCCCACACTTTAAAAGGAAATCAAACACAACAACGCAACGTAGCCTAACGTAGGAACCATTTCCTTACTTACTTGCCTACCGAGGCCTTAAGTCGCTCTGAGAACCGTCCCCTGACCCCAAGGACTGTAGTATCCTTAGCTTACCCTAAGACCAAGTCTCAAACCTGTGTTTGCTTCCTAACCGGCTTCACTCCTGCTAAGGTAGAACTAAATCATGTTATTTCTCAAATCGTAAAACTGGCTTCATATTATCATATTTCAGATAAACAACAACTCCAACATATATGAAATTCATTTGACAAGTAATAAGAACGTTTACGCCTGTTCCAAGCAACTACACTCACCCAAATAAAATTTCCTCGAAACTAATATCTATTTTCAGTGAAAGGTTGATCCACTTCTGAAAAATAACTTTTAGTTCCCTAGCAAATAATCCCAAGTAAATAAGTAAATGGTAAATATCACAACTTAATTCTTCAAAATAACACTATCTACATACATAAAAGACGGAATAGCAGCATTCACAGGTTTTATGTAAAGCAAAGCTGTAAATATCCTCCCCCCGCCCCCCTTTGATCTGACATAATTACAGCCTATTCAGGGACAGAGTTCAAATGTTTCAGAAGGCTAATCCAGGACCATCGTCCAAAATGGACACGTTAAAGGGCTACATTGTCAGAGGCTCAAAATCCTACCATTCCCTGGACAAGATGTTGATATGCGGAAGTCACTGGAAAACAAGGTGTGAACGAGATATATACGAAACTTTAACGGTCGTCTCGCTGGAAACGGAAAGGCTGGAAACAAATCACGCTGGTGGTATCATGACAAAGCATGTAGAAATGCTTTATCAATTGTCTGGATTCCAGTGACAAATCTAGAGCTTTATCTTGAGACAATTTTCTTGAAGCAGAGAATAGATCTTTTTCTGATTTAATTTTCATTCTTTTTCGAACAAATTTCTTTTTGTCTATCCCAGTTTTGAGAACCCCCCCCCCCCTCTCTCTCTCTCTCTCTCTCTCTCTCTCTCTCTCTCTCTCATTTTATGTTTATTCTCCTTATCAATATCCAAAGAGGAATCCTAAATGTGTTTAACATTCACACCACTCTGTTAATATGTTCTCTCTCTCTCTCTCTCTCTCTCTCTCTCTCTCTCTCTTCCTCAGGATTTAAGATAAATAAATTCAAGGAGCTATACCAATTTTTTGGCTTTACCCAGCATGATCTCTCTCTCTCTCTCTCTCTCTCTCTCTCTCTCTCTCTCAGGATCATAACACCTCTCTCCCTTTCTCTCACACCCATCCAACATTCCCGTTTCCATGGCACCACCAAGGAATTCTTATTTCATTCAAGATTTTTCATCTGGGACCTTGGGAGAAAAAAGACGTCAGTTGGCAAAAAAGTCTTCCTGAGACGTGTTATTTTTTAATCTCCTTCCTTGATGAGATTAAGAATTAGCATCTGTTTCTCATTAATCTAGGGAGAACCGTTTTCAGAACTTCTCTCTCTCTCTCTCTCTCTCTCTCTCTCTCTCTCTCTCTCTTTGGAAAAATAAACATTCTATTCTTTGTGAAGAATATTTATCTAGCTATATATCAATGTATGACCTTTTATGCTATGTGCCTTTCCGAGTCTTTCTACAACACAGTCATAAGTGGATTGGTGAGGGTGGGAGACTTTAGTCTGATCCCTCAAAGCATAATTTACCATGTATGGTAGCCAAGACTAGTACAGCTTTGTTGATCATGATGATACGTAGTCCATTTAATGTATCCTTAGTCAGAGAAGGAGAGATAAGGGGAAGGGTCCCAGCGAGATATTATTCACTTCACAGAGAGGAAACTATTCATAAGGTATTAATTTCTCTTTTTTTCATGAAGCAAAGGCTTATGCACAATGGCTTTGATCATAGCAAAAACCAAAAAGAAAACAATAAGCATTTTGCTTTGAAAAAAAAAAAAAGCGTTAATTTTCTTTGTTCTTTCATTGAAAAAAAAAATGTCTTTCTAACGCAGAAAATGTCTTTGTAACAGTGCGTTGTATAAGAAGTCTTTGTTAAAACCCAGCGTCTTTTTAGCTTTTTGCAGCAACTGAAAGTGAATTTGAGCCAATTGTTTTCTGTGTTTTTCATGTACTTCAATAAAAACATGACTTGAAAATGTTTTGCTAACTTTAGCGACCCATTTGACTTCACACGGTCAAGAAGATTGGACAATAATATTTTTTTAATATATTTCTATAAGAATCATTAAATTATGTAATGATTAAATACAAATAAACTGTATAAATATATAGGTTGTCCAATATTACTCCATGAATCGTATTGAAAACTTCCCTGCCTGGCGTTTTACTGGACGGGAGATCAAGGCTCGCTCAAACTCGACAGTTTCATGTAGGTCTTCAACCTCACCAGTCTTTGGTAGTGCCATAACCCTCTGTACCAATGGTCTTCCACTGTCTTGGTTAAAGTTCTCTTACTTAAGAATACACCCAAGTACACGATTCTATCTGTTTCCTTATTTCCTTACGGTGCTATTTTCCCTGTTGGAACCCTCAGGTTTATAGCATCTGGCTTTTTTAACTTGTGTTACAGCTTAGCTGCTTATAATAATAATAATAATAATTATAATAATAATAATAATAATAATAATAATAATAATAATAATAATAATAATAATAATCAGTACTGCCGGTTGAATAATTGAAGTGGAAAACAGCCGTCCTTCTCAAGGGAATTAAAATTTATTGTTCAGATGGATATTATCAAACGATTGGAGAGACTTACACAACTAGCCAAATACAGATAGCTGGCCAGCCCTTGGAAGGGTAACCGTCAATAAGTGCCAGGCCTGTTACGTTAAGCAACAATTTGACGAGTTCACCATGATGGAAGGGTTACCCACCAATAAAAAAAAATAACAAACCCTTGCAGGTAACATATGAGCCCCAGGACAATCACTGAAGGCCTTTACCTGCTGTGAAGGTAACAGTTCACAAAAAGACAACAGTCCTATGCAATTATAACTAGGAGACTTATGCCATTT
>NC_090749.1:60609894-60614894 GCF_036898095.1 Palaemon carinicauda
GTTAGATAGGTAATTGAAGAGACATATTTGGAACGCAAAATTTGAAGCAACATTAATGTGCATGACGCAACGGAGGTGACCAATGTTGTGGAAGTTTTTCTGCATTACGAATGCATCCATTCTTCTCCGGATAAAGGGTGAATGGGGCAGCGAGTGGCTAGTATTATTTTTACTAGCCAAGCTACAACCCTGGTAGGAAAAGCAAGATGCTATAAGCCCAAGGGATCCAGCAAGGAAAAATGCCCCAGTGGTGGAAGAAAACCAGGAAATAAATAAACGATATAATAATTAATGAAAAATTTAAATAAAATATTCTAAAAATCATTAAAAATATTAAAACAGATAATTTATATACAGACTATAAAGAGGACTTATGTCATCCTGATCAACAAAAATATAATTGCTGCAAGTTTGAACATTTCAAGTTCTACTGATTTAACTAAAACTCTATAAATAATAAATTATCTCTTCAAGACATCTACCTACTACATTCTCCAAGCAAATGAGAGGGGCAAGAAAAACAGCCCCTTCTTTTAGTGGCCTATCTGTTTGACAGTCCTGTCAATTTGGTGACAGATCCGTCAATGCGACTAGAATGCGTGACGCAAGGGTTCTGAAAGGCAAATATATTGACAATGCTCTATCAGGTAACAATGGGAGTAATGTGAACACTGGAAATATTCATTAAATGTAGAATGGTTTGTTTCAATGAGAGGTTTTCCATTTAAACGATATGTTGATTTTGGAAAGAGGAGAATGTGTGACAAAATAAAATAATAATAATAATAATAATAATAATAATAATAATAATAATAATAATAATAGTCCCCTATATACTAAAGAGCAAGTGTCTTGCTTATATATATATATATATATATGTATATATATATATATATATATATGTATATATATATATATATATATATAAATATATGTATATATATATATATATATGAATATTTATGTACATATGTAAATATATATATATATATATATCTATCTATCTATCTATATATATATATATATATATATCTATATATATATAGATAGATATATATATATATATATATATCCATATATATATATATATATATGTATATATATATATATATATATGTATATATTTATATATACATCTATATATATATATATATATATGTATTTATATAAATTTATTTCCTGTCATACAGAGCGTTCTTGCCAGCCGTATGACAACTCGGTCTCTGCCTTCCCTTCAGTACCGGAAGAAAGAAAGCAGTCATACCCTGATGGTTAGAGGTGGGTGGGTAACCTGATTTTGTAGTTAGGGAAGGGGAAGGGGGAGGGGAGGGTTGAAAATGTGTGTGAACATCAATTTAAAAATTTAGCTGTCATTTCCGTCCGGTCGCGTACGCCAGTAGTAGCCCATCATTAAACGTCAAAAAATCCTTCTCCCATTTTTTGTGACCTTTCATCAACTCTTCCCACCCAATCATTCCTCTTCATTCCCATTCAACATCTTAGACAAATAAATGACGGTGCCCCCTTCTTAAAAAAGCCCCGGTCAAGTAGTCCTTGAAGGAAGGAAAAAGTCTTGGAGCAACTGATGTTTACCCAAAGGCCTCTGCCAGACGCAAGACTCCATATTTAAGAAGACTGACAGAGTGACAGTCTTCAGGAAGGTCTGCTCTCTGAGAACACTTGGCTCCTTGTGACCAAACAGAATAACGAAAATGTCTCCCACGTGTCCTTTGCTATTTCTTTTTATTTTTCTGTTTCGGTATAAGTACGTGAAAATAGCTTATTTACCCAAGGTTTTAAAATGGATGATTGAGAACGAGTTAGCTTTTTGCAAGCGAATGTTTTCTAAAAAGTGGATGTCATGTATTCGTAGGAATAATCACCTTATTATTATTATTATTATTATTATTATTATTATTATTATTATTATTATTATTATTATTATTATTATTATTATTATTATTATTACTTGTTAAACTACAATCATAGTAGGGAAAGCAGGACGCTATAATCCCAGGGCCTCCAACGGGGAAAATAAACAAAACCATTTGCTGCGAGTTTGAACTTTTGAAGTTCTACTGATTCAACTACCCGATTAGGAAGATCATTCCACAACTTGGCCACAGCTAGATTAAAACTTCTGGAGTACTGTGTAGTATTGAGCCACATGATAGAGAAGGCCTATTACAATTAACTGCATTTCCCATTTGTATGGACCCATAAAATATTAAAAGAGCTGCAAATAATTAGGGAAAAATGTTTAGTTGAGAAGATTACATTTTCTAAACCAGATAACAAATATTATAGACAGAAGATCTATCCAGGCAGAGAGCTGATAATTTAGACAAGGAAAATCATGTATCACAACCAGTGTGGATAGGGGAATAACATTAAAACCCTCATTACGGAATACATAACGCAAATAGAATATTTTTGCAATTGAGGCCTGCAAAATACTAAAGGTTTCCACATGTCAAAGTGCTATTATTCAATTGCTTAAAAGTCTTCTAAAAACCTTCCTCTTTTCAAAATAATAATAATAATAATAATAATAATAATAATAATAATAATAATAATAATAATAATAGTAAAGAACATCACGCTCTCCATTTACTCCAATATAATGCAATCCTGCAGTTCTCACCTTCTTGCACAATAATTAGGTGGGTTTAAATTCTGGGAAAGCAATAATTAGCAAGATATGTTGAAGAGGGGAGAAGGGGTTATAAAAAGAAAATAGCTCGGTTTCCCCACTAAACGACATTGAACTGACGTCAACATAGTCAACCAAACAGATCGTGATGCCAGCGTACATAAACAGAAGTTCGTGATGCCAGGTACATTTGATATACTGTATATTCAAAATATACTTACTCAAGAATTGTGATTACTCAAAAGTGTCACTATTTGTAAATTGCATATTTTAAGGACACCTTTGAGTAATTAATCCATTTTTAATTAAGTATATTTTGAATATACAGTATATCAAATGTACGCTGGCATCACGAACTTCTGTTTATGTACGCTGTCATCACAATGTGTTTGATTGACTTAGACTATGTTGACGTCAGTTCCATGTCGTTTTGTGAGGAAACCGAGCTATTTTCCTTTTATAACCCCTTCTCCCCTCTTCAACATATCTTGCTAATTATTGCTTTCCCAGAATTTAAATAACTACCTAATTACTGTGCAAGAAGGTGAGAACTGCAGGATTACATTATACTTACTTACTTTTACTTTTATGGGTTTATTTCTCGCCCTCCATCAAACACTAAAGGTCTGTTCAGGCGGGCTTTGGTGTGTGAAAATAATTTCTTGCCAGTTAATATTTTGCTCTGTATCATTATCAGTTATTTTGCTAGCATTTGTATTCAGGCTTAATAGTTTTAAGGTCACTATTATAACACTTTCTAAAAAGATAAGTCTAGGTATTTCTTGAAAGCTCCCACATTTTTGCTATTCTTGACATCGAGGGGAAGGTCGTTGAAGAGTCTCGGTGCAGCATAACTGAACGTTCTTCCTCCTATTGCATGATTCACACTAATTTCGAATAGTCTATGTGGGTCATCAGCATGTCTAACTCTTACAGCAGCGCTGGTAGCTTCAGGGTAGGGGACCAAGCAATCACGAAGATATTTAGGCTTATCACTTGTAAGTGCTTTGTGAGTCAACAAGCAAATCTTAAATTCAATTCTAGCCTTAACAGGTAACCAATGTAGATCGATCAATGCAGGAGTTATTCTCTCCCGTAATTTAATGCATTTTATCAGTCTAGCCGCCCGGTTTTGCACATTTTGAAACTTTCTTAGTAGTGTATTGGGCAATTTGTAGTACAGAGAATTGCAATAATCAAGCTTTAATATTACGTGACTCATCGCTAAAAATTGAGAGCGTGGTGTTCTATAATATTACCATATACTGTATATATATATATATATATATATATGTGTGTGTGTGTGTGTGTGTGTATAAAGAAAAGAAAGTGTAATAATATGAAAACTTACCAAAACACTGTTAACAACATAAGTAAAATAAAAAAAACAAATAGAATATGTATAAAATATATTGACTCGCTTAAACGATACTAAATCGTAATAACTTTACATAAGATATAAGGTAATTTTTATCATTTTATCTGTAATTGCTTACTTAAGGAAAAAATTATCTTAAAATGCAAGTGAAATCACATTATTCCAAAGTTAAATAACAGGAAAAACTGAAAGACCCACATAAACCTCACATATGACATGAAAACTAATAATAAAAAAGATTATAAAGAAATATATATATATATATATATACTGTATATATAGAAAGCAAAGAAAAAATTCAAACCTACCACAATCCACGCTTAAAGCACTTGAGTCTTCAAGATGTACATAAAAAATTCTTTTACTTTCAGCCGTAAGATTGCATGCAAGCAACCCATGCAATGGGGCACATTGGTGCGTGAGCGGATATCTTGCAATTGCATACAATGAGAAAGGCACCCATCATTTTTTTTTTTTGCGACACCGCAGTCAATTGGAATAACGTTGAGGCTGTTTTCATGTGCGAGAGAGAGAGAGAGAGAGAGAGAGAGAGAGAGAGAGATATTGTTAGTAATTGTAAATCATGAAGATTGGATGTTCCAGCAGTGACTACTGTTATTATTTTCAAACCATCCTTTGTAGATAGAGATGGTCTCTATATATATATATATATATATACTGTATATATACATACTCACAACATACATACACACACACACGTATATATATATATATATATAGGTATGTATATATATCAATATAAATATATATCTATATATATATATATATATATATATGTATATATATAGATATATATAATAAATAAATAAATATATATTTAGATAAATATATATATATGTGTGTGTATATATAAATATATATATATATAATATATATATATATATATATATGAGTACATATATATATAGTATATATAAATATATATTTAGATATATATATATATATATA
>NC_090749.1:60619894-60632394 GCF_036898095.1 Palaemon carinicauda
CTTTATTATATATGGGAGTATGTACAGTATAATCGTACTCTAAATCTCTGAATTGTACTACCACCAAACTGAGGTACTCTTCTTTACTCACTGTTTTTCTTATATATATATATATATATATATATATATATATATATATATATATATATATATATATATATATATATATATATATATATATATATATAGACAGTAAGCTTCCATATTACAAAGCAATTAATACCAACATGTCCTTAGGGATTTAACCTCAAGTTTTCATAGCAGCAAAGGAAAATGAGAATGGCAGCCTCAAGCCCTTTTCTAGCCCAGACCAGAAGAACGTGTGAAGATAGCAAGGGAAGGAAGGAGAGAGGAACTAAGCGAAGAAGTGGGAGATTTTCAGCCCCTTAAAAACAGAAGCAGAAAGATATTTCCAAAGCTACCTAGAAAAAGGAAAGATACAAGTCAATCGAGGGCAATTCATTTCCAGAGGGTGAAGATGAGGGGAGGTGGCCTGTGAGGCGCTACAACTAGGTCTAATTTTCTAGAGCTTTGCACTGGACAGTGATAATAAATTGCCTAATATTTTATCTTCATATAAATAATCATGACTATTGGCAAAGGAAGTTAAAGGAGGATATTCGTGAATTAACTAAAGCACACCTTGCTTTGGACAAGTGCACCCTGTCACACCCTTACTTAGCAGCGAGTAAACAAAACAGATAGCGTAGGGAGAGATGGCAGAGGTGGTGAACCGGGCTAAACAGTAACTGACCGCGTAGTAAAGGTGGTACGAGGTGCAATTCCTCAAAGCAAGGTGTATCAGGAATTCCTGTGTCCATCTGTACATTTAACTAAGGGAGGATCTCATCTAGAGGAAGGATCAAGTTAGGGTTAGTGGATTCCTGCACTTGAAAGCATCAAAACAACAAACAAATAGAAGTAGAAGACTTTTTAGCTATGGGTTGCAGCTCTTCTAGGAGACGGACACTCCAAAATCCAACCATTGTTCTCTAGTCTTGGGTAGTAATATAGCCTCTGTACCATGGAAGTAGCTCCCATTAGACAGAGGCGAAGAGCAGAACAAAGAGAGGAATAAATGCAACAAAAATTCCAAAACATTCGACCCTCCTAACGCACTGTCATGATACTCTGCTTTAATCTTAATGGCATTCAAATCTCTTTTCCCTTCTCTGTCATTCGAATCTCGTTTTCTAAACAGGACGAGGGCTCGTTTCCAGAAGGGGAAACTATACTAAGTTGAATCGTGGCAGTGTATAAATTTTCCTTGGAGGCAGAGTTAATCTTTTGATAAGTGAGACAGACGATGATGACTGAATATTAGTAGGCAGCTTTTTTCAAATAAATAGCAATGCTTCTATGGAGATTGATGAGTGATAATAAAAGGTTTGATAAAGAATTTGCTGTATCTATTTTCACTGGATGTTTAACATTCCTGACTCACGATGGCCTATTAGCTGCTCAGCGTGGGCGCTGATCCAATAACAAATACTATTTAATTCCAACGAGATTTTACAGTTTAAAAAATAAAAACTATTCAATAAAGTGATTAGATAAATAAAAGAAAATGGGGTTATAAACTATAAACTGTATCCATTAGGTAGCTAATATCAATTTACATTCAAACACATTGATCGGAAAAATAGATAATAACAAACATAAAATCTTATTGCAAAAGAAAATGTGTTTGTTTTTACTTTGATAGCATTCTTATCATCATTATCATCAGCCGTTACTAGGACAGTGCAGGACAAAGGCCTTAGACATGTCATTCCTCTTCCGTCTGTTTATGGGCTTTCTATGCCAGAGCATACCACCAAATTTTCTTAGCTCGTCAATACTCGTTTTCTCTTCCTTCCCCTGCTTCTTTTGCAATTTCTAGGGACTCATTCTGTTATTCTTCCATTGTGTCATTCTTAATGTCCATCTATTACCTGTCATTTTCATTATATATCCAGTCTATGTTCAATTCTTATCTTACATGTTCTTAGAATATCCTCTACTTTAGTTTTCCCTCGTATCCATTTTGCTCTTTTTATATCTCTAATGTTATTCCCATCGATATTCTTTCCATATCTCTTTGAGTTGACCTTGATAGCAATAAAGTAAAAATATAAAAGATAAGACTTTAATTTCTAATTTTCTCTTATTTATCAGTAAGAGAGAAAAATATTTCTCCATATACACATTTGTTCAAGTGAAAAGGTAACCAACACTAAGTACACGAACCACAAAACATTGTAGGTTATTATAGATGGCTGGTCGCTTTTAATAAATGCGCAATCTGGCCGATACAAATTACGAATAATTGACTAAATAATAACTGCCCTGATTTAATAAATCGCAATATTTACGCTTCGAATGACCGAAGACAACAACAACGACAACAACAAAAACAACAACAACAAATGCAACTGTTTCAAGTCTCAACCAAAGGCCTCAGTTATGTCAATTCATGGCTGGGGATTGGCCAGTTTTCATCATCACACTAGTAACTGCATATTGGTGATGGTGGGATATTTTCGTATGATCGCTCACAGCAAAACAATCTAGTGTGGATGGCCTGAAATAGTATAGCCTTAGCATGGTAAAGGTTTTCATTTTACACAGAAATATCCTTTTCAGGATATTCAAATTTCATAAGCAGGACAAAAAGGATCCTATCAATATACTATTTTTTTTACAAAGGCACTAAGATATAATTTCCACTTCACATACCTCATATTTATCAGCAATAGCATTCTACTCAGGAGGCAAGGGACAGTGACATTGGCTTAGCAAGCAGGACAATGCCCTAGACCTGGTCATATATACACATGATCAGCGCCCAAGTCACCTCTCCATTCAAGCTAGGACCAAGGGAGGCCAGGAAATGGCTGTTGATGACTCAGCAGATAGACCTATATGCTCACCCAAACCCCCAATCTTAAGTTCAGAAGGATAGTGGAATTGCAACGACCAAAGGAACTAACGAGTTTGAGTGGGACCCTAACCCCAGTCTGGCGGTTATCAGTCAGGGACGTTACCACATAAGCCACCACAACCACTTCAGAAGTAAGACATTTTTTTTTTTTTTTTAAATAAGAATATCATTTAAACAGGGGCTTGTGGTGGCCTATCAGAAACGTCCCTGCCTGGCGATCTTCCGTTCTGGAGTTCAAGCCCCTCTCAAGGTCGATAGTTTCTTGTAGTGTGTGCAACCTCAACATCCTTGTGAGCTAAGGGGGGTGGGGACGGGTTTGGGGAGCAATAGGGTTTCCTGCTAAGTCCTCAGCACCCATTACCTAGCCCTCCCTGGTTTTAGCTTGGGTAGAGAGGTGTCTTGGGTGCTGATCATCTGTATATATGGTCAGTCTTTGGGGTATTGAATTGAAGTAAATAAAAAATTTAGGACTTAAGCCAAGCACTGGGACATCAAAGGCCATTTAGCGCTATATGATGCAAATTAATCAACCATACCCGTACTCTCACATTTGTTATCATTTTAATTTCTAGAACCAATCACACAACTTTCATACAATAATATCTAGGGCATTGTCCTGCTTGCTAGGGCATTAGCAGTTCCTTGCTTCTGCTATGTATGAGTGTCCTTTAAACATTCTCACTTGAAGATGTCTAATCCGTTTATTCTATTTCAATTGATAATTTACGCACGAGGGTGTAGTTGAATTCACGATATGCTTTGCTTAGCAAAAAACAGCTAATACAGGCCTTTATTATTGTGCCCAGATGGTTTTGTATTCATCTTCATTCTGGGAGAGATAGGAATACAAAACTTGTTGGAGAATTGATTTTTTAATCGGTGGACTATCGGCCCTGTTGGACGTCATCCACCACCAAAAGCATTTTTATCTGAGACATCTCTTCCTATCAAGAGACGTTTATAAGCAGTAACATTGACTTTTTAAGAACTACGCACTCTTTACTTTGACTCTAGAAGATATACCAATTCGCTAAGTAGGAACTTATGTACCGCTAAAGACATCTGAGAGATTTTCTCTCGGAATAAATGGACGTATACATTTGCCATCCCGACCTCAGGGAATGTTCGTTCCAAGTAGGTTACCCGAGATGAGGTTAATGGTAGCCTACTCAAAGCCCCAACCCTCCCCTGGGTGGAGGGGAGCCTCTGCCTATTCACCACATTACTAAGCGTGTTCTCGTATACTTAAATGACGAGAGGAAAACTCTAGTTTGCTATTTTGTTCTCAACTTTAGAGCACAACATGTTGAAAGATCTTGTTTGGTATCGCTCATTTCCTTATCTCATATCTTTCGGAATGGAAAAGACTCCTTTCCGAGAGATTTATTTCCTTATAATGCTATTTAATGAAATTCTATATTCATGACCATTTCTGAGCTGGGATAACTTAACTGGGTGACAGGGTTTACGTGTCACCATGACCAGGAAAGCTGTAATAGTCAGGACTCATACTTAGGTTGGTTTGCAGTGAGCGATCAGACAAAAGTATCTCATCACAATTCCACATTAACTAGCAGGGTGATGAAAGCTGGCCAAACTGCAGACATGTCTGAGGCCTTTGTCCTGCATTATTCTACAAACAGCTGCATTTGATCTTGTTGTATTCCCAAATACAACCCTAACAATGTATTTTTCCCCCACAACTACATAATCACATGCATAGTTACATACATGTTTACTTGAAGTATCTTTTGTTCTTCAGTTTGTCATTTTATTTCCCAAATGCTGTGTTCGATTGGCTTTCGGTAAGCGAAGTGAAGCATCATCCAGTGTGATATATAAAGCGCAGTTTATATGGTCGAATGGTTCATCGAACTCGGTTGTCGAACCTGCTTGTCAAAGGGTTCGAAGAGGTTAAATTGGCAACAAATGCATAAGGTTTGTGGAGAATGAATCACAGCCCACAAAAGTCAGGGGAGAACACACTTTCTTTAAACCGTTTGACAACCAAATACCCGGTTCTCATTCTTAAACACTTGTCTGTCGAACCGTGTTCAACGAGCCATCTGGCCGTGTAAACCTGCATTTACACTGATCAGTGTCTGCAAACCAACACCAGGAACCATACTGCATAACAGCTAAATTCGCTCTGTTGACGTTCAAGTCTCATTAAGGCCCATCACAGCTTGGGCAAGACCATTAACTTTGGCCGCTTACCCTTGACTCTCACGGACCAACGAAAATGAGTAAATTCTCAGTCTATGATGTTTCATAATTCTATTGATGTTAAGCTTCATCTTAGTCTAAACTGAAACTGAACCAAATAAACTATTCTATACTTTTTCTCGCAATGTTTTGGATATGAAAAATAAGTGAAAAGGGAAACTTAAGATTTAAGACCTCCTCCATCCTCCGGTCAATAATTCACTCAAGTCTACGGGCCAAGTTTTCCCTTTATCATATGTTGACCGTGATTCAATATACTGTATTATTATCTTTTTATTAAATCATGAATCCTGACTTCTTCCTGATATTGCAATTTTTCATAAATCTGGAAACATGTTTTGATGTAGTCCTACAAACAGACTAACAGATAAATAAGTAAATAAATGAATAAATAAAGCAATAAATAGATAAATTAAAAACAAACATAAGCTCCTTTCCGTAAGTAATATGTAGAAATCTCTTGTGGAAATGAATTTTCTCTATACTATAGATAACAGTCAAACCAGGAAATTCAGAAAAGTATAAAGTCTCTTTTTTCCTTCAATACGTATAATTGAAAGACAAGACCAAGACAAATATCATTGGATTATCCACTGTGAAAACTGTATAGCCATATATTTTATTTCTAAATAGTTATTATTTTGTAAATGATTATGATATAGTATTCTCTTTAAAACTCCAAAGTAAGGTTTGGGGTATTATGTGATATTATATTTTTTTATATATAATAAAATAATGAGAAGTAGAGAATAACCTAAAAAAATCCCTGAAAAAAAATGCACAATTATATAACAAAAGTTTCCTTTTTCTAATTCTCAATGCTAAAATTTTATCACCAAAATTATGAAGGCAAAATTGGAGTAAGTTATAATTCTTTCCCACCTTGTCGTCGTCATATTTTGAGGAGATTTAATCTTATTACTGAAAAATAATGAAAGAATTAATACCTCACACTTATCCTGAGTTTGATCAAATTTCATGTCGAATTCAGCTTTTGCAATTAATATCCAAATCAAATCATCACCGTCGTTATAGCTTATTTGCAAGTCTTTAACACTTGGCTGTTTAATGATAATTTTACCTTTTTTTCCAATAAGTCAGATACCTCTTATTATGGAATTTTCTCTGTCTACGGTTTGTAGACCTAAAGGGAAATTAATGTTTTTCATAAGAATGTTTGGCTTGGCAAAAATCTGTATATTACACATTTTGAAATTGAGAAAGCATGAATGATATTAGTGAATATTTTGCCAAGGTCGCTAATGAATGGCAGAGCCAAGGGACAATGACAATGCCCTTGAAACTGACCATACATATATATGATCTGCGCCCCAGCGCCTTCCATAGGACAAGGGAGGGGCAGGCAATGGCTGCTGATGACTCAGCAGATAGACTTACAGTATAGGCTACCTCACACCCACCATTCTTGGCTCAAAACCATAGTGAGGTTCCAGACACTAGTAAAACTATCGGGACTGACTTGGTATCGAAACCACAGTCCAGCTGATCGTCAGAAAGGGGCGTTTCCAGTAGGCTTCCACAACACTAATAATGCAGCGTATGTTGGTGGGTTCGATGACCTATGAGGGATCGAACTGCATAGATACATTTACCGATAAAAATAAAAAGCTACTATAAACTGGGACGAATCACGATTTAGCAGTTAAAGTATAAATGTTTAAGGTTAAAGGTAAAAGGTGTCTGGTTTCAGTTCCAGTTTCATCACAATAGATGCTCACCGGAACGTCAGCCGGTCAAGACCAACCCAGTAAACAACTTAAACTCACAGTCCCTGGTGGGGATCGATCTGCTGCCATGCGAATGCTAGGAAGACACGTTACCACTGTACTAACCAGGAGGCTAGTTTAAGTCACATATATGATCTATTTTCCGCCAAGATATTTCAAAAAGTTGAATAAGCTTGCCTTAACATTTATGTCCAGCCAGGATTCGTTTGTTTGTACATTAGGACACTAGAATTCTTAACACACCACACTCTAAGGTAGTGCACCATGTCACACCCTTACTGTGCATCGAGTAACCAAACAGTGTAGGGATATAAGGCATCCGTGATGAGCGGGGTTTCCCATAGGAACTCTCCATGCAGTAGGGTGTGAGAGGGTGCATTTTCTTGGAGTTCACCAAGGAATTCCTGTGTGCAACTGTGCATATATTTACGCACACTTTACAGGTGTTTAGACCAATTTTAAGACGGAAGGTACAGGCAAAAAGGGTTGTGACAGTTAAGTAAATCTCTCATTACATTGAATTGGGAGGATGTATATTATACTGTAAAACCTACAGTACAGTCATGTCAACTCCCCACAAAGAGCCATGTTTGTTCTATTCTTTCCTCAGTGGAATATTCTCCATAATACTTTTTTTATTCTTTCCAGAATATTTCTGTTTCCGGCTGAGTATTAAATAAGAACACAAAGGACCCATTGTGAACAGGCTAACAAGCCATTTCTGGGTCCTTATGGCGTTATAAAGCTTTAAGGAGGAAAGTAGCGAAATTAAGTATACGAAAGCTTTGCGTTTAGGTTTTACATTCAGGGTAAGGGAATCTTTTCAAGTGGTTACACCTGTCTTATTTCTGGGCCTTTTTAAAGGATGGTATTTTGACCATTTCAGAGTCAGAATCAAGTGAATCTTTATCTTTTTTATGGGATGTTATTTTATCTATTCAAGAGCTGGAATCAAGTGAATCCCTAGCTCTTTTAAAGGACGTTATTCTAACCATATTAGAGTCGGAATCAAGGGAATCTTTAGCTTTTTTATGGGATGTTATTTTGACCATTGAAAAGCTGGAATCGAGTGAATCCCTATCTATTTTAAGGGTTGTTATTTTGACACTTTAGTCAGAATCAAGTCAATCTTTATCTCTTCCGAGGGATGTTATTATGACCATTTTAGAGACAGAATCAAGTGTATCTCTACCCCTTTAAGGGACGTTATTTGGACTCTTAACGTCAGAATCAATAGAATCTCTTGCTTTTTCAAAGGACGTTATTTTGACCATTTTAAAGTTGGAATCAAGTGCACCCTCTACCTTTTGTAAGTTACTTTATTTTGACCATTTTGGAGTCAGCATCAAGTGAATCTCTAACTATTTTAAGGTACGTTATTTTGACCATTTTGGAGTCAGCATCACGTACATCTCTAGCTTTTGTAAGGGACGTTATTTGGTCCATTTTGCAGACAGAATGAAGTGAATATCTATCTTATTCAAGGGGCGTTATTTTTACCATTTTAGAGTTCCAATCACGTGAATCTTTAGATATTTAATGGACGTTATGTTGACCATTTTAGAGTCAGAATAAAGCCTTTTAAAGGAAGTTTATTTTGACCACTTTAGAGTAAAAATAAGGGAAGCTATTTTGAAAATTTTGGAGGAAGAATCCTGTTATTCTCTACTTTTTTAAGGAATATACTTTGACTATTTTAAAGCCAAAATCAAGTGATTCTCTGGCTTTTTCAAACGACGTTGGTTTGACTCCCGTAAAGTCAGAATCAAGTGAATCTGTAACTTTTATAAGGGACATTATTTTGTCCATTTTGGAGACTGAATCAAGCGAATATCTATCTTATTTAAAGGACGGTATTTTGACTTTTTAAAACTCAGAATCAAGTGAATCTTTAGGTTTTTAAGGAACGTTTATTTTGACCCTTTCAGAGTCAGAATAAAGCGTTTTTAAAACACATCAGAGTAAAAATAAAGTGAATATCTAGCTTTTGTAAGGGACGTTATTTTGACTACTTTTGGGTCAGAATTAAGTGAATCTCGATCATTATATGGGACGTTATTTTGACTATTTTAAATAAGAATCAAGTGAGTCACTAGATTTTAAAGGTCGGTTTTTTTTTTTTTTAAGTCAGAATCAAGAGAAGCTCTAGGTTTTTAAGGGATGTTATTTTCACTATTTTAAAGTCAGAATCAAGAGAAGCTCTAGGTTTTTAAGGGATGTTATTTTGACTATTTTAAAGTCAGAATCAAGTGACTTTCTAGCCTTTATAAGGGGAGTTATTTTAACCATTTTAAAGCAAAATCAAGTGAATCTCTAGCTTGTTTAAGCGATATTATTTTGACCATTTTGGAGTCTCTAACTTGTGTAAGGAGCGTTATTTTTACCATTTTGGAGTCAGAATCAAGTGAATCTAGCTTATTTTTCCAAATTCCCATATTTCAGGGTTTGAACATTTTCAAATAGGCTATGTATTGGAGAATTTGAAACGAAGTAATAAGTAAATAATATGTATGTCTAGACCGGACTATTTGCAGGAGTTAAACAAATCAGAAGAACATACTCTGGAATGGAATTCAAATTCATAGTATGGGATATTTTTTTATAAATGCTTTGATATTTTTTCTGACCTTTAGGTTTTGAAAAATTTCTTTTACAAATATCAAGTTTATATACTACAAATTTTTTCAAGTCCTTTAAATATCTTATCAAATCTTTAGAGAATTTTAAAAGGGTTTTCTTTTTTCCTGTAGAATATAAAAATTGCTGTAATTTTTTGTGGCATTTGAACTCTTTATTCAAGAAAATTAACATTCCATGAAGGCCATAAGTAAGAAATTTGAAATAAATGACAGAGAATCTTAAGATGAAATTCGTAACTATTCCATAAATGATAAATAAGTATTTTAAAACGATTCCAGGGAAATTTTTACTAAATAATATTGTAAGAAAAAAATCATGATTCAGTTTATATAATGGAATTAATTAGCTGCAGATAATAATTAAAATGCAGCATAATCAAGAAGGCTGGTGGGATGGGAAACCCAGTGTCCTTTTATAATTCAAACCCAAACACTCCAAGAAAAAGGGAGAGAAAAGTACAATTAGACTTCCTGCCTCTTCAATTAGGGAGGGTTGTAAGGATATACAACCTTGGTGCTGGGGCCAGTGAGGCCTTTTAGAGTCTAGGTTCAGCTGGGTAAGGGGGGGGGGGGATCACAATTTGCACTAAGTATTAAAAATTTAAATTCTTTACCCAGAAAAGAGGAAAAGAAACAGGAATGGGGAGGGGTAAAGGCTATAAAAGCAAGGACAGCTAGTAATGCCTACTGATTCTAGCATGAGGTGCACTGAACGCGCTATCCCACAAGCGGGAAACTATTCCACAGCCTTGAAATAGAAGGAACAAAACTGCATCTTTCTCTTTTTCTGAGGGCCAAGGCTAGATACGTGTATTTTGTAGCCCTATTTACTCATTGCATAAAGATACATAACCAGGTTAACAACACCATTACATCTTTACAAATACAATGAGCAAACACAAACAAACACAGACAAACATGATAAGATCCAATGTGCAAATACTCGACCGAAAGCATCAGTGGAACAACTAAAAGAACGACAAAATCAACATTGATGAAACAATTGTATTAAAGCGGTCAGTTCTTGTACAGCGGACAGGAAAACTCAATAGACATCCGGACTCTGTCAGACAGCAGGCAGAGAGAGAGAGAGAGAGAGAGAGAGAGAGAGAGAGAGAGAGAGAGAGGTTGGTGTAATGAAAGCATAAAATTATTCTAAATATTGAGTTTCAGACAAAATTATCACTAAAACTAAGAATGGTTTACGTAGGTATACTGAGAGAGAGAGAGAGAGAGAGAGAGAGAGAGAGAGAGAGAGAGAGAGAGAGAGAGAGAGAGAGATGGCGGAGGTAATGAAAGCATAAATTCTTAATACAGTGCTTCAGAAAAAATTATCACTAAAGCTATGAATGCTTTATGTAGGTACACTGAGAGAGAGAGAGAGAGAGAGAGAGAGAGAGAGAGAGAGAGATGGCGGGCGAAAATGAAAGCATAAATTCTAAATATAGTACTTCAGACAGAGATAATCACTAAATAGAAAACTGTTTTACATAGAGAGAGAGAGAGAGAGAGAGAGAGAGAGAGAGAGAGAGAGAGAGAGAGGGAGAGAGAATAAATCAATAACAGACGACATTTCCACTAACAAAATGTATGTTTCTCGTGTCTCTACCAAAGTGGGTCATTGCTCTTTCGTTGGACTTCATTAAGTCACGGATGCATTTTGAGAAATGGTGTCTGATAGAGATAAGGTCTGGTGGTGATGGTGCCTGATAGTAATGGTGTCTGATAGTAATAGTATCCGATCAGGATGGTGTCAGATAGGTATGGTGTCCGATAGGTATGGTGTCTGATAGAGATGGTGTCAGATTGGGATGGTGTCTGATTGGGATGTTGTTTCATAGTAATGGTGTCTGATAGTAATTACGTTAAATGGTAATGGTGTCTGATAATGATGCTGCCTAATGGGAATGGTGTCTGATATGGATTGTGACTGATGGCGATGGTGTCTGATTTGGATGGTTTCTGATGGTGATGGTGTCTGATAGTGATCTTATCTGGTAATGATGATGCCTGCTGGTGATGGTGTCCGATATGGAGGTTTCTAATGTTGATGGTGTCTGATAGTGGTGTTGTCTGATAATGGTGGTGCCTGGTGGGGATGGTGCTGATAGTGATGGTGTCTGATGGTGATTGTGTCTGATAGAGATGTTGTCTGATTGGGTTGTTGTCTGATAGTGATGGTGTCTGATAATAATAGTATCGGATCGGGATGGTGTCTGATGATGATGATGCTTGATAGTGATGGTGTCAGATGGTGATGGTGATGCTGTTTAATAGTGATGGTGTCCGATGGTGATAGTGTCCAATTGCGATGGTGCCTGATAGTGATGGTGTCTGATGGTGATGGTGCCTTAAGTTGATGATGTCTGATAGTGGTCTATATATCTGCAGCTATACTTGGTAAAACATTAATCCTATGTTTTTGTTAATTGATTAAATTTGTAACAGTATTGTATTATAATGCATCAAATTACCATGTTTGTCCTGCATTATACCTTTCATTATTTTTTATTGTTAAATAGTATATTACATATAAATCTATCAGATTTACCTATCTATCTATCTATCTATCTATCTACCTATATATATATCTATATATATATATATATATATATATATATATATATATATATATATATATATATATATATATAAGAACTCTCCCAAAATGGCCATAAGGTTTGTTTAATGATACAAATATCCAGCGACTAATTGTTAAACTGGGACTGCTCTTTGAGCTGTATTTCAGAGAAGAGCCTCAGGTGATAAATCATTCTATTTGCACATAATCCTCCAAATCAACAGAGCCTTTGGGAGTATACGTATGAACCTAATAGCCGAAGTTTTTCAAGCAACACGGATCAGCTTTTATCCTAAATAGGATCTCCTCATCCGATAGAGTTCAGGGGAAATTGATTTGTATAATTCATTACTCTGGATAATTTTGTTTAGCTGAAATAATTC
>NC_090749.1:60634894-60639894 GCF_036898095.1 Palaemon carinicauda
GTATATTTAAAAAAAAAATAATGAAAATAATAATGAAGATGATACTACTATTACTATTACTACATCTAACAATTATAAAAAGGGTAATTATCTAAGTTAAGTCTAACTTTGGGCTATTTATATTGATACCTATTCTTGGTGAAAGTTTTTGTGTATCACCAGGATCAGCAAAGCTTTACTAGTCAAGGGATCCCATACTAGGTTGGTTTGCAGTGAGCAAACAGACAAAAGCCCACCTTCACAAATCCAAACAGGCAGCGAGGTGATGAAACCTGTCCAAACCGAAGACTTGAATAAAGACGTGTCTGAGGTCTTTGTCCTGCAATGGACTAGAAATGGCTGCATATGATGTTTTTGTTGTAATGATATTAAAGGCAGTAAGCAAATAGAGAGCTCAATAAAGTAACTGAAGAAAAGAAATGATTATGAATAAAAAAGCTTTTATTTCTGTTAATACTTTAGCAATAATGAAAGCTCTTCAGAGACAAGGAATAGATGACTCTTATGCAAGATACATAAGATAAGTATAAAACCTAGGGGGGAAATGCGAGAGAGAGAGAGAGAGAGAGAGAGAGAGAGAGAGAGAGAGAGAGAGACTTACATAATGGACAGTGTGAAAACCTAAATCTTCGACAGTTTCAAGGTTGAATCGATGGAATACCTGAATAACAAGTAACTGTGACAGCGTGACACTTCGACACTTTCACACAAATTGAATTCTTTCGTGAGTAAATTTCTTAATTCTTTTAGAAAAAAAACTACTTTAAATATCTTCAGTGTTCCGAACTTGATTTATTTCATGGAGTTTTTAATTATTTTTCTGGATTTAGGGTCAGCAGGCAATAGTAGACAGAAAACTATGTTAATGACTACACATTCCACGCGAGGAATTTCACCAATTTCCGCTAATCCATTAGGTCACGCTAAGGGCACACGAGAGAGAGAGAGAGAGAGAGAGAGAGAGAGAGAGAGAGAGTATTATTACTGTGAACTTGTAGGCTTCAGCTTCAAAGATGAACTTACATTATTTTATTAACTTTCCAAATTACGGAACTATATATAACAATGCCACAATAGAATAAAATATTATGATAATTTTTTGTTTGATTAAATTTTCATACACATACGCACACACACATGCACACGAGCGTGTATATATATATATATATATATGTGTGTGTGTGTGTGTGTGTGCGTGTTTTTGTGAGTAAAAAGGACGATAGTTACACGTGATTAGCATAACATATGTATTATAGCCACGAAACGTCCAAAAGAAAATTTTAATTCTATATTATATATATAAATATATATATATATATATATACATCACACACACATAAATATATATATATATATATATATACATCACACACACATAAATATATATATATATATATATATCCTTCATAAGATGAAGATCAAGTATCTAACCATATATTTAATAAATATATATATATATATATATATATATATTTATATATATATATATATATATATATCCCTTTTCTGTGACATTCCGGGAAAGAATGAGTAGTCATACCCTGGAGAGAGGGGATAAACAGAATGGTACATTCAGACAATGCACTCTACCACAAATTGGAAAACCAGTGGGTTGTAGTTAGGAAAGGGGGAGGGGGTAGAAAGGTTGAATCAGTATGCATATTTAAATATATAAATACTCCAAAAGGAAGAACCCTCCAAAATCAAACCATTGTTCTCTAATTTTGGGTAGTGCCATAGCATCTGTACCACGGTCTTCCATTGTCATGGGTTATACTCTTCTTGCTTGAAGGTAAACTCGGGTACACTGTTCAACCAAATTTTTTTCTTCTTGTTTTGTTATATTTTTTATAGTTTATATAGAAGATGTGTATCTTAATGCTGTTACTGTTATCAAAACATTTTATTTTTCCTTTTTTTCTTTCCTCACTAGGATATAATAATAATAATAATAATAATATTAATAATAATAATAATAATAATAATAATAATAATAATAATAATAATAATAATAATAAAAATAATAATAATAATAATAATAATAATAATTATGCTATATAATAATAATAATAATAATAATAATAATAATAATAATAATAATAATAATAATAATAATAATAATAATAGGCACCGTTACTATTACCAATTTCACCATCATCATACTACTCCGCCAATTTCACAAGAGGACAGAAGAGAAGGCCGCTTCTCAAATCCGATTATTGCTCATTCAATGTTCAAAGGTAAGGGCCCATGTAACTCAAGCCAGGGGAGCTTCATTGCAAAGCCAGCTGAAGGTGAACACAGGTAGAGAACGGGTATTTTATCAGCGAGCTCTACCTGTGCTGTATAGAGATAGGGATAGGAATAGAAGCTTTATCAGAGCAGAGCCTCAGGTCATTTCTGATATTCTGTGCTGTGTTTTTAAGGGAAGATTTAAGGTGATGATTTTTTTAAGGTGGAGGGTTTTGTTAGAGTAAGATTTAAGGTGAAAGGTCATATTAGGTTGACCCCATATAGTTGATGAAGTTTTCTTCAGGGGAAAAGGTTGTATTTTAAATCATCATTTTTATTATTATTATTATTATTATTATTATTATTATTATTATTATTATTATTATTATTATTATTATTATTATTATTATTATTATTATTATTATTATTAGGTAATCTAGAGCCATAGTTGGAAAATCTGGATGCTATAAGCTCAGGGGATCCAACATGGAAAACAGCTCACAGAGAAAAGGAAATAACGAAATAGATAAAACACGAGGAGTAATGGATAATTGATAGAAAATTTTCTAAGATAAATAACAACGATAATATAGACCTATCCTGTATAGACTATAAGGATAGACTGATTTCAGTCTGTTTCCAAAAAAAAAAAAAAAAAAAAAAAAAAAAAAAAAAAATCGCTGATGTATGAAGATCTTTGTTTCTCCAATTCATATATCTAATTATGAAAATCATTCCACAATATGATCGTAGCTGGACTAAAACTTCTATAATATTTTGTAGTATTGAGCCGTATGAAGGAGAAGCCATTATATTTTGCCATGTAATTTTATAACGATAACAATGAAAAATAGAAATTCCAAGGAAAGTATATTTAAAAAAGAAAATAATGAAAATAATAATGAAGATGATACTACTATTACTATTACTACATCTAACAATTATAAAAAGGGTAATTATCTAAGTTAAGTCTAACTTTGGGCTATTTATATTGATACCTATTCTTGGTGAAAGTTTTTGTGTATCACCAGGATCAGCAAAGCTTTACTAGTCAAGGGATCCCATACTAGATTGGTTTGCAGTGAGCAAACAGACAAAAGCACCACCTTCACAAATCCAAACAGGCAAGCGAGGTGATGAAACCTGTCCAAACCGAAGACTTGAATAAAGACGTGTCTGAGGTCTTTGTCCTGCAATGGACTAGAAATGGCTGCATATGATGTTTTTGTTGTAATGATATTAAAGGCAGTAAGCAAATAGAGAGCTCAATAAAGTAACTGAAGAAAAGAAATGATTATGAATAAAAAAGCTTTTATTTCTGTTAATACTTTAGCAATAATGAAAGCTCTTCAGAGACAAGGAATAGATGACTCTTATGCAAGACACATAAGATAAGTATAAAACCTAGGGGGGAAATGCGAGAGAGAGAGAGAGAGAGAGAGAGAGAGAGAGAGAGAGAGAGAGACTTACATAATGGACAGTGTGAAAACCTAAATCTTCGACAGTTTCAAGGTTGAATCGATGGAATACCTGAATAACAAGTAACTGTGACAGCGTGACACTTCGACACTTTCACACAAATTGAATTCTTTCGTGAGTAAATTTCTTAATTCTTTTAGAAAAAAACTACTTTAAATATCTTCAGTGTTCCGAACTTGATTTATTTCATGGAGTTTTTAATTATTTTTCTGGATTTAGGGTCAGCAGGCAATAGTAGACAGAAAACTATGTTAATGACTACACATTCCACGCGAGGAATTTCACCAATTTCCGCTAATCCATTAGGTCACGCTAAGGGCACACGAGAGAGAGAGAGAGAGAGAGAGAGAGAGAGAGAGAGAGAGAGAGTATTATTACTGTGAACTTGTAGGCTTCAGCTTCAAAGATGAACTTACATTATTTTATTAACTTTCCAAATTACGGAACTATATATAACAATGCCACAATAGAATAAAATATTATGATAATTTTTTGTTTGATTAAATTTTCATACACATACGCACACACACATGCACACGAGCGTGTATATATATATATATATATATATGTGTGTGTGTGTGTGTGTGCGTGTTTTTGTGAGTAAAAAGGACGATAGTTACACGTGATTAGCATAACATATGTATTATAGCCACGAAACGTCCAAAAGAAAATTTTAATTCTATATTATATATATAAATATATATATATATATATATATACATCACACACACACATAAATATATATATATATATATATATACATCACACACACATAAATATATATATATATATATATATATATAACATGATGAACTGACATAACTCTTCGGCCCTTCATTAAAAATGAAATGGTCATAACTAAATTCCACTGAAAGCATCTGTACAACCGAACAACTTAGATTAAAACAATAGTAATAGTAATATATTCCCTATATTAAAAATATCACAAAGAAAAAAAAACAATGAATATGAAGGTATATAGATGTTAGTTATTAGTATTTGTATATAAAATAGCACCATAAGAAATATCAACGCTTTTAGAACCGTTAATACAACATATAATGACTCAACGCAAGCAATGGTAATTCATTTTCCAACACAAAAAAGCATAAAGAATCAAGAAAGCGAATTAATTTCAAGATGTGAAATAGCGAAATAATAAAAGGAAAGGAGAGATAATTAATTTTGTGATACACAATGGAATTTTTTTTCTAAAACAATGAGGCAAATTACTTCCTTGACCTTCAATGGCGAGGAAACAAAGACACTAAAGCTATTTGAAATTTAAA
>NC_090749.1:60644894-60654894 GCF_036898095.1 Palaemon carinicauda
TGCAGGAGATGGACACCCGATTGGCACAACTCGATCACTTGCCACCTCAACCCAATGGTGCCAAAATCCAGCAGGACAATCGCAGGAGGACCCACTTCAGTGAAGGGTTCACCAAGGAACTCCCTACAGTGGAAGTGAAGGTGACCACGTCCCAGCTCAGCAAGAAGTGCGGACTGGGGGCAGGGAGTGATCTCGCACATGAGGGCTACAGCTCAAGCTTGGGTCAAAAGCCCGTGAAGGGTGTACAGCGAGTGCCCCTCAGGTGCATGAAGGCTGCCAAGCCGGAGCCTAAAACTGTTAGGACGCAACCTGCATGGGAAGACGACTGGCTCGGTGACATTGACCTTGGTGAGGTAGCTTGGCTAAGTGAGGAGGCCCAAGAGTCTTCCTTCTCCAGCAGTGAGTCTGAGCTTCGTATGCCAGAAGTTAATTCTGGTGAAGGTGTGCCACTTTCCACCACAGGGGATAGGGCTACTCCAAGCGTCATGCCAGAGACCTCAGAGGAGGGCCAGGGGTCTCCCCTTTCCCACCATGAGTCTGAGCCGAGTACCCACAAATTCAATCCGGGTGAAACTGTGCCACTGAACACCACTGGAGATAGGGCTATCTCAATCACCAGGCCAGAGGTCTCAGACCAGGCAAGAGGTGAACCACCCATCAGCGCCGAGACCCCAAGGAGCCAGACAAAGCTCATCAGGTTCCCACTGCTGGATGAGACATTGGTAAACAACAGGGCACCCGCCAACTCGAACGAGGTGGAAATGAATAACCCCTCTACGGCTGAGTTCCTGCTAAAGGATGAGGTGCCCCTTAAGATCACCCGAGGTTCTCGCAATCCTGCTGAGGCCCTGCGCCAGCATGTAGTTGTCCCCCATAATTCCCGCTTGTCGGTGCTACGAATGGCCCATGAGGGACTTGGAGGGCACTCTGGGGTGAAGCGCACCACCCAACTGCTGCAGCCCCATTTTTTCCGGCCAGGCTTGCAGAAGGGTGTTAAGGCTTCCGCAACCTCTTGCCATCCGTGCCAAGTCATCGGTAACTCTAAGAAAATAGTGCCAAGGGCCTCGCTCCAACTTACCCCATCCATAAGTGTTACAGGGATGATACAATTCTTTTATTGGTATGGCTTCCTAGCCACATTTCAGAAGGACGAAGGTTCCCACTTCATGGCAGAGGAGTCACGACCTCTGACCATACTCATAATTCATTTTTGGCTTCACCAGGTGCAAGCAGGAATTCCCAACTGTGGAGTTTACTTAAATGGCAGCATAAATTTCTTCCAGACATGGGAAAAACTCCAAACTCAAGAGAAAGAACTCTCAGGCATGGGCTCATCTCTTGAGCACCTTGGTTCCTATCGCGCTGACCATGTTTTCCCACAGACATTCCTAACGGACCATAACCATCTAAACTACTTGACTGAGCTACGTAATGGGAATAAAGGGCTCATGAGGTGCGGCATAGACCTCCAGAACTACAACTGGAAGGTCAAGCGCCTAAAGAACTCGTATGAGAGAGATGTGTTCTCCCGGCATTAGTGCCTAATGCACAGTGCCATGTCCATAGCGTAGCCATAGTCAGTAGGTTAATTTAGGTTGTATGGAAAAATTTTAATTGGCCTTGGTGTCTCCCCAGGTAAATAAACTTGAGGAGCCATCTTGGCATCATTATTTGCATTTAATTTATTTTTATGTATTTATTTTATCTTTCTTTGCATATAAGCCAATTTTCTTCAATTTTATGCCTACCACTGCACTAGGTCACTTAACTTTAACCTTTTTTTTACATTTTAATTTTCCATTTTGCATCTTTTAATTTTTCAGTTGCTGCCTCACAGCCAGCATACTTATTTCTATGTGGCACTTAAAGTTAATTTACAGTCAAAATACCGTAAAATGATGACCCTAGTTGCAGCTTAGATATTTATCCATTATCGTGGTGAGACTCACTGAGGGAGGAATCATTAAGGCTAGTGGCTTCAGACCTTGCTTGCAGAGTTCTTGTCCTGTTTTAGGACAAAATCTCTGCTAAAATGGGGGGCTGTTAGTAATGGCGGTCATTACGCCACCTTTTTTCCAATAACAAAAGACCCCGCCAGCATGGGTCGAAATGCCACGAGTTTTGGGACCCTACCCAGAGTCTCACCCCCCCTCCCACCATCCTATACCAGTCTACTCCCCCTGAGATCTACATTTCAGCTACCTTCTACAAGTCACGTGAGAACATCGAGGTCCCAGGACAAGGGAAGCGAGCTGTGAAGGATGTGGGGACACGAGATCAAGCCTGACCAATAGGACAGCGGTCAGGCCAATCCCCCCTACCCCCCCCCCCAATTGGGGGTCAAGTGGGGTTGATCTACCCAGGGAAAACTGGGGATCTTTCTTCGTGAGTCAGCATCCATAAGGAGAACATCTCCTCCTTCTTCACTCAACCTCCTTGAGGGAAACATCATCTCTCTTCACCCTCAAGACATCAGGGAGGCAGGACCTCTGTCTACATCTTTCCACAAGGGAAAGAAACCAGAGTCATTTTTACTAAAGGTAAGGTGTCTGATTTTGAGATTCTCAATATCCTTACCCAACCTGCCATCCCTTCCTTATCACACCCCATTTTTCCTTATCCTCTAAAGAAAATCCTACCCACTGAACCTTGTATCCTATTCCCTATACCCAGACCACGTGTGCTGTTTAGTCCTAGTTTTAATTAACTCACCCTGTGACAGTGTTGATTCCCATGTGTAACGTTTAAATCCCTAGCTTTGCATTTTCATTTAATTTGCTTAAAAGTTTTAACCACACGACCTCATCGTGTTCCCAGCCGGTAGAAGTAAGTGTGCTGTTAATAATTCAATTTATTTCCCCTTCCAGGGAACGTTGATTGCTGTGCTGGAGTTTCATCCACGGCCAACCAAACTCCACCCGAAGCTCCTCGTGGCTTAAACTAAAATAGTTATCTGCTGTGCTCCCCTTTCATTTATTTCTATTTAAATATTATTGTGATTACATCTTTTTGTCAGTATTCCTTGTATCATTGCTGACTGGCGACGTTTACCATTGTTATTTGTTTTGTTATGGCCCTTGAGTCCCTTAAGCAAGGCCGGACTCGAAACAGTGGCCCGTAACATATACATATATATATATATATATATATATATATATATATATATATATATATATATATATATATATATATATATATATATATATATATATATATATATTGTGTGTGTTTGTGTGTTTCTGTGTGTGTGTATTTGTATTTAGACGAAAGTAAAAGAACAACATTTATCTCTTGAGATTTATTGGCTTGAAAGTTGAATTATCTTCGTCCTGAACATTTACTCTCTTGACAGATTATTGTAATCTAAAAGTGATTTTGAAAATGCTCTTGTAATTTCAAGAGTTTCTTTAAGCCAACCGTATTAAATATATATAATTTTTTTCTATCAGATGTAACCGAAAGGATTTTCCAAGATCTATACAGTAAATATATATTCAAAATAAACTCATTATTTTCGCCAATCTCAAGATGGCATTTAACCACCTATTCCATATTCTTAAACCTACAGATCTAGTGTGTCAGCACAAAGAGAATTTTAGGGTTATTTATTAGGATTTGTCTATACAAACTTCTCGCCTGAATGAATAAGAGGGGGATGATTTGAAGAACCTCTTTAAGTGGGATTCGCCCTCGATAACTGGAATTCTTCTAAGGCAATGGAGTGGTTAGGTGGATTCTGTCTGGTCTGTCATTTTCGAATATTTTGTTGAAAGGTTTAGGGTTGTGGTTACTTATTGGAAACATCCTTTCCTGCCTCTTGCTGGACTGTGGTTTGAGAGTCGCTCAAGCTCTATAGCTTCTTGTGGTGTCTGCAACCTCATCATCTTTGTAGGTTAAGGATAGGGTAGGGAAGGTTTGTGGGGGAGCATATAGGTATACCTGTTGAGTTATCAGCAGCCATTCTCTGGCCCTCCCCGGTCCTATCTTAGGTGGAGAGGTTTTGGGGCCTGATCATATGTATGGTCTGTCTGTGGGGCTTTGTCATTGACAGTTGCCTCAGCCGTTCTTGAGGGACTTTTAAACCTTTAGGTGGGAATAAATTTCGGACATTTTCTAAAGAGGTCAGTTATTCTCAGTACATTTTGATAATCTCGTTAAGTGACATTTGATAAATGTGATGTTCATTCTCAAAGAAAGTTAAGTAGTTAGCCTCATTGCGATTTTTTTCTGTACGATATATTTATGGTCGATTATACAACAACAAAAACTACAACAACAACAACAACAAACGGAGCATTTTCTAGTCCACTGCAGGACAAAGGCCCCAGAAATGTCAACCCATTTCTGGGTTTTGCCAGTTTTCATCACCACGCCGACCACAGCGGATTGGTGATGGTGGGAGATTTTAGCCTGGTCGCTCATAGCAAACCAACGTAGTATGGGTGGCCCTGACTAGTACAGCTTTACTGGGCATTGCAATAGGCAAACCCTTTCACCACGTTAAGGTATTCCCATGCAGAAATGGTCTATTGTAAGTTTTGTTAAAAGAACATTGTTTCTTAGAGTTGTTCTTTCATGTTTTTAGATATCACTAAGTTAGATTTTATTTTGAAAAGTTTAAATGGATATTTTGTTGAATGAAATTCTTAAGATAAAGAAAATGAAATTCATAACATGAGATTTGGCATATATTTGGTCGTATAAATGTCGGTCAAATTTGCCTAACTTTTGTGCCCAATAATATGATTGACAGTTCGATACGAGGTGTATTCAAAGACCTTTGGATTTCACTTGGAAAAGGTGAAGGCAACTCAGAGTTTAGTTCGAAACTTCCCTGTCAGATTATTATTATTATTATTATTATTAATATTACTATTATTATTATTATTATTATTATTATTATTATTATTACCCCCGCCAACGAAGTTGAGAGGAGGTTATATTTCACCCCTGTTTGTCCGTTTGTTTGTTTGTGAACAGCTTCCTGGTCACAAATTTACTCATGGAGTAGTGAAGCTCTCAAGGATTAATTGTTATGTTGTGACGTGGAAGTGATTCAATGTTGAAAGTCTATGGTCTATGGTCAAGGTCAAGGTCGAGAAATAAGCTGCCGTGGTGGAGGCCTATGCTCTACTGAGAGCCCCTCTAGTGATTTATTATTATTATTATTATTATTATTATTATTATTATTATTATTATTATAACTACCTAAGATAGAACCCTATTTAGAAAAACAGGAGACTATAAGCCCAAGGGTTTCAACAGAGAAAACAGCTCAGTAGGGAAAGAAAATAAGCAAACATATAGAATAGAGTGTCTGATTGTATTATTTTAGTAGTGTACGCTTTCTTTATAAAAAAATTTTTATTAGCGCTAAATATTTAGAAATATTGAGATTCGCATGCACACGCGCATACACAGATTCAACCCTTCCTACCCGCTCCCCCTTTCCTAATCACCACACTGAGGTTTGGGCTATTTGTGGGAGATTGTGGTATCCAAGTGGTAGCCACTCAGCGTGACATTGAAGATTTATGTGTGTGTATATATATATATATATATATATATATATATATATATATATATATATATATATATATATATATATATATATATATATATATATATATATATATACTCATGCTATCATGCTAAATGTATTTTTTAACTAGGCTCACCTACAGACGCAAATATAAATCGAATCTCATCTCTTTCCAATCCCTTTGAATGAAGATTCTCTACTCATGTTCCTATAAAACCAGGTAACAGCCCCATCCAACCTTGCTAAGTTATCTGATCAAATTTACCGAGCAAGTAACGCGTTCCCCGATCATTTGCATGGCAGCAGATCGATCCGAGCCCGGGACCCTGAGTGTAAGCTGTTTACTGGGTAGGCCAATCTTGAGGTTGGGTACCACAGTGTGGGGTTGGGCTTGTCCGGCTTACGTTCTGGTGAGCATCTATTCTGATGAAACGTGCTGAAACCGGAAACCTTTACCCTTTAGTAAAAGACCCACATGCTAGTTCATTCATTTGAATTTTTTACTTACTGGGCATGCACGGATACAATAGTTTAAAGGTTTTGAAAGTCTCTCTTGAATGGTAGAGACAAGGGACTGTGACAATGCCCTAGCAGGACAATGGCCTAGAGACTGACCATATATACGTATGATAAACACCCAAGTCTCCTCTACAGTAAAGCCACTCTAGAACCAGGGAGGGCCGACAAATAGCTTTTGATGACTTATCAGGTGGTATACATATAGGCTATCCCGAACCCGTTATTCTTAGGTCACAAGGATAATGAGGTTGCAGACACTACGAGGAATTATCAAGCTTGAACCTGACTAGAATTCAAGTCCAGCAGATGGCTATTATTATTATTATTATTATTATTATTATTATTATTGCTGTTACTTGCTAAGCTACAGCCCTAGTTGGAAAATAAGGATGCTATAAGCCCAGGGGTTCCAACAAGGAAAATAGCCCAGTGAGGAAAGGAAACAGGGAAAAATTAAAACATTTCAAGAAAAATAGCATTAAAATAAATATCTACTATAACCTAACAAAACAAAAGGAACAGACACCCGAGTGTACCCTCAAGCAAGAAACCTCTAACCCAGGATAATGGAAGACCATAGTACAGAGTCTATGGCGCTGCCCAGCACTAGAGAACAATGGTTTGATTTTGGAGTGTCCTAGTAGAGCTGCTGACCATAGCTAAAGAGTCTCTTCTCCCCTTACCTATGCAGGGAGGTTTCCAATAGACTATCACAAATGATCATAGATTGGTACTACTATATAATTAAGTATGAAAAATTCATAACCGTAAACTCTTTCACCAATAAGAAAGGGGAGAAAAATCACGAAGTAGCAACCGCTTCCACCAATCAGAAAAATTGGAATGAAATTCAAACCAGAACACGACTACGATCTTTGATCTTCCTCTTCTTGTTTTTTTATCATATAAGGAAAATTGCCCTTATTCAAAGTCTCTCTCTCTCTCTCTCTCTCTCTCTCTCTCTCTCTCTCTCTCTCTCTCTCTCTCGGTAATAGCGTTAAACAGCCTCTACTTACGTCAGAAACATTTTTTATAAATAAAGCTAATCTCTTTCAAGTTTAGATTACATCTCGGACCAAGTCTTATTCCCCCTCCCTCTTTTTTTTCAACCATCGTTATTTTTTCCCTTACCCTCCCCCCCCCCCCTCCCTACCAATTTCCCTTTTTTTCCCGTATAGCTTTTGAACAGTTGGAGGATGTTTTTGAAGAGGAACCGTTTATTCGGAGTTCTGTAATTGGTTCTGTCTGTTTTTTTCTGACAGTTAAAGAGGATGATAATGGCGGCCTCTTTTAGATGTTGTTTTTGTTCGTTTGTTGGATGTATGCAGGTTTCATGGTTTGGATTCTTATTATATATATATATATATATATATATATATATATATATATATATATATATTGCATGGGTTGCTGTAGAGATGAATAATAAGTCACCGTCATATCCTTTATCTACCTAATCAGACATAAATTAAGAAAACTTCCGAACATAGTCACTTCATGAATCTACAGCAAAAGCTCATCAGCACCCTGTCAAACCCTTTACACACCTTGCGCCATTCCCACAAATCATGTATGCAATCCTGTACCTTCCTGTTCTCTCCACTTGACCAATCAAGCTCAACAATTGTGAGTCATGCTTTCACTGTTAAGTCTTTTATAGCTTCTGCATACATCTATATTTCTCTCTCTATCAATTCGTCTTATGCATCATATGTTACAAAATCAGTTCATATGAACAGCTTCAACCTTCTCTCCTTGATAGACTCATTCCAAATTCATTTTCCTGTTTCTTATTCACTTCGACAATCCCTTCGTACATTCCTTCCTTTGATTTTAGGTCAACTCATTTTGGTGAGTTAGCCTTCTTCCCATTATCCATTATATTACCTCAATTTACATTTATGAATCAACTGTTTCCACTATTCTACCATCCTTTTTAGCTTTCATTATACCACCTCCTTGCGTTTTTCTGCTCTCATTACCTTACTCGTACTCCCATTTACTCTCAACTTTACTCTTGAAGAAATTATAAAACTTTCCTGCTTCCACAGTTTTCTTCAATGTCACTATTAAGTACATTATCCTCTGCAGTTATCAACCATTCCACTTCCCCTTCACAACTTCCTACCTATATCCACTACTTTATTGGACCTCTTAAATCACCCTCCATTCACAGCAATATATCATATCATGAAGTTTCCGTAGATCAATTATGCTGTCATAATTAATCTACGGAAACTTCATAATAAAGTTCGACATACGTCCAATTCAAGTTAAACCCAGTTTCGCCGTCTCCATCTTGGTCGTAAGTCGACGTCTGATGAGAAACCGCCGAGGGAAAGAGCACGGAAATTGATTGTGTCAGACTCCAGTTTCTATCCTACTTACATAATTCCAACCTAAAAAAACATTCAACTACTCTTAACTATCTATCATCTTAGCCATACATTCTAAATACCCAAATTGGCTATTTATTGTTTCGATTATATGATTAGGGTAAAGTATGCCATATGCATTTTTTTCTTTTTAAATTATAATTTTTCATATGACCATTCCATAAAAATCACTTAATCTATGTATACCCAAATCCTTGTCTAAACAAGCACTGTTCTACCTCTATATTCTCCCTTTAATCATTGTATCATTGTTGAAAGGCCGATCATGAATGGCAGAGGCACCGGTCAATGACATTGCCCTAGAGACTGACCTAATATACACATGAGATCAGCGCTCAATCCTCTTCTCCACCCAAGCTAGGACCAAGGAGAGCATGTCAAAGGCTGTAGATGACTCAGCAGATAGACCTATAGGCTCACAGGGATGATAGTGAGATTGCAGCGACCAAAGGAACTGACAAATTTGAGCGGGACTCGAACCCCTGTCTGGCGTTCAGCAGTCAGGGACGTTACCGCATCGGCCACTACAACTTGTTTTACTTTCCCCATCAGGATAGGAGGATAATCTTGTTTGGGAAACTGAATAATGCTTCACCCAATAATATATTAGTTCCAGTAATCATCTTCACTTTCATACCACAGGACAACCGTTCATTTTAACCGTTCTTTGGGCACTTTTCCCTTAGTCAAAGAAACAATACAAATCCTGGTCAGCCGCTCCATTAGAATATACCACATATATTGCAACATGTTGTATTCCCATGAACTAGCGTCATTCCTTTCCTCATCCTCTTCCTTGCAACATGTTCTTTCCCATAAGCCAATTCCAAAAGTAGTCTGATCATATTCAATCATATTAACCACTCTAAGAAGTGCGTCTCTTAGCTCCGCCCCTCTTCTATTTTAAACACTTCCACCATCCACCTTTTTGCACTATTCACGTCCAAATTCACTTATTCTGAGAACCATCTGTTCAGTGAATTTTCCCAACGTTTACTTCTCTGTCAAAATCGTTTTTCCTTGAAGCTCCTTTACACTTTCGTCGGGTCAGTATTTTTTTGAGGACCATTTTTGTTTCTCACGTTTTGACTTAAATATATATATATATATATATATATATATATATATATATATATATATATATATGTGTGTGTGTGTGTGTGTGTGTGTGTCTTTATATGTATTTGGAAAAAATAGAGGAACAACATTTATTTCTTTAGATTTAGCAACTATATTAAAAAAAAAAAGTATGGCTGCTAATTTCCCTGGGTTGATATCTCATCTTAGACTCTCTCTCTCTCTCTCTCTCTCTCTCTCTCTCTCTCTCTCTCTCTCTCTCTCTCTCTCTCTCTCTCCAGTCTTCTTATTTTTAATTTTTAAGGAAGTTTTCCCGGAAATTATTTCAAAGTTCTGAGCTGTTATCTGACCGTGAAAGAATTTTAAAGTCCTCCCGTAGAGGTATTTTGCTTTTCGTTCTCATTGTCTTTTTGCTTTTTTTTTAAGGTGTGTTTGTTATTGTGTTTGTTACCAGCAAAGGATTAGA
>NC_090749.1:60662394-60667394 GCF_036898095.1 Palaemon carinicauda
TTTATCAAAAATACCTTATTTTAAAAATATCTCACTTTAAAATAACCCTTTTTTTTTAAAAAAATACTCATTTTCAAAATACCACACTTTTTAAAAATACGTTTAAAAATACCTCACAATTTAAAAATACCTCATCTTACTAAAACACTCAACTTTTTGAAAATACCTCACCTCACAAAGATTCCTACCTGATAATAGTTTTGTATTACGAACTGGTGGCCTATGTGGTAACGTCCCTGACTAGTGATCGCCTTTCTGGGGTTTGAGTCTCGCTCAAACTCCTTAGTTCCTTTGGTCGCTGCAACCTCACCATCCCTATGAGTTAAGGATAGGGGGTTTGGGGGTGCCTGTACGTCAACCTGCATTGTCATCAAAAGCCATTGCCTTACCTTCCTTGGTCCTAGCTTGGGTAGAGAGCGGTCTTAGGCACTGATCATATGTATATTTGGTCATTCTCTAGGGAATTGTCCTGCTTGAAAAGGTAATGTCACTGTTCCTTGCCTCTGCTATTCATAAGTGGCCTTTAAACCTTGAAGGTCTTAAATCTTGTGATTGTAAGTGACGACAAAAATCCCACAAAAGATGTTCAAATACATCGCAACACATCGCAATGCATCGCAATAACTTCACCCAACTCGCAGAGACATCTTGCCCAGTCAAAGACCCCACAAACCCAGCGATGTATTTCCCGCAGGCAAACGCCCGAGTGACTCCCAGATAAAAGAGGAAATTGTGGAAGAGAAAATAAAGAGATGCAGAGTTCAGGCGACGTGAAACTTACATTAAGATAGTGTCAGGTGGAGCCCGGCAGTATTTCTTGAAGTTCATGGTGGCCTGCATGTGAATCTTCATACTCTCTCCCATCCGGAGATGAAGAGAAGGTAAACCTTTAAAGATAACAAGATGAAAGAAAGAAAGAAAGAGACTAGGAAAGTAAATATCTAAGTAATCAAATACCCGGGAAATTAAATAGATGAATGTAAATATATATATATATATATATATATATATATATATATATATATATATATATATATATATATATATATATATATATATATATTCACACACTTATGTGTATCTATAAATTTACGTGTCACGCGCGTGCACACCACACACACACACACACACACACACACACATATATATATATATATATATATATATATATATATATATATATATATATATATATATATATATATATATATGTGTGTGTGTGTGTGTGTGTGTGTGTGTGTGTGCATGTGATTGAGTGTGTGTGTTAGAAGAAGTAAGAGTGGAAAGGGAACAGATCTTCCATATACAATTGATAAAGTTATGAAACTGGTATTCGAGAAATGCAGCCCCAACATCCTTCTGTCACCAAACAGTGTGGAATATTAGCCAAAAAAATACAGTCAGGCAAACATCACCTGTAAAAGGTATGCATATTCAGAAAATTTTGCCATAGGCAAATGTAGGGCGTCTCTAAGCACCTGCATGTTTGAAAAGTTAGCTTAAACTCTATGGTTATGCTGCCTGAATAGTAACTTATTATCTAAATGACAAGAAATTCATTTTATTGAACAATCATGAGATTTCTGACCTCCATCAATGAAGATTATCAAAGTTTTACTCAAGTCTACAGACCAAGCTTTCCTTCTTTCATATGAAGACCGTGAATGAATCTACTGAGAGTGTAACAACAACAACAACAACAACAACTAGAGCAATCAGAGATTTCATACCTCCGTCAATGATGATTGTCAATATTTTATTCAAGTCTACGGACCAAGCTTTCCCTTTTTCATATGTTGACCCTGATTGAATGTACTGTATAATAATAATAATAATAATAATCATGATCTTGATCCGTATTACATATCAAATTTAATGGGTCATCATACCTATCCGGTGTCAGAATTTGGTGATAATCAGGCAAGAAGTTTTGATATAATCCTGCTCGCAGATAAACAAACAGATAAATGGATGAATAAATAAACTAGAGAAGCAATCAGTAGAGAGCATGCCTTCACCATCCCAAGCAGTCTTGTTTTGCTTTTAACTCCACTACGTACTTGTTCTCCAGTGTATTTTCTTTATAATCTGATGGATTTGTCCTCGGGTCATATCCCACATGTCCAACAAGTATCATTGAAATTGGTTCAATAGTTTTTGTGTAATGTTGTTCACAAACTAAAATGAAAGCATTTGCCATTTAATTAACATTGTGATTATATTGGAATTATTGCTCCCTACTTATGCTTTCATGTACTTTATCCAAAATGTTACAGATTCATCATTGGTTCATATTCAACATGACTGTTAAGTTTGGTTAGAATTGGTACTGTAGTTTTTGTGTTTAGTTGCTCACAAACAAACAAATAGATAATCTAATATATAAATAAACTAAACTGGACACTCAGTAGAATGCGTATCTTCGTCTTAACATG
The DNA here is from genome assembly GCF_036898095.1 of Palaemon carinicauda. Classification (NCBI taxonomy): domain Eukaryota; kingdom Metazoa; phylum Arthropoda; class Malacostraca; order Decapoda; family Palaemonidae; genus Palaemon; species Palaemon carinicauda. The sequence continues at coordinate 60,664,830 of NC_090749.1, forward strand.
TTGTATATTAAAAAATAGGCAATTATGCCCATTTTGACCATAGTTTCATGCAAATCAGATAGAAATTGACCACGATATAGCAAAAAGACGTTTTTGACATTTTCGTTACCTCGACCTTCGAACCTAATCACTCCCAAATCTAATCAAATTATCCTTGGATCATGGGCAATCATCTGACCAAATTTCATGAGATTCGGTAAAATAGTTTTTTAGTTATGCGAATAACACAGATAATTCCTAAATAGACAGACATACATACAAACATACGCCTATCAAAACATAACCACAACGAAGTTGCCGAAGGTAATCTACTAACAAACAGACAGGGGTGAATACATACCCTTCGCAAAACTTTTAATTTTGGCGAAGGCAATAAACAAACAAACTGGAACGGACACTCGGTAGAGTGCATACCTTCGTCTATATCATGTTGTATATCCCAATAAAGGCAAATGAATCGTTCACATTTTGGCTCTAGATTCATGCAAATCAGATAGAAATTAGTAACGATATGGTAAAATTTTTTTTACCTTTTTGTGACCTTGACCTTTTGATCCAATCACTCCCAAAACCTAATCAAATTGTCCTTGGAGCATGGTTAATCATCCCACCGTGTTTTTTTCTGCTTACAATGCTACTAAATTGCAGTAAAATGGCGATTTATTGCAACTCCAATCGTAAATATTGATTAGAGGTCCATGATACTGCAGCTTTTTTCATTTAAGAAAAAACAAAAAAAAAAATTAGAGATTCGGTCAAGTAATGTTGAGTTTTGTGATCGTTTTTTACATTTTCGTGACCATTTCCTTAACTTCTGACCCAATCACTCCCAAAATCTAATCAAATTGTCCTTGGATCATGACCAATCATCCCACCAAATTTCATGAAATTTGGTCAAATAGTTTTTGAGTTATGCGAATCACAAACACACAGATATACAAACATAAGCCAATCAAAACATAACCTTCCCAACGAGGTTAGCGAATGTAATAAACACTGGTAATTTCTTAACTTCCTTTGCGAAGGTAATTTAGTATTAAAAAGCCGTAACTGAGCTATGCTCTAGAGAACGTCGTTAGGTGAACCAGTTAACTTTTCTATATAACCATAGAACTTTAATCACATCAATCCCTATAAAGAGAATGTTTATGTATTTTAAGTATACTAGTTAATTCATTCCATTCACTACCCGCCTCAATAAAAGCAAAGTATTTCGGTTTCTCTATAAGCCAATTGCTGTTTACCTATAGTCCAGCTATAACAATTCTAAACAGCATATTCTTTAATCTAATGTCACCTAATATTCAAAAAGATTTTGGAAAACCGTTAAAAATAATCACATTCACATCATTATTACACATTTTCAACAAAGAAATGAATAAACCTAAAGAAAATATAGCAAAATTTCATATCAACCCCTCAATTCTTAACACGAATTGAAGCTTTTTCACAGCATATATATACACATACACATATATGCATCTTTCGGGTAGGGGGAGAGGGATTAGTCATACTCTAGCGAGAGGCAGTACACCAAAAGGTAAACTCGGAAATCGCAAAGAAACATAAATAAAAAATACTGCAATGAAAAAACTAAAACCAACTAACCTGTCTGTCTGAGGAACACAGAAGCCGTCAGGGGTATCAGAACTGGGGTATTGGCAGCCATGCACGTCAGGTTTTGGGCAAGATGCCCTTTGGTCAAAGCCTCGATGTGCAGGGTATTGGTCACGTAGGGTGTCGAGGGACTGTTGGGAGTGGCTATGGCCTATTATTTACATATTCTCCTCTATCTTCATACACCTGAAAACACTGATATTGCCAAACAATTCTTCGCTAAAGGGGTTAATTACTGCACTCTAATTGTTCAGTGGCCCCTTTCCTCTTGGTAAGGATAGAAGAGAGTCTAGCTATAGTAAGCAGCTCTTCTAGGAGAACGTCACTCCAAAATCAAACCACTTGGGCCCACTATTTTATCTTATTTCTCTGTCTCTTATTTTTTAAGTGTTCATAGTTTGTATATAAAAGATCTATTTTAATGTTGTTACTGTTCTTGAAATATCTTATTTTAATTGTTCATTACTTCTCTTGTAGTTTATTCACTTCCTTCCCTCACCGGGCCATTTTCACCGTGTGGGTCTTTGGGCTTATAGCATCCTGCTTTTCCGACTAGGGGTATTAGCTCGGCTAATGACAACAGTTCTCTCTCCTTTTTGAAGTGCAGTTGTAGTTACGCTCTCAGTTCGTAACCAGAGGAACTATAGCTTCACTTCAACAGATTATGATAAACATTCCAGTTACTCAACCGATGTGGGTCGTTTCGATTGATGGAGAGAGGAATAATAGTAATGAAGAGAGATAAAAATTATGCGAGTAATTGTTATCAAATATTTATCTAAACATTCCCATTTTCTCTCTGATTCTCTTTGTTATTCGCCATTTACTACAACTTTACCTTTAAGTTTTAATTAATTTACAATTTTATCATCGTATTCATAATTCTTGTCTGCTAGTTTGGAAGAGCTTCGTTAATGTTAATACAATGAAACTATAAAAGCAAAGTAT
>NC_090749.1:60679894-60682059 GCF_036898095.1 Palaemon carinicauda
CCACAGAACAATAGAAATGTACTTTCAGTATTAACGAAGGAAGTTGAGTGGAATGGAAGACATTGCAGGGGATTTGATAATACACTTGAGCTGCCAGGAGAGAGAGAGAGAGAGAGAGAGAGAGAGAGAGAGAGAGAGAGAGAGAGAGAGAGAGAGAGAGAGAGAATGTTTTATAACTCAGTATAATAATGGCGTATATGACAGTAATTGATAACGATAGATTAGGACTGTAATAATGTTGGCTAGAAGATAACATTCTTGTGTTAGTATTAACATCGATATAAATGTTATATGCAGTTTATATAAGAAATATTTATTTTAATGTTCTTGTTCTTAAAAATATTTCATTTTTCCTTGTTTCCTTTCTTCACTTGGATATTTTCCCTGTCGGGGCCCCTGGGCTTATAACATCCTGCTTTTCCAACTAGGGTTGTAGCTTAGCAAGTGATAGTAATAGTAATATCATTTTTTTTCCAGAACATTCAGCTAAATGTCTAGCACCCAGCGGAGTGGTTAGATGAGAGAGAGAGAGAGAGAGAGAGAGAGAGAGAGAGAGAGGAGAGAGAGAGAGAGAGAGAGAGAGAGAGAGAGAGAGAGAGAGAGAGAGCCAAATTTGAAATAAGATTGAAATCCAGAATAGGCTAAAGACCTTCAGGTGAAGAAACCCAATTATCATTTATGCCGTTCATCCATCCAGACCAAAACTAACACAAGCAAATGATGTTCTTTCCCTTTCCATCAAGTAAAGAGAAAAGAGAAAATGTAGAAAAAATGTATGAACTTTTAGGCTCAAACCGATATGTTCTCTGACATGCTGACAAACGAAAAAAAGCTAAAAGTAAACTATTCTATATAAACTATGAACTATGTATGTAAACGAATGTTGGAAATAAAAAGCAAGATAAAAAACGAAGTCTCGAGAGTTACAGGTTTAAATTGGATACAATTACAGGTCAAAAACCCTGAAATATGAAACGAAATATAAAATTTTCAGCAGGTGATTATGGCGGAGGCTAGGTAAGCCCAACACGCTGCTCTGTGGTGTACATTATATATGTACATATCTTTCCTTTAAAGGGGCTGGCAAAGAGGGAGATGCTTTACCGGATGTTACGACATGTTTACGGAGTGAGGGCGGTGGACATACACCTTGTATCACACACACATTAAAAAAAATTACACACACACACACACACACATATATATATATATATATATATATATATATATATTATATATATATATATATATATATATATATATATATTTATATTTATATATATATATATATATATATATATATATATATATAATTTATATATATACATATACAGTATATATAATCTATCTATCTATCTATCTATCTATATATATATATATATATATATATATATATATATATATATATATATATATATATATATATATATATATATATATATATATATACAGTATATATATATATATCCCTTTCTGAGTGGGGGGTACCTTAACGTGTTGAAAGGGTTTGTTTCTCTCCATGATCACCCAAGCTGTGCTAGTCAAGGTCACCCATACTACGATGGTTTTCTCTGAGCTGTCAGAGTAAAGTCTCCCACCATCACCGCACTGACCAGAGAGGTGATGAAAACTGACCAAACCTCAGGCAGGAATAAGGACATGTCTAGGGCCTTTGTCCTGCAGTGGACTAGAAAACAGCTGCATTTATTGTTGTAAGATTAAAATACCAAAAATATCATATTCAAACAAAAATCAGTTTCTACATCACATCGGGATCGAACCCTTGTCTCTTCAAATGAAAGACACAGTCGCTATAAACCATGCCAGCAGAGGCAATAAAATATTGTCACCCAAATTAAGTACTTTAAGATTTACCAGCGAGTTATAAATATCCATCATACATCTTTCTCTAACATCCATATACAATGTATAATGAATTTATATAGTTAAAAACCAAAATAATACTAATAAAGACCAATGAACATTACTGCATTTAGGAATATGACACAAAAGCACCCAAACTCGATCTAGTAACCTTTTAAAAAAGTGATAATAATAGTTATTAAAACTTAGGTTCTGGGAATGATACGGCAATATAGCAATTATCTCCCTTTTCATATCATTATCCATTCTTTAGGGAATGCGCCAATCATTCTCCATCATTT
>NC_090749.1:60682559-60685059 GCF_036898095.1 Palaemon carinicauda
GGATCCAATTCGCTTCAAGAATGTCTTTTGTTGTTCCGAGAGAGAATTATAGTCCAGACGTGAGGGATCTGGAAATATGCAGCTGAGGCGATGCTGTCTCTTTTAATTAAATCTGCCTTTACAAAACGACACTTGCCATTACGGATTGTTGATGGTGGGAGATGTATTTCTGATTGCCCAAACGTAACCAGCCATTTTGGTTAGCCTTGACTAGTACAACTTTGCTGATCATGGCAATACACAGATCCTTTCACCACGTTAAAGTATCCCCACTGAAAAAGGGATAATATATATATATATATATATATATTATATATATATATATATATATATATATATATATATATATATATATATACATATATATATATATATAATATATATATATATATATATATATATATATATACATATATATATATATATATATATATATATATATATATATATATATATATAGTAGTATATATATATATATATATATATATATATATATATATATATATATATATATATATATATATATATAGATAGATAGATAGATAGATAGATAGATAGATAGATATTGATATAGATACTGCATTAAGAACTCGCTTAATGGTTTAAAGGTTGCTCATGCATGGCTCATACATATGATCAGCGCCCAAAACTTCTCCACCTAAGGTAGGACTAGGGAGGGCCAGATGACTCAGCAGTTAGACTTAACCTTGTTACGTAGTATGAATAAGTACAATTCGTTGTTCTTATTCAGACCAGGAATTCCAGTTATTTCGAGCTGCCTTTTTCCTTGCATACAAACAAGCAACATTATCACATTTTACCAGTTTAGCATTGGAGCTTATTTCTTTGGCAGCCAAGGAAACTTATTGTTTAATTTGGGGGAAATATTAAACTTTTTTTGGTAGCGTTTAGAGCAGGAATAAAGTATATTTACTTCTGGATTGCAAAGATATCCAGCTTGCTTCTCTCTCTCTCTCTCTCTCTCTCTCTCTCTCTCCCTTCTCTCTCTCTCTCTCTCTCTCTCAGCTTTGGTACACGAACTACACATGTTTCTATTAGCCATCTGTAGTGTCCTTTTACATAAAATTATATAATGCAAAATTATGATGAAAGAATAATTTCCTCGACAATATTTTGGTTTTTGTTTTTTCTTCTTTTTTTAAGGTCACCTGTCCCCATATTTGTCAGCGAAAGGGCTTGTAACTATTACTCATATGTATTTGCGGAAAATTGTATGTTTAGCACTCCTCTTTATATATATATATATATATATAATATATATATATATATATATATATATATATATATATATATAATATATATATATATATATATATATATATCCCTTTCTGAGTGAAGATACCCTAGCGTAATGAAACAGTTTGTGTATTGCCAGGGTCAGCAAAGCTGTACTAGTCAGGGCCACCCATGCTCGGTTGATTTGCCGTGAGCTATCAGAGGAAAATCACCCTCCATCACCAATCCGCACCGAACAGCGCGCTGATAAAAACTGTCCAAACACCTTCAAGCTTTTTGTTGATCAATCTATTCTGAAGAAGTTTTTTAATTCATTTTACCTTGTTACGAGTATTGTTTTCCTGTTTGGTCTTCAGCTGGTGATCCCCACATTAATTTGTTGGACAAGAACTGACGATCTATTAAATTTCTTATGATCTAGATATTAATCTCTGACACCGTCGTTCAATTAGTTCATAGTGAATGATGCATAAGATTTTTTTGTAATTCTGACCTTCCTTTACATTCAAATCTTCCCGGACAGTTCCATCTTGTTTGTAATACTAGGTATGCAGTTAATTCTAATAGCCAGGCCTTCTCCATCCTGAGGCTCAATACTACAAAGTATTCTAGAACTTTTATTACAGCTGTGACCAAGTTGTGGAATGATCTTCCTAATCGGGTAGTTGAATAGGTAAAATTTCAAAAGTTAAAACTTGCAGCAAATATGTTGAACAGACTGACATAAGTACTTTTATAGACATGAAATATCTGAAATATTATTACTGTTTTTAAAATATTTTATTTGAATTTGTTCATTACTTTTCTTTTCATTTATTTCCTTATTTCCTCTCCTCACTAGGTTATTTTTCCTTGTTGGAGCCCTTTGGTTTATAGGATCTTGCTTTTCCAACTATGGTTGTAGCTTAGCTAGTAATAAAATGATAATAATGATAATGAGCAAGGACATGGCTGAGTTCTTTGTCCTGCAGTGGACTAGAAACAGCTAAATTTGTTTTACTTTTGATATATATATATATATAACTATATATATATATATATATATATATATATATATATATATATATATATATATATATATATATATATATATATTTATATTTAGAGAGAGAGAGAGAGAGAGAGAGAGAGAGAGAGAGAGAGAGAGAGAGAGAGAGAGATGTGTTACGGTTAATTATTACACAACGTTAATTATGCAAAATCTACTTCAATGTATTAATCTCTTAATTTAATTGACTTAGTA
>NC_090749.1:60690059-60709820 GCF_036898095.1 Palaemon carinicauda
TGCAGGGCCCATCATAAGCGACGGGATCCATTAATGAAAGTAATAATAGTGAAGTGTTTGCCTTACCATTTGAGCGTTACGCTCCATGAAGGGCTCCTCAGTCAGCTGATGAGGATGATGATGATGATGCTGGAGGGAGGACTGGAATATACACGATTCAGGATTTGCCGCTTACGGCTTCTTGTTTTCTTCAAGGGCTTAGGAGCGGTGGCTTTGGGGGACTATTACATTATTATTATTGTTCTTATTATTATTATTATTATTATTAGTGTACGCAACCAGTCAAAAATTACAAAATAACGGCTAAATATTCAGATAAATTTACTTACACGCACATGCAGATTCAATCCTTCTCATACACACACTTCCCCTTTCCTAACTACCACAAGGCAATGTCTGCAATTTGTGGGAGATTGCGGTTTCCGAGTTTAACTTTCGGGGTACTGACTCTTGCTAGAGTATGACTACTTCCACTCTGCCTACCTGAGAGACGAAAAGAGACCAAGTAGTTATACGTTTAGCAGTGTCGTTCAACATGACAGGAAAGAAATGTATATTTATTTACATATATAGTCTTACAATTGCTCTTTTTTATATAGGGGAAATGTATTATTATTATTATTATTATTATTATTATTATTATTATTATTATTATTATTATTGTTTGTATTAACAAGAGGTTATTGATACTAGCAAAAGCAAAGAGATCAGCTTTTTCACGAAATGATAAAGCACCAATTGTTTAAAAGTGTAAAGGCCGTTCATGAATGACAGAGGCAAGGGACAGTGACATTGCCCTAGCAAGCAGGACAATACCATAGAGACTGACCATATATACAATGATCAGCACCCAAGATCCTTCTCCACCCAAGCTAGGACCAAGGAGGGCCAAGCAATGGCTGCTAATGACTCTGCAGATAGAACTATAGGCTTCCCAAAACCCACACAATCCTTAGCTCACAAGGATGGTGAGATTGCAGCGACCGAAGGAACTAAAGAGTTTGAGCGGGACTCCAACACCAGTGTGGCGTTCAGCAGTCAGGGACGTTATCATATCGGCCACCACAATATAAGGGTCAATATTACCATTGCGAAGTTGAATAGACGATATTGATGTTTGTATTTACTCTTACATAGACTCCAATAAATAATTAGGAGAATAAATAACTGTTACAAAGTCGTTGGTATATCATAGGCAGTCTTAATGTAAACAATCTTGGATATACTTTTTTGTATTTCTAATATATAAGCATTGATCATTATCTAGAACACTCTCTCTCTCTCTCTCTCTCTCTCTCTCTCTCTCTCTCTCTCTCTCTCTCTCTCTCTCTCTCTCTCTCTCTCTCTCCTAGAAACTCAAGCTAACCTACATTTTCTCTCTCCACACAGGTGAACCCCTTCCTAACGTGACCTGGTGGTCAGGGTCGACCCTTCTAGATTCGGAAGCCGAAGAGAGGCAGGTCATGACCTCTGCCCTGGCCACAGTCACTCCCAACAGTCCTGCGACGCCCTACGAGACCAATACCCTGCATATCGAAGCTTTGACCGAAGGGCATCTTGCCCAAAACCTGACCTGCGTGGCTGCCAATACCCCAGTTCTGAGACCCCTGACGGCTTCTGTGTTCCTCAGACAGACAGGTTAGTTGGTTTCTTTTTTTTACATTGCAGTATTTTTTATTTGTTTCTTTGCGGTTTCCAAGTTTACCTTTTGGTGTACAGCCTCTTGCTAGAGTATGACTACTCCCTCTCCTCCTACCCGAAAGATGTATATATGTGTATGTGTATATATTTGCTGTGAAAAAGCTTCAATTCGTGTTAAGAATAGAGGGGTTGATATGACATTTTGCTATATTTTCTCTAGGTGTAATAATGATGTGAACGTGATTATTTTTAACGATTTTCCAAAATCTTTTTGAATGTTAGGTGACATTAGATTAAAGAATATGCTGTTTAGAATTGTTATAGCTGGACTATAGGTAAGAAGCAATTGGCTTATAGAGAAACCGAAATACTCTACCTTGCTTGCACCATCTTTGCGTTTATTGAGGCGGGTAGTGAATGGAATGAATTAACTAGTATACTTAAAACACATAAACATTCTCTTTATAGGGATTGAAGTGATTAAAGTTCTATGGTTATATAGAAAAGTTAACTGGTTCACCTAACTACGTTCTCTAGAGCATAGCTCAGTTACGGCTTTTTGATACTAAATTACCTTCGCAAAGGAAGTTATGAAATTGCCAGTGTTTATTACCTTCGCTAACTTCGTTGGGAAGGTTATGTTTTGATTGGCGTATGTTTGTATATCTGTGTGTCTGTGATTCGCATAACTCAAAAACTATTTGACCAAATCTCATGAAATTTGGTGGGATGATTGGTCATGATCAAAGGACAATTTGATTAGATTTTGGGACTGATTGGGTCAGAAGTTAAGGAAAAGGTCACGAAAATGTAAAAAAAAACGATCACAAAACTCAACATTATTTGACCGAATCTCTAAATTTTATTTTATTTTTCCTTAAATGAAAAAAGCTGCAGTATCATGGACCTCTAATCAATATTTACGATTGGAGTTGCAATAAATCGCCATTTTACTGCAATTTAGTAGCATTGTAAACAGAAAAAAAAAACGGTGGGATGATTAGCCATGACCCAAGGACAATTTGATTGGGTTTTGGGAGTGATTGGATCAAAAGGTCAAGGTCACACAAAGGTAAAAAATATTTTACCATATCGTTACTAATTTGTATCTAATTTGTATGAATCTAGTGCCAAAATGTGAATAATTCATTTCCCTTTATTGTGATATGCAACATGATATAGACGAAGGTATGCACTCTACCGAGTGTCTGTTCCAGTTTGTTTGTTTATTTCCTTCGCCAAAATTAAAAGTTTTGCGAAGGGTATGTATTCACCCCTTTCTGTTTGTTAGTATATTACTTTCGCCAACTTCGTTGTGGTTATGTTTTGATAGGCGTATGTTTGTATGTATGTCTGTCTGTTTGGGATTTATCTGTGTTATTCGCACAACTAACAAACTATTTTACCGAATCTCATGAAATTTGGTCAGATGACTGGCCATGATCCAAGAATAATTTGATTAGATTTGGGAGTGATTAGGTTCGAAGGTCAAGGTAACGAAAATGTCAAAAACGTCTTTTTGCTATATCGTGGTTAATTTTTATCTGATTTGCATGAAACTAGTGCCAAAATGGGCATAATTCAGTTGCCTATATTGTAATATACAACATGATAAGACGAAGGTACGCGCTCTACTGAGTGTCCAGTTTAGTTTATTTATTTATTAGATTATTTATTTGTTTGTTTGTGAGCAACTAAACACAAGAACTACTGTGCCAATTCTAACCAAACTTAATAGTCATGTTGAATATGAACCAATGATGAATCTGTAACATTTTGGATAAAGTACAAAAAAGTATAAGTACGCAGCAATACTTTGGATATAATCACAATGTTGATTAAATGGCAAATGTTATGTTAGTTTAATTTTATTTTGTGAACAACCTTACACAAAAACTATTGAACCAATTTCAATGAAACTTGGTGGACATGGGGGATATGATTCTAGGTCAAATTCATCAGATTATAAAGGAAATACACTGGAGAACAAGTACGTAGTGGAGTTAAAAGTAAAACAAGACTGCTTGGCATGGTGAAGGCATGCTCTCTACTGAGAGCTTCTCTAGTTTATTTATTCATCCATTTATTTGTTTGTTTATCTGCAAGCAGGATTACATCAAAACTTCTTGCCGGACTATCACCAAATTCTGACAGCGGATAGGTATAATGACTACTTAAATTCGATATGTGATACGGACCAAGATTGCGATTATTATTATTATTATTATTATTATTATTATTATTATTATTATTATACATTCATTCACGGTCAGCATATGAAAAAAGGGAAAGCTTGGTCCGTAGACTTGAATAAAATATTGACAATCATCATTGACGGAGGTATGAAATGTCTGATTGTTCTAGTTGTTATTATTATTATTATTATTATTATTATTATTATTATTATTATTATTATTATTGTTGCTGTTGTAGTTGTTTTTGTTATTACACCCAGTAGATTCAATCAGGGTCATCATATGAAAGAGGGAAAGCTTGGTGCGTAGACTTGAGTAAAATTTTGATAATCATTGATGAAGGTCAGAAATCTCTTGATTTCTGAATACAATGCATTTCTTGCCATTTAGATAATAAGTTACTATACGGCAGCCTAACCACAGAGTTCAAGCTAACTCTTCAAACATGTAGGTGCTTTTGAGACGCCCTACATTTGCTTATGGCAAAATTACTGAAAATGCATACCGTTTACAGGTGGTAGTGGAAGCCTGATTGTATTTTGTTGGATAATATTCCGCACTATGTGGTGAGAGCATGATGTTGGGACCGCATTTCTCGAATAGCAGTTTCATCACTTATTAAATTTTAGATGGAAGATCTCTTCCCTTTCCACTCCTACTACTTTTAACTACTACATTTAATACACACACTCAATCACACACACACACACACACACACACACACACACACACACACATATATATATATATATATATATATATATATATATATATATATATATATATATATATATATATATATATATATATATACATGTATGTGTTTGTGTATGTGTCTGTGTTGTGTGTGGTGTGTGCACGGGCGTGACACAAAAATTTATAGATACACATAAGTGGGACTCAGAACCCTAGCCTGGCGTTCGCCAGTCAGGGACGTTACCACATCGACCACCACAATCACTTACTCATATAATGGCTGAACTGAATTTTATGGAATAGAAAAAAAAAAAAAACATATCTACGCATTTTAACCTATTGGAAATATCCCTGTCTGACAATCAGCAGGATGGGGGTTCGAGTTCCACTCAAGCTTGATAGTTTCTTGTAGCGTCTGCAACCTCACCATCCTTATGAGCTGAGGATGGAGGGTTTGGAGGAGCCTTTAGGTCTACCTGTGTAAATAGCTTGGGTGGAGAGGTGGCTCGGGCGCTGATGATAAGTAGCCTATGTATGGTCAGCCTGTAGGGCAATGTCACCTCTTTGCCTCTGCTATTCATGAGCGACTTTTAAACCTGCCAAATGTGAAGAAACGTCCGTTAAGTAGGTATAGTGTGAAAGAAGGAAAGTGAAATTCACAGGATATGAAAAACAAAGGTAAGACCCATCTGTTCTATTCTAAAATTGAAAGGATTATATAAAAGTAGGATGAAATCAGTCGAAGTATATTAATATTTAGTTTATGAATAAATTCCAAATCCTTTTAGATAAAATTCAAATTTTGTGTACCTCTTTTTTTTATGAATTAAGTCCAGATCGAGTTAATTTCACCTCTAAATCTTCACTCTTTTATGTTTTATCTCTATATGTTGAAGCTTATATCCGTTTTTGCCATTATTATTATTATTATTATTATTATTATTATTTTTAATATTAGTATTAGCCAAGTTACATCCTTAGTTGGAAGAGCAGGATGCTATATGCCCTATAAGTGCTCGAACATGGAAAAATAGCCCAGTGAGAGAATGAAATAAGGAAATAAATTAACTGCAGGAGAAATAATGCATGATTGATGTGAAATATTTTATGATCAGTAAAAACGTCATTTTCTGTCTCTAAATATATGATATATCATGTTATTAATCCCATCTATCAAAATTTTATGGTTAAAAGGGATTTTTTTTTTCTATTTGGAAAAGTATACTCATATGAAATTCTTATAATAAAATTCAACCTACTGCCATATATATGAATATTAAATTTCTCAGGATAATTTTTTCTCTCTCTCTCTCTCTCTCTCTCTCTCTCTCTCTCTCTCTCTCTCACCTGGAAGCAAATATTGTTTCCACTGATAATGATAACATTTATCCTGAGATCCTTGTAGGAAAATCTCATAAGCTCCACCGCTCAGGATAAGCCGTAATGTTTCTCAGTTTTTGGGATTTAGGATAAGAATATCTTAGCGTGAGATTTAGGAGTTTATATGAGCTGGAAAGAAGCATTACCGTTATTTACATTCCCCGCAAAAAGGCGTTTTCTTTTCAAGGATAGTGGGTGTTGGTAGGGGCCGGAGGAGCTAGAAAGACTATAAAGGTTTAATTTCTCATAACGTTAAAAATAGTCGGCTCATTTTGCATTCATTAATCGTGCGCTGTGGTAAAAGGGTTCCATTAAAAGAGTTTTGCATTATATAAATGATTTAGGGTTACTTGTTAATGTGCACATGGGTGGGAGTCTATTGGAAACGTCTCTGCCTTGCAGTCTATTGGACGGGAGTTAGGGACCGGTTGCATCCCAGTAGTTTTTAGTAGTGTCTGCAACCTTGTGGACAAGGGATGGTGAGGGGAGGAACGTTTAGTTAACAGCCATTGCCTGGTCCTCCCTGGTTCTAAATTGGGTTGAGAGGTGCTTGGGTGCCTGATATTATGTATGTATGGTCAGTTTCTAGTGCATTCTTCTCTCCCTTGCCTCTACTATTCATGAGCAGCCTTAAAACATTTATATAAAGTTATGTATGTGCAGGAATTTTTGTAGTGTTGAGAGGGGCTGTTATAAATGGTTAATATCCTTATAAATCTGCCTTTCTTTAGTTGAACAAAGCTGCTAATACTCTACCTGGTAGTAGGTCGAATGTGATGGATGATACACTAAAGAAAAATGGCATTAACTTAGGTACTGCTTTCCCCAAAAAATACCAATTTGGTAAAGTGACTTTCTCAAAGAAGAAAAGATGATTAAACAAAGGAAATTGCTATGTAGCCGATGCTAAGAGTTCTCCTGTGTAGATATATGAAGCGACTGAGGATGGGTAAGTTTTACTGCACTTAGGTTCATCCACGAAGCAATATGTATATATATATATATATATATATATATATATATATATATATATATATATATATATATATATATATATATATATATATATATATATATATATATATATATTCTTCCCTTTCTGAGTGGGGATACCTTACTTGGTGAAAGAGTTTGCGTATCACATGATGAAGCTGTAGTTGTCAGGGACACCCTTACTAGGTTGGTTTGCTGTGAGCGATCAGTAAAAAATCTCCCACCAACACCAATCTGCTGTGGTAAGCCAAACCATAGACATAAAAAAGGACATTTTTGGGGCTGTTGTTGTGGTGGACTAGAAACGACTGTATTTGTTGTTCGATGTGTGTGTACAGTATATATATATATATATATATATATATATATATATATATATATATATATATATATATGTATATATATATATATATATATATATATATATATGTATGTATATATAGGTAGATATTATATATATATATATATATATATATATATATATATATATATATATATTTTATATATATATATATATATATATATATATATATATAGAATATATATATATATATATATATATATATATATATATATATATATATGTATATGTATATATATATATATATATATGTGTGTAAATATATATTGCATAAATTATATATATACACACATATATATACCGTATATATATATATATATATATATATATATATATATATATATATATATATATATATATATATATATATGTATATATATATATATATATATATATATATATATATATATATATATATATATATATATATATATATGTGTGTGTGAGTGCGTGTGTCTTTATATGTGTGTATATATATATATATATATATATATATATATATATATATATATATATATATATATATATATATATATATACATATATGTATATATATATATATATATATATATATATATATATATATATATATATATATATATATTCTTATTATCTTATTTAAATTATTTGCTGATATTTCATCATTTGAATTTCCATTCGAACTTCTTACCTTTAGAAATATTAGACAGGTCTTAAATCACCATATATTTCTGTTTGTTTGTACCACAACTTAAACTATGATTACCTTTCTTTATTTCTATTTATTTCATTTTGATTGTTTCTCTATACGCTCCTTGCAACATTCCTATACGCTTGCACTGATTTTTCCTTTTAGATATCCATCTTGTGTATTGCTATTGCAACTGACTATGACTACGATGATAAAGACGAAGAAACCTTTGACAATGACGACTTCGAAAACCTCTTTTTATTTATGTTTGCTCTTTCATTCTTGCTGAACTCCAATGCATGCAAGGCCACGAACTCCCCCCTCCCGAAATTTCGAATCTTTTGGAAGGAATTTAGAAATAGTTTCAATTTTTTTTATTGGGAAAGAGTAGAAATAACATCAATCTAAATTATAGGCAGATACAAGGGACAGTGACATTGCCCTAGCAAGCAGGGCAATGCCCTAGAGACTTGCCATATTATCAGCGCCCAAGCTCCATCTCCACGAAAGCTAGGACGAAGGAGGGCCAGGCAATGGATATTATTGACTCAACAGGTAGGCCTAGAGGCTCCCAAGGATGGTAAGGTTGCAGTGACCAAAAAAACTATCAATTTTGAGCGGGACTCGAACCCCATTCTGGCGTTCAACAGTCAGGGACATTACCAGATCGGCCATCACAGCATTGTTGATATTTTTACTCTTTCAGTTAAATTTTAGTTCATTTATTTCGCCAATGGTAATTTTATGATAATATTTATGTAATTTTTACTCTTTCTGTTAAACGTAAATCTTTTATCTCGTCATTCGATATTCTGTAAATATGATCAATATAATTTTTACTCTTCTAGTTAACTACATCCATCATATGTCTCGCCATTCGATATTCTATAATTAAAAAGAACAATTTTTCAGCTTTCCAGGTAACTGCGTACTTTGTTTTTCTTGCCAATGATATTTAAAAAAAAAAAAATAATTTATTTGGTTTTCACTCTTCCAGTTAAATTTATCCTTCATTTATCTAGCCATTCGATATTTTATAAATAGAATTAATATCATTTTCAACATTCCAGGTAACTGCTTACTACATTTCTCTTGCTAAAGGTATTTAAAAAATTAAATTTATATTATTTTTCCTCTTCCAGTTAAATGCATACTTAATTTATCTAGGTATTTAATACCCATTCACACAAATGAATTCTTTATATGACCTCACTGCCTCACGCACACACACATTCCCAATCCTCGGTAGCTGCAGCGGTGCCATTTTTCTCATAAATTCCCTCAAATCCTTCAGAGTCAATTAGGCGGATATTGTTCTCTGGGGCTAATCCTTCCTGGCACAAATCCAAATGAAAAGAGAGTCCTTTTGAAGGAATTGTCGCCGGCTTCATCACATAAGTATAATTTGGACCTCGTCTCCGCATAAGCCCCTCCACGTGTGTGTAGATTGAGTAAAGGGACAGGTTTTTTTTCAATCTCTCTCTCTCTCTCTCTCTCTCTCTCTCTCTCTCTCTCTCTCTCTCTCTCTCTCTCTCTCTCCACAGGACACGAGACCGAAATTAAGGGGAGGATAATTACAAAATGAAGAGCTTTTGGAAAACAAAAATTATTTTATGAAATGTAAAACGCCACTTTCTTTAAAAAGAAAAGTATTTAATCAGATGGTCCTAATAGTATTGACTTAAGCATTAGAAACTATTTCCACAGGATACCAGACCGAAATTAAAGGAACAATAAGCATGGGATGTAGAGCTTTGGGAAACAGAATGAGATTATGAATTGTAAAATGCCACTCTATAAAAAGAAAGGTATTTAATTAGTTGGTCTTACCAGTATTAGCTTATGCATCCTAAACTTAGAGCTTTACTGAAGCCTTGGAACATAAGCTAGTTACAACTCAGAGCGTTATGAAAAGAATAATGATGGAAATAACACTAAAAGACAAAAAAAATAGCAATATGGATACGAAACGCAAACAAAAGTTGAGATTATTCTAACAACTTAAAAGAAAAAGAAATGGATATGGGCAGTATATATAAAATGACATAATAGATGGGCAGAAAAATAAGAAAATGGGTCCCTAGAGATTGCAAAAGAAGTAGGAGAAGAAAGAGAAGATAATGGATGGACGAGCTACAAAAAGTTTTGAATATAGACTGGCATAGAAAGATCATAAACAGACGGGATTGGAGGACATATCTGAGACCTGCAGTGGACTATCAACGGATGATGATATGTATGAGTGTATATTTTCGTGGATATGTGTATCAGTACTAGGGTAAGGATTAATATGCCCTATGACCAGGTACGATTTGTTTGAAATCATCAATTTGTCTGGTTATAACATTCATAGTCAGATTTACAGGGTTAATGATTACTAGCTATTGAAGGGATACGGTAGAGTCATTTATTAATAGATTAAAGCAGATGTTAGAATTACTGATAGGGGAAGAATAATAGGCAGTTGAGGGTGAATGCGGGTTTTTTTATGTAATGGATGCGATAAGTTTTAATCCATCCATATACCAAAGGCACTTCCCCCAATTTTGGGGGGTAACCGACAACAACAAGAAACAAAACAGAAAGGGGACCTCTACTCTCTATGTTCCTCCAGCCTAACCAGGGACTCAGCCGAGTTCAGCTGGTACTGCTAGGGTGCCACAGCCCAACCTCCCACATTTCCACCACAGATGAAGCTTCATACTGCTGAGTCCCCTACTGCTGCTACCTCCGCGGTCATCTAAGGCACCGGAGGAAGCAGCAGGGCCTACCGGAACTGCGTCACAATCGCTCGCCATTCATTCCTATTTCTAGCACGCTCTCTTGCCTCTCTCACATCTATCCTCCTATCACCCAGAGCTTTCTTCACACCATCCATCCACCCAAACCTTGGCCTTCCTCTTGTACTTCTCCCATCAACTCTTGCATTCGTCACCTTCTTTAGCAGACAGCCATTTTCCATTCTCTCAACATGGCCAAACCACCTCAACACATTCATATCCACTCTAGCCGCTAACTCATTTCTTACACCCGTTCTCACCCTCACCACTTCGTTCCTAACCCTATCTACTGGAGATACACCAGCCATACTCCTCAGACACTTCATCTCAAACACATTCAATTTCTGTCTCTCCATCACTTTCATTCCCCACAACTCCGATCCATACATCACAGTTGGTACAATCACTTTCTCATATAGAACTCTCTTTACATTCATGCCCAATCCTCTATTTTTTACTACTCCCTTAACTGCCCCCAACACTTTGCAACCTTCATTCACTCTCTGACGTACATCTGCTTCCACTCCACCATTTGCTGCAACAACAGACCCCAAGTACTTAAACTGATCCACCTCCTCAAGTAACTCTCCATTCAACATGACATTCAACCTTGCACCACCTTCCCTTCTCGTACATCTCATAACCTTACTCTTACCCACATTAACTCTCAACTTCCTTCTCTCACACACCCTTCCAAATTCTGTCACTAGTCGGTCAAGCTTCTCTTCTGTGTCTGCTACCAGTACAGTATCATCCGCAAACAACAACTGATTTACCTCCCATTCATGATCATTCTCGCCTACCAGTTTTAATCCTCGTCCAAGCACTCTAGCATTCACCTCTCTCACCACTCCATCAACATACAAGTTAAACAACCACGGCGACATCACACATCCCTGTCTCAGCCCCACTCTCACCGGAAACCAATCGCTCACCTCATTCCCTCTCCTGTAAAAGTATCCTGTGAGACAGCAACAAAGAGATGGAGCTGGGGGGAGAGTGACTGCTCCCCGCACTCTAGTTTTGGGGTGTTTGAATGTGCGTGGAAGTTTTAAAGGAAAATGAAATTTATGTATTTTCACTTCACATCCTTAAGAGAAAGCTCAGGAGAAATTCGAAAAGAGGAAACGGAGATGGTGTTGAGAGAGTATGGTAAAATAAAAAAAAATTAATCAAATTGAAGCTGTTTGTTAATAGCCATGATTATTAAAGCCTTATTAGTCAGGATCACCCTCATTGGGTTGGTTAAACAATTTAGTTTTGAAAGAAGAGACTATTTGTTCACATAAAATAAGATATGAAGGTGAGAAGTTGAACTTGCATCTTCACTCGTTTTCTCCATACACGAGCCAAACCCGAGACATTAACATGTCTGAGGCCTTTGTCCTCCAGTGGACTAAAAACGGCTGCATTTGTTGTTGTTGTGGTTTAGAGATAGAATGCTTCCAATAAAAATCGGATGGAGATAATAGAGTGATGTTTCTTCATAGTTGTTCAGTGTCTTTACTGAAAGAGTGAATCCAAATGTCAGATGATTAGTGCAAAGTGATGACCAAGGGAGATTAGAAGTGGGATTACTTTGATATGGTTGGTTTTTGCAGACCATGCTAAACTAATTGGGGATAGTAAAGAAAAACTGCAGATATTAACGAAAATAAGTTTGGAAATATTTGCAATAGAAACCGGTTGAGAGTATATGGTTTTATTGGAAAAATAATCATGGTAATTGTAGTCAGTCTACAGCTAATGTTCCCAAATTGATGAGTCTTCCATTAATTTTTCTTATTTTTATGCTAAGATTACGCAAGGGGATTAGCTCTATACTCAACCTATTGGATATTTCTTACTGAATTGTCCAAATATTTAGTGGAAACTGTATTGAACACATAAGATCACACAAATTGAGAATCAACATCGCAGTAGGAGATATGAAACCTCTTTTTTATACGATGATTTTAACATTGTTACTCTAGCATCCAATGACTATACTCCCCATTAAGCAGCTCATTATATCCCTAAGCAACCAGACTTCTTCCACTTGTTGCATATAGAAAAGTCTGAACAGACCGAAGCTCTCCTTATTGAAAAAGACCATATCACTCAGTTTTGAACTTTTACAGTCTTAGGTAATTGGCTTTTACCTTTAAGGAAGATTAAATTTTTATTCAATCAATTCTCAGCCATTAATCGTGAATAATTAATACCTTTACAGTTTTAAACTCTGTGAATTAAATAATTTTTAATGTCGAATGTGCTCCACCTTGGTTATGAAATATTCATAGGAGAATTATGTTATAGATGTTATGTGGCCTATTGGAGAAGTCAGTTGTCTTATTCGGTTATGATTCATAGACATAGGTTCGAATACTGGTTCGAAAGAACTTTCTCATGTATGGAATATATATATATATATATATATATATATATATATATATATATATATATATATATATATATATATATATATATATATATATATACATGTACATATATATATATAGATATATATATATATATATATATATATATATATATATATATATATATATATATGTACACATATATATATATATATATATATATATATATATATATATATATATATATATATATATATATATATATATATCATTCTGAGTGTCATTGCTGAACGTGTGACTACTTGGTCTCTTCCTGTCCCTCGAAAATTGAGGAGTAGGAGTAGTCATACCCTGGTAAGAGGGTGTATCCTGAGAGTTATAATCAGAAGCCTAGACTGCTCTGTTGTAGTTAGGAAAGGTTGGTGATGTAGGACAGGTTGAATCTGTGCTCGCTTGTGTACATATCTATTTAAATTTGTAACTTTTATATTGACCGGTTGCGTATACTACTGTTATTAATAGTTATCATTTTGAATATGCAAACATCAATGTTATTGGTCTAATTATTTAAATTGGTGTTTAGAACATTGAATTTTTAGTAGGGAATGTAAATATAACTAACACTTTTCCTAAGATTCTCAGCTTTAATGCTGTCATTCCATCCAACGTAACTCCTTTGAACATTATACTATAATAGTCGAGGCAGCAAAAGACTTATCGACCGGTCTTTCCAAAAAATGACTCCACAAGACCGAATTTACGTCGGAAATAACGATCAGATGAGATGGTCCATAAATCTTGGCGTAACAATGGCACAGTGAAGCTAAAGACCATCTCATTCCACCCCCCTCTCTCCTTCCTCTCACCCCCTCTCCCATGCAGGTGGGGATGCCCAGGTGTTCGTCTTCTTTTTCTCCCTTAGAAGATAGGTACCCTCTCCCACTCTGATAACCCGGGCATACTCTTGCCATTCTTCTAGCTAGGGATGGACTATAGTCAATTTTTTTTAAGCGGTGCATATTTGCACCGACTCACAAGGGTGCCCTTTTAGCTCGGAAAGGTTCGTGATACCTGATTGGTCGAAAGTATTTTTGTCCGAACACCTTCATGGTTATCAAATAATTTACCAAGTAATGTGAATCGAAACTTATTTATTAACCTATATCTCTCCATCAGATATATGTTTTGTCAATAAACAATGTGAAAGAATAAATATATTATTAAGTCTCGTCATGGTAAGTCTAAATTTAATAACACAATACACCGAAGTCAACGACAGAAGCTTATTTTCGGATCCACGCTTTGTAATTTTGATTGATATTAGGTGAGAAACAAGAATGTGGGAAAATACTAAGCAAAATATTACGAAGAGAGACAATGCAAGACTATTTAAACTGAAAGAAATAGGCCGACCTTTATTGCGAAAAAAAAAAACTTACGTCTATGACAGTCAGGAGGGATTGTTTTCTCGCCAGGGCACTGCAAGCTTTTCTTTTACCTCCCCAGAAGTTTTCACAAATATCGGGTTTTATTAATTCCATGTTTTTGGTAAATTCTGTTATTCAAAGAAAGTTTATAATAACATGTTTAACTTATGTTGAGTGTAATTTATCCCAATTTGTGTTAAAATATGGGAAAAATTAAAAAATTATAAAGCGTGCATCCGAAAATAAACTGCTGTTGTTGACTTCGGCGAATGGTATTATCAAATTTAGACTTACCATGACGATACTTTATAATATATTTAATTTTTGACATAGTTTATAAACAAAACATATATCTGATGAAGAGATATAGATTAGTAAATAAGTTTCGATTCACATTACTTGGTAATTATATGAGAACAATGAAGGTGTTCGGACAAAAATACTTTCGACCAATAAGGTATCAAGAATCTTTCCCAGCTAAAAGGGCACACCTGTGAGTCGGTGGAAATATGCACCGCTGAAAAAAATACACTATAGTATATATATATATATATATATATATATATATATATATATATATATATATATATATATATATATATATATATATATATATATATATTTGCTTTTTGCACTTCATAATCCTAAATCTTTTTAGAAATAATATATATTTTTTTTAATTATGATATTGGAGGAATTTCACGTGTTATTAGAAATAATGTATGAAATTTATCTTGCTGATAGTAATCTTGCTATTTTGCAAACGATTTCGTATATGTTAGAGCCATTATTTATACATTGTCAATTATATCTCATACAACGCACGCACATGTTCATACTACATACTGTACACACGCGAGTGTATTTTCACTATATATAACTAAAAGAATGTTTGGAAGATTGAAAGACGTGCACGTGTTTAGGGGTATGGCTAACGGTATGTCTGATCATTTTTTGGTGGAAGGAAAATTAGTTGTAGCAAAAGAGTGGGGGAATAGAGTAGGTGGATGTAAAAGGGAGCTAGTGAGGGTTGAAGAGCTAATAAAACCGGGGGTAAAAAGTAAATATCAGGAAAGGTTGAAAATGGCATATGACGAGGTGAGAGTAAGAGAAACTGGTAATTTAGAGGAGGAGTGGAAGTTAGCAAAAGAAAATTTTGTTGGGATTGCAAGTGATGTATGTGGCAAGAAGGTTGTTGGAGGCAGCATGAGGAAGGGCAGTGAATGGTGGAATGAAGGAGTAAAGGTAAAAGTGGAAGAGAAAAAGAGGGCTTTTGAAGAATGGCTGCAGAGTAATAGTATAGAGAAGTATGAAAAATATAGAGAGCAAAAGGTGGAAGTAAATCGCAAGGTACGTGAGGCAAAGAGCGCAGCTGAACTTAGGTGGGGTCAGGGACTGGGACAGTCATATGAAGAGAATAAGAAGAAGTTTTGGAAAGAAGTGAAGAGAGTAAGGAAGGCCGGCGCAAGAATTGAAGAGACAGTGAAAGATGGAAATGGAAGGTTGTTAAAAGGAGAGGAGGCAAGGAAAAGGTGGGCGGAATATTTTGAGAGTTTGCTGAATGTTGAGGATGATAGGGAGGTAGATATAATTGCGGTTCCAGGTGTTGAGGTGCCAGTGATGGGAGATGAGAATGAGAGAGAGATTACAATAGAGGAAGTGAGGAGAGCACTAGATGAAACGAGAGTAGGAAAAGCATCGGGTATGGATAGTGTGAAAGCTGAGATGTTGAAGGAAGGGGGTGTGACTGTACTTGAATGGTTGGTGAGATTGTTTAATGTGTGTTTTGTGTTGTCAATGGTACCAGTAGATTGGGTCTGTGCATGTATTGTACCACTATATAAGGGTGAGGGAGATGTGCATGAGTGTTGTAATTCAAGAGGTATTAGTTTGTTGAGTGTAGTTGGAAAAGTGTATGGTAGAATACTGATTAATAGGATTAAGGATAAAACAGAGAATGCAATCTTGGAAGTACAGGGTGGTTTTAGAAGAGGTAGGGGTTGTATGAATCAGATTTTTACAGTTAGGCAGATATGCGAGAAATATTTAGCAAAAGGTAAGGAGGTGTATGTTGCGTTTATGGATCTGGAGAAAGCATATGATAGAGTTGATAGGGAAGCAATGTGGAATGTGATGAGGTTATATGGAGTTGGTGGAAGGTTGTTGCAAGCAGTGAAAAGTTTCTACACAGGTAGTAAAGCATGTGTTAGAATAGGAAATGAGGTGAGCGATTGGTTTCCGGTGAGAGTGGGGCTGAGACAGGGATGTGTGATGTCGCCGTGGTTGTTTAACTTGTATGTTGATGGAGTGGTGAGAGAGGTGAATGCTAGAGTGCTTGGACGAGGATTAAAACTGGTAGGCGAGAATGATCATGAATGGGAGGTAAATCAGTTGTTGTTTGCGGATGATACTGTACTGGTAGCAGACACAGAAGAGAAGCTTGACCGACTAGTGACAGAATTTGGAAGGGT
Organism: Palaemon carinicauda; assembly: GCF_036898095.1. NCBI lineage: Eukaryota > Metazoa > Arthropoda > Malacostraca > Decapoda > Palaemonidae > Palaemon > Palaemon carinicauda. The sequence continues at coordinate 60,707,034 of NC_090749.1, forward strand.
GTGTGAGAGAAGGAAGTTGAGAGTTAATGTGGGTAAGAGTAAGGTTATGAGATGTACGAGAAGGGAAGGTGGTGCAAGGTTGAATGTCATGTTGAATGGAGAGTTACTTGAGGAGGTGGATCAGTTTAAGTACTTGGGGTCTGTTATTGCAGCAAATGGTGGAGTGGAAGCAGATGTACGTCAGAGAGTGAATGAAGGTTGCAAAGTGTTGGGGGCAGTTAAGGGAGTAGTAAAAAATAGAGGATTGGGCATGAATGTAAAGAGAGTTCTATATGAGAAAGTGATTGTACCAACTGTGATGTATGGATCGGAGTTGTGGGGAATGAAAGTGATGGAGAGACAGAAATTGAATGTGTTTGAGATGAAGTGTCTGAGGAGTATGGCTGGTGTATCTCGAGTAGATAGGGTTAGGAACGAAGTGGTGAGGGTGAGAACGGGTGTAAGAAATGAGTTAGCGGCTAGAGTGGATATGAATGTGTTGAGGTGGTTTGGCCATGTTGAGAGAATGGAAAATGGCTGTCTGCTAAAGAAGGTGATGAATGCAAGAGTTGATGGGAGAAGTACAAGAGGAAGGCCAAGGTTTGGGTGGATGGATGGTGTGAAGAAAGCTCTGGGTGATAGGAGGATAGATGTGAGAGAGGCAAGAGAGCGTGCTAGAAATAGGAATGAATGGCGAGCGATTGTGACGCAGTTCCGGTAGGCCCTGCTGCTTCCTCCGGTGCCTTAGATGACCGCGGAGGTAGCAGCAGTAGGGGACTCAGCAGTATGAAGCTTCATCTGTGGTGGAAATGTGAGAGGTTGGGCTGTGGCACCCTAGCAGTACCAGCTGAACTCGGCTGAGTCCCTGGTTAGGCTGGAGGAACGTAGAGAGTAGAGGTCCCCTTTTTGTTTTGATTCTTGTTGTTGTCGGCTACCCCCCAAAATTGGGGGAAGTGCCTTTGGTATATGGATGGATATATATATATATATATATATATATATATATATATATATATATATATATATATATATATATATATATATATATATATACATATATATATGCTAATCTTGCAAATTTATACGTGTTTGTATTTAATTCATTTTTGATCCTGAGGTAGAGAGAATACAGATATCAAGAGGTATATATGACTTACATATATATATGTAGGTATATGTATATTTTCATATATATATATATATATATATATATATATATATATATATATATGTAGGTATATGGGTATTTTCATATATATATATATATATATATATATATATTCAAATAAGCCATATATATTTTTGATACATTAATGTCTGGATTCTCTTAACGACCTCGGGATCAGAGCCCCAGGCGAAATCACACAAAGACAAGAGCTTGGGTCCGGCCGGGAATCGAACCCTGGTCGGCAAGCCTGTATAGACAGTGACTAAACCACTTGGCCAAGTGGTTTAGTCACTGTCTATACAGGCTTGCCGACCAGGGTTCGATTCCCGGTCGGACCAGTGGTTTAGTCACTGTCTATACAGACTTGCCGACCAGGGTTCGATTCCCTGCCGGACCCAAGCTCTTGTCTTTGTGTGATTTCGCCTGGGGCTCTGATCCCGAGATCGTTAAGAGAATCCAGACTTTAATGTATTAATATATATGGCTTATTTGAAATATGAAAGAAACACGTTTAAATGTGCAAAAATTTATCATTATTTGAATGCCAAGTCCCAAACCTACCAATTAGCTACGATGGTGAAGATGGGTTGATTTCAATTCTAAGTACAGAAAACCTGAATTTGACAGGTATATGTATAGAAGAATTGTTATTGACTTTTATCTTTCTTCGTGGCGGAGTGGTATGGTTACTGGCATACAGATATCCTGGACGAGGGTTCAAATCCCCGCCGGTACGATATCATAGTCTTTGGGCGGTTCCGCCTTGGGCTCTGATCCCGAGGTCGTTAAGAGAATCCAGACTTTAATGTATTAATATATATGGCTTATTTGAAATATATATATATATATATATATATATATATATATATATATATATATATATATATATATATATATATATATATTACATACTGTATATGTGTACACATTTATATGGATTAATCAGATGAACAGATAGATAGATAGATAGCAATAGATGTGCGCTTACATTAATACCAAGTATCAACATAAACCACATAACCTTTGCCAAAGTACATGGCCGTCTATTGACCCCCACCCCACCTTTTATAATCCTTACAGACAGGTCAGATTAATCACCTTGCCCCTCCCCCTTCCATGCCCCTCCCCCTTCCATCCCCCTCCCACAACCCCTGAAAAAAGTGTCCCCTGGGGTATGTAAGCGTAATTGGGCAAAGAGGAAGAAGGGCCTGACCGCTGACATAATGGAAGCCCTGGGCGGGAATAACAATATGTCAGCGCATGTTGCATTATGAAAGGGGGCGACATAAGTTGTAACCGGGAGGTGAGGTAACGAAATTACCTCATTCATCATGGTGCTGCTGAAACACCCCCCCCCCCTCTCTCTCTCTCTCTCTCTCTTTCTCTCTCTCTCTCTCTCTCTCTCTCTCTCTCTCTCTCTCTCTCTCTATTTGGAACAGACTTCCACCGGATGTAATGAACAGTAACACGGTAAACGAATTCAAGAATATGACAAGATAATACAAACTATAAATGCTTAAACAAAATCGCTTAACCCATTTATAACTGGAGTCTCCGCAGATGGACTTGAAAGTCTTCGAGACACCCAAGGTCCTTGCCTCTCTTTAGTATACAAACAAACAGACACCATTGATTATTCT
>NC_090749.1:60712820-60737820 GCF_036898095.1 Palaemon carinicauda
TTCATTCTTATTCAAGATTCTAAGGATTACGCCGTATGCTTTCACGTATAGCTTTGACATTGTCTGACATAATCTTCTTTAGTATCCTGCCATTTACTTCATAGTTAGCTACCACACTATGGCTTGGAAAAGACAAGCATAGCCCATTTTACATAAGTATATTCTGACATATATATATATATATATGTAATTATATACAGTATATATATATATATATATATATATATATATATATTATATATATATATATATATATATATTATATATATATATAAGGTCCATTTCTGAGTAGTATTATCTTAATGGGGTAAGAGTTTGTATATTACTATGATGAGCAAATCTATACTAGTCAGTGACCGCCATACTAGGTTGGTTTACCGTGAGCAGTCACACAAAAGTCTCCCACCATCACCAAACCGCCTTGGTCAGCGTGGTGAAGAAAACTAGATAAACCGCAGACATGAATAAAGATAAAACTGACGCGTTTGTCATGCAGCGGAATAGGAGCACCGCATTTTTGTGTGTGTGTATATGTATAATACATATTTACACACACACACACACGCACACACACACAAACACACACACACATAATATATATATATATATATATATATATATATATAATATATATATATATATATATATATATATATACACACACAAAGTAGTTTCGACATTAACAGACATGACTATCTAACTTTCAAATGTTAAACCCCCAGACAGTATATAATATCAAATTCCCTCTACTTCTGGAATAAAATACCTTAAGAGGCTTTCAATCTGATAAGAGCATCTACCCGGATTCAAACCTGTTCTGTGAATCACTAAAACCTAATCCACCCTTTGATAGCTGGGTGAACAAGTCGATTGTATTGTTTATTATACCCGAATTCTATGTAGCTGTTTGTGTGTCCAGAAGTTTCTCATATGAAGAACTTTAATTTTTTAATGCATTTCATAACGTTAGAAAATATCACAATAAATAATCTTCGAAAAGTTAAAATCATGAATCAAGTATGACACACAGTAGCGAAAGGTTCTGTTGTTACGTCACATTAGCACTTATGGTTGAAAGATAAATTATCGAAACCTTGAAGATGGCAATACTAGCACTACCCGACTTTAAAGGCTAAAGAAACTGAGGGACCAACAAGAGGGGAACACTAACAATATTCCATTATGTTAAGTATTGATCTTCTTCTATACATTTAGGTCAGGGTCACCTGGTCTTTTCTTTCTAAGATTTCAAAGAGGTTACATCATTCCTCTTCATGATGGAAGTAAGAAAAGGGTAAAAATCTTTACGTAGGGTTAGTGGTAAACTAAACATAACAATATTCAGAAATATTTGGACGCAAATGATGTTTAACGAGAATAACCAATAAGATTAACAAAAATTTCATGTATATATATATATATATATATATATATATATAATATATATATATATATATATATATATAATATATATATATATATATATATATATATATATATATAAATGAAAAACATACTCAAAAGTATACCAGGCATTCAATATATCCAAATATACATACATAAGAATATTACAGAGCAAAGCAAACATTGCAGGTACAAGGCTTCTTCAACTCCCATCGGAGGTGCCAAATACATATATATACATACATACATATAATATTATATATATATATATATATATATATATAATATATATATATATATATATATATATTTACATATATACATATAAGTATATATATATATATATATATATATATATATATATATATATATATATATATATATATATGTGTGTGTGTGTGTGTGTGTGTGTGTGTGGGTGTGTGTTCGTCTGTTGGTAAGATTTCGCCACGATCAAACAGGGATAAACTCCCCAAAAAACCTCAACTTTTCAAATAGAATTAAAACATAGAAGTCGAGATGGAATTTTTTTTTTTTTTATCGGAGGCAAATTATGAGAGTCTTTGGGATCTTAATTTCTTCATTCTTTGGAGATTTTTGTTTTTGTTTTGACATCGCTGGTATTCTTACGTTTGCCTTCATCGTTATTTTTTTATGGAATACCTTTGGTCTGGTTTTCTTTTATTATTATTATTATTATTATTATTATTATTATTATTATTACGCTTAACTTCTACATTACAGTTTTATGAAGTACTTTTAGCCTTGTCTTCCTTTAAATTATTTCTTTAATTATTATTATTATAATTATTATTATTATAATTATTATTATTATTATTATTATTATTATTATTATTATTATTATTATTATTATTATTATCAATAAAATAACTATTATCACCTTTATAATATTCACACGATAAAATGCTTATGATTTTCATCCTATTATCATAATTACGTTCATCGATAAGAAATTACTTTAATAGCCATAAAACTGATATTGAGTCATTAAAAAAAAGCATAACACATAATACTATTAATGCTATCGTTATTATTATTAACATGATTATTCCAATTATTAATCATTTACATCAAATAAATACAAATGAATTAAAAACATTATTCAATTATAATAGGTTAGACTAATATCATCTATTATCAAAAATATTACAATGGATATTATCATAATTCAACAACACTAGCAACAAATATGAGTTTAATAAATTCTACCATTCACATCATCTTCATTATCGCAATTAAAAGGAAATACACTAATTAGTCCAATCTATTTATTCTCTATAGAATTCAGTCAACTTTGCCCCAAATTTAATTTCAAATTTTATTTGCCTTTCATATTTTGAATGGCCCTCGTTACGCCATATATTGAAAGACAAATTGAATTATCGGGTTTAACGTGAGAGAGAGAGAGAGAGAGAGAGAGAGAGAGAGAGAGATGAGAGAGAGAGAGAGAGAGAGAGAGAGAGAGCCACACTATATCAGCGCCTTAATACCAATTAGGTATCTACCTATTTAACATCTTTGGTCAATCCTTTCTCCTCCAGGATATTACTCGAACACTGGTCTTACTCCAACACAATGGGGGGTAACAACGAGGCCATAGAGCCTTCCCGCCTTGTGTGAATACGAGGGTTACTTACAGATGCCAAACTCCCAAAACAGACCTAGACTTCCATAAAGTGGTTATAATCAAGCAGTGTTCAAAAGATCTTACTTGCTAGCCTAGTTCTTTCGAAGTGCCAAACTTGTAGCAGAATTCAGGGAGGAAAGGGAGGGAGTGAGAGAAGGGGAAGGGGTTGCATTATTTCAGCTGTACAAGCAACTGTTTAACCGCAACACAAACACAGAGTTTTGACTCTACCGGGCCCATAAAACCTCCCCCAAACCAATTAGCAAACCACGGCCTAATTTTCTCTGCCACAAACTGTCATTACTTTGGAAAGTTCATTGATAAAAACATTTAGGAGAAATGTCACATGTTTCTAGACACCGTTTTTAATTATCTGGAATATTGAACAAAATCATGGGTTTGCCTTGAACGTTAGTTTAGACTTGTATATATTATTAAAAGTGTATCTGCCTAGTTAAAAAAAGGACCGGAAAACTTATGACCTTTTCAACATGGAAGGTAATCACAATAATTCTTCAAAGTTTTGATGAAGTTTTGCCAGAGTTAAAAATGGAGGCTATACTCCATGATACTAACGATAAAGAAAAACTAAGGAATAAAACAGTTCCACTTTTACTGCAAAGACTACAAAAAACACAACTAAGGAATAAAACAGTTCCACTTTTACTGCAAAGACTACAAAGCAACCAAAGTAAGAAATAAAACAGTTTCACTTTTACCGCAAAGATTACCAAGAAATACAACTGAGGAATAAAACAGTTTCACTTTTACTGCAAAGACTACAAAGCAACCAAAGTAAGGAATAAAACAGTTTCACTTTTACCGCAAAGATTACCAAGAAATACAACTGAGGAATAAAACAGTTTCACTTTTACTGCAAAGACTACAAAGAAACACAACCAGGGAATAAAAGTTTCATTTTTACAGCTGAGAAACAGAATTAAGGAATAAAACATTTTCACTTTTACCGTAAAGAATACAAAGTAACACAGCTAAGGAATAAAACAGTTCCACTTTTACTGCAAACTCTACAAAGAAACACAACTAAGGAATAAAACAGTTCCACATTTACCGCAAAGACGAAAAAGAAACACAACCAAGGAATAAACAGTTCCACTTTTTACTGCAAAGACTACAAAGAAACACGACTAAGGAATAAAACAGTTCCACATTTACTGCAAAGGACTACAAGGATACACAACTTTGGATAAAACAGTTTCACTTTTACCGTGAAGAGTATAAAGAAACACAATTAGGGAAAAATCCAGTTTCACTTTTATTGCAAATAGTACAAAGACACACCTAAGGATATAACCAGTTCCACTTTTACTGCAAAGACAACAAGGAAACACAATTAAGGAGTAAAACAGTTCCACTTTTACCGCAAAGACTACAAGGAAACCCAACTAAGGAATAAAACAGTTTCACTTTTACCACAAAGAGTAAAAAGAAACACAACTAAGGAATAAAACAGTTTCCATTTTACCGTATAGACTCCAAAGAAAAAGACTAATGAAATAACCAGTCTCACTTTTACTGCATAGAATAAGAACTAAAGAAATAACCAGTCTCACTTTTACTGCAAAGAAGAAGAATTAAGGTAATAACCAGTTTCACTTTTACTGCAAAGAAAAAGAATTAAGGAAATAACCAGTCTTACTTTTACTGCAAAGAAGAACAACTAAGGAAATAACCAGTCTTACTCATATTACAGAAAAGAACAACTGGGGAAATAATCAGACTTACTTTTACTGCAAAGTACAACAACTAAGAAAATAACCAGTCTCACATTTACCGCAAATAGTAAGAACTAAGGGCCTAACCAGTCTCCATTTACTGCAAAGACCACAAGAAGCAATCCGCATCCATTAAAAAGGCTGTGTTTTGACGCTGGAGAAGAAAAAGAGGCAGATACTTTACCGGCAACAAATACTCCACTATTGATTTCATCTGAAAGGTTAACAATGCGCTTAGTTCACCACACAAGTACACAGGCATCCATCCATCTCCCGCCAATTCACTTCTTTGCTTCCTACATTTTTTGTGATGGCAAAATTCTATCTGGCCATGTTTTTGTTTGCTTGCATTTGCTGTATTTTTATGATGTAGACGATCTTACTGCATTTGTTGTATTTCTGGTTGGCTGAATGCGAATGCAAATGATGGAGCAAAATGCATATTTGCTTATGCTCTCAGAGGGATACACTACGAATGATGAGGAGAATTATATGAGTAAGGAGCGCAATTGAGAACAATAAATAGCTCGTTGCAAGTTAATTATGTTCAGCCAGAATGACCATAGTTGATATTGCAACTTTGCTTTTTATGTCGTTCGTTGCAGAGCTTATTTTTAATCGTTAAATTGAAAGAAACCCATTTATTGTAGAGTAATCTCCACCATATAATAAAGACCAAGTGTCTGGCTATACTCATGCATGTCCTTCTACTTGTGTCTGCTTATGGCCTTTCTAAGCCACCGAACACCCGTAACCTTTATTAGTTCATCAATCCATCTTCATCCCTTTCTTCTCTTGCCACTTTTACAATCCCTAGGGACTCACAACACACACACACACACACACACACACACACACACACACACACACACACTAACACGCTCACACACATATGCGCTCACACACATACACACACACACACACACACACATATATATATATATATATATATATATATATATATATATATATATATATATATATAATATATATATATATATATATATATATGGATATGCTCCGCTCTTCCCAGCCTTTGGCGTAGGGGGAGAAGGGGTAGTCATACCCAAGGGGGATAGGGGTGCATGTGCTAAGTATTTAGCTGTTATTTTTGAGGGGTTGCGTATACTAGTAACAACAACAACAACAACAACAATAATAATAATAATAATAATAATAATAATAATAATAATAATAACAGAGGTTCCAAGCCCTTCACCTCATACAGGTAAAATTAGCCTCTCCTGAAATTCCACCTGTGTGCTAATCACACCAGAAACTAATTAACCCAAAGTTTACCTGTATACAACTGGGGGTCCTTTGGCCTGAAATAGCAGTCAGGTGACTCCTCCATATTCGATGGAATCAATACGATGTTAAATTTTTGGCCTTTAAAGTTGCCATGTAGCTCATTCTTTTTAGAAAGACTCATTGCTGGATTTTTAGACACTAAATTGGTTTCAGCATTTTGTTTTTAGCCTTCTTCTTCTTTTTATTATTATTATTATTTTTATTATTATTATTATTATTATTATTATTATTATTAAAAATTTCAGAAAATATGTACGTATATATACAGTATCTTGAGAGAAGTATTAAACATACTGATATGAAGAATAAATATCTATCTATCTATCTATCTATCTATCTATCTATCTATATATATATATATATATATATATATATATATATATATATATATATATATATATATAATATATATATATATATATATGTGCGTGTGTGTGTGTGTGTCTATGTCTGTGTGCGCGTGTGTGCTAGCGTGTATAATTACATAGAATAAGAAATAATCACAATTAGAGAAAAGCCCCTAAGATTAATTAGATATCAGGTCTTCATTTCTATGATAAAATAACCATAAAAATCCATTTCCCTGTGATTTTATCGCAAGAGTTGATCCGATTTTTTATTCAAAATCCCGGAATTAATCCACTTCCGCAGCCGAAAGAGAGAGAGAGAGAGAGAGGAGAGAGAGAGAGAGAGAGTGAGAGAGAGAGAGAGATTAAAATTTCGGCACTGGATGCTCGGTCTATCTTTATTTGTTTGTCTATAACCTTTACTAATATCTAGAATTCTTTTTTCTTACTAGTGTACATGACCTTTCAAAAAGTACAAATATTCAGATAGGTATGCATGCATGTGTACAACCGTCTATTCAGCGTATGACTATTACCTCTATCCCCTACCCTAGGGACGAGGAGAGATGACAGTGAATGAATATATATATATATATATATATATATATATATATATATATATATATATATATATATATATATATATATATATATATATATATATATATATATATATATATATATATTTATATATATAAATTATATATATATATATATATATATATATATATATATATATATATATATCTATATATATAAATATATATATATATATATATATATATATATATATATATATATATATATATATATATATATATAGATAGATAGATATACATATTATTATTAGTAGTATTATTATTACTTGCTTAGCTACAATCCTAGCTGGAAAAGCAGGATGCTATAAGCCCAGAGGCTAAAACTGGGAAAATAGCCCAGTGCTGTAAGGAAACAAGGAAATAAGAGAAGTAATTAACAATTAAAATAAAATATTTCAAGAACAGTATATATTATAAGGCAGAATAATATATCTTAACATGGATTTATAATATATTGTAGTTTTACATTTTACTAAATGTAGTCACTTTTATTTGGATACTGGTTCTATGCAGGATGTTATAAGGCTTTAGACCAGTATCTCAGTAAAGATTACAGATTATCACGAATGAGATGGTGTGGGGAAGGAGTAAGGAAGGCATGGAAGGAACATGTTAGGGGGAGAAGATCAAGAGGGAAGCAAAAAATTTAGATGGCGAGATAAGGTGAAGGATGATATGGAGAGAAGAGTTTTGGTGGAATAGAATGCCATTGACATAACGCATTGGAGAGGGTGCATCAGACAACCGACCCCTTAATGTAGGGGAAATGGTGGAAAGAAGAAGAAGGTCGCAGCCAGGCTATAAAAATGCATGGGGCTACTAGTCCAGTCAATGATATGCACAGACCCACTAACAGTAAAGGGAATATTGGAAGGCTTGTCTCAGATCAGCGCCATTTATTAACAACGTACACAACTAAAATACAGTAAACACATTCCAAATACTTATGGAAATTACAGCCTTAAACTAGTACACTACTGTATGCATTGTTTTTCTACAAAAATATGCCTTTTTAAAAAACATATATGTATTTATCATTATTCAGTAGTAGCGCTAAACGTAATTCATATTAAGCTCCTTTTTTCTTTGAGTCCTGATGTAAACAATGACTAACCATGATCAGCGCCATCTGTTGCTAAAGCGCCATACTAAAGCTGGAATTACACTAGGAAAACACGACAGTTTGTTGCTTGAGATATTGGCTTCCCGAATGGACGGGAAGCAGCGAGCGCAGACCACGAGCATGACTTTGGATGTAAACAAACAAGATAGCTGTTGCAGATAGGAAGTGCTCTTGCTTGGCAATCATGATTCCAATAAGCCTCAAGAGATAATAAAAATCTGCGTTGTTCACCCTGTGGCAGTTGTAGAATTCTTCAATTCACGTTAAAAAAAACTTCTGGGCGCCATGATAATGTCAGCTGATCGGTTTTGTATGCATTTTTCTTATTTGTAGTCAAACCGCGATATCGTAGTGCGACGCTACAACACTTTTGCTCGCTAGTTTCGCCTAGAGGTTGGGGAAAACCTCGAGGAATGAATATTGTGATTCCGATATTTTCTTTATTGTGTTTAGCACAGAACCGAAGGGTAACATCTTCATTAAGAAAAAGGATATTGGCAAGTTCATTGGCTAAACCAGATATCTTGACAGAGGAGAATATCGGTTGAAACTTAAAATCCCACTTTCTCTAAAAAGAAAAGTATTCAATCAGATGGTCCTACCAGTTTTTACCTATGCATCAGAAACTAAAAGTCTTACTAAAGCTTTAGAACATAAGCTAGTTACAACTCAAAGAGCTATGGAAAGGATAATGATGTGAATAACACTAAGAGGCAGAACAAGAGTAACATGGGTACAAGAGCAAACTAAAGTAGAGGATATTCTAACAACTTTGAAGAAAAAGAAATGGATGTCAACAGGACATATTATGAGAATGGCAGATAAAAGATGAACAAGAAAAATAACAGAATAGGTTCCTAGAGATTGCAAACGAAGTAGGGAAGGAAGAGAAGACGGTGGATTAAGGAGCTAAGAAAAATTGCTGGTATAGACTGGCGTAGAGAGACCATAAACAGACGGGAATGAAAGGACATTTCTGAGTTCTTTTTGCAGTGAACTAGAAACGATTGATGGTATATACATACATACATACATACATACATACATATATATATATATATATATATATATATATATTATATATATATATATATATATATATATATATATATATATATATATTCCCTTTCTGAATGGGAATACCTTAACATGGTGAAGGGGTTTGTGTATGACCATGATCAGCAAAGCTGTATTTACCAGGATCATCCATATTAGTTTGGTTTTCTGTGAACGATCAGACAAAAATCTCCCATCATCACCAATCCGCAATGGCCAACGTGTTGAAAACAGACTAAACCTCAGACATGAATAAAGAGATGCCTGAGGCCTTTGCACTGCAGTGGACAAGAAATGGCTGTATTTATTGCTGTTGTACATATTTGTGTGTGATTATCACTAACGTTTAACCTGGCCGGAAATATCACCAAATCAATATAAAAAGTTTTTCTCATTACTGATGCGATATCAACGGAAAAATATGAAAAGTTTCTTTGCAAAATTAATTATGGAAATTGTAAAAAATTATCCATTAAATGAGACACATCCCATAATTGACCGCCGTTATGAGAAGAAGAAAAAAATATATACAAAATTACCATATTTTTTTTAAACCTCCACGTAAAAATCTAACATTGGAAATAAATGCGGGTTTTTTTTTATAAGATGATAAAAACGATGACGCAAAAATTATTTATTACGAATTTTACAGAAAATTTGACAGATTTCCGAGCCATTTGAGATGCCAGTCAGTGTTTATGGATGGACAATATCGCTTAATTATATCCCGCATTTTAAATAACATTCATTAACACGGGAAACGTACTGGTAATTACTGAGAGAGAGAGAGAGAGAGAGAGAGAGAGAGAGAGAGAGAGAGAGAGAGAGAGAGAGAGAGAGAGAGAGAGAGAGAGAGATATCAGTCGCATACGCAATGCATATACAACAACAAATGCAGTAGTTTCTAGTACACTGCAGGACAAAGGCCTCAGGCGTGTGCTTATTCATGTCTGAGGTTTGTCAAGTTTTCATCATCATGCTGGCCAGTGCATATTACGGATAGTGGAAGTTTTAAGTCTGTTCGCTCACAGCAAACCAACCTACTATAAGTAGCTTTGGCCATTAAAGCTTGCTGATCAGGGCTTAATGCTAATCCTTTCACCATGATAAGGTATTCTCACTCAGAAAGGGATATATATAATTAAGGGTAGAAGAGACTATTTAGCTATGGTAAGCATCTCTTCTAGGAGAAGGGCCCTCCAAAATCAAACCATTGTTCTCTGATCTTGGGTAGTGCCATAACCTCTGTACCATGGTCTTCCACTGTCTTGGGGTAGAGTTCCCTTGCTTTAGGGTGCACAAAGGCACACTGTTCTATCTTATTCCTCTTTCTCTTGCTTTTTTAAAGTTTTTATAGTTCATATATGAAATATTTATTTTAATAATGTTACTTTTCTTGAAAAATTATAATTGTTAATTACTTTTCTTGAAGTTTCCTTATTTCCCTTCCTCACTGGGCTGGTATCACTGTTGGAACCATTGAGCTTATAGTATCCTGCTTTTCCAACTAGGGTTGATGCTTGGCAATTATTATTATTATTAATAATAATAATAATAATAATAATAATAATAATAATAATAATAATAATAATAATAACAGCAATAATAATAATAATAATAATAATAATAATAATAATAATAATAATAATAACAACAACAGCAATAATAATAATAATAATAATAATAATAATAATAACAACAGCAATAATAATAATAATAATAATAATAATAATAATAATAATACTAACAACAACAGCAATAATAATAATAATAATAATAATAATAATAATAATAATAATAATAATAATAATAATACTAACAACAACAGCAATAATAATAATAATAATAATAATATTGATAATAATAATAATACTAACAACAACAGCAATAATAATAATAATAATAATAATAATAATAATAATAATAATAATAATAATAATAATAACAAAAGTAAGCCTCAGGATATCCACCCCATAAGCTTTTAGACTTTGATTAAACTGACGGGAAACATAAAATCTGGACGGGTCATCTCTAATTAAAGAAGAATACTTAAATGAAAAACTCAGTATCTCTGCGTATATGTTAACAAAGACCACTTCCATTTTCAATTTCCTTACTTGATACTTATTTATTTCTTTTTACATAACTAGAGTACACGACCCGTCAAAATGATGGATAAATATTCAGATAGCGATGCATACAGAGATTCAACCACTCCGTCCCTCCTCTCCTAATTACCACATGGAAGTTTGGGCAATTTGTTGTGGTAGACTGTGATCTACGAGTAGTTACCCCTTAGCGTGTCAGGAATATATATATATATATATATTTATATATATATATATATATATATATATATATATATATATATATATATATATATATATATATATATATATATATATATATATGTATGTATGTATGTATGTATGTGTATATATATATATATATATATATATATATATATATATATATATATATATATATATATATATATATATATATATATATATCGTCAGACACTAGCTTTTTAATATATAGGGGAGATCATATAATGACTCAACTGATTATTTCTTAATATTAAAATAATGTTGGGGCCAGGAATCGTGTTCAAATTTAATTGGTGATTTTCTACGATGAAATATTATAAAATTTGTATGCAATTGTTAAAATTATTCAAAACGTTCTACACGCAACGGTATATAATCATAATTCCAATTTCCCCTTTGGGCGATGAGACAATCCGGACAAAATTGGTGTTAAATGTGAACATATTTTTGTTCGTCAATGTAATTACATTTATGGAACACTCGAAAAACTCTATTACATGTAGGTTAAAATCATCTATCCAAATAAATTGAGGGATAGATGAAAAGCTGCATTTTCTAATTTGTTTGTTTGACTAAAGTGGTTCATAAAATCCTTGAAATTTTAATGAAACTTATGCAAATGTCTCGAAATGAAAGGCATTTATGTAGATTTTTGGAGCTCATTTACTTTGTACGGATTCCTAGATTTAGTGCTAAAAGCCATTAAAACACAAGTAATTTTTATTAAATTTAGCTCTGAGTTTATACAAATATTTATGTTAAGATCGTAACTACGTTTCTCTTGAACTGATGTATTTCCATAAAAAATGACTTCCTTTCAAAGGCTTCAGTACAAAATTTATGGAAGCATTTATATATATATAAAAAAAAAAAAAAACCTTAGTGGGAATACCTTAACGAGATGACATTGTTTGAGTATCACCCTGATCAGCAAAGCTTTGGTAGTCAGGGACACCACCCATACTAGTCTGGTTTTCTGTGAGTGATCAGAGTGAAGTCTCCCACTATCACCAATCCTCAGTTGGCCAGCGTGGTAAGGAAAACTGGCCAGACCTCAGATATAAATAAGGACATGCTGAAGCTTTTGTCCTGTAGTGGACTGGAAACTGCTACCTTTGCTGTTGCTTATAAACAGAAAATCTCCAAAAAATAGCTTTTCAAAACTGCCACTGTTCATACAGTAGAGTAGTCATGCAATGCCCTAATACGTCTGAGGACGTTCAGTCTAAAGGAAAAACAAAACATTGAAGGATTTCCATTTGAATAAACATAAGTACTTTTCCAACGACAATCAACTTGACAATAACTCTACATGTTGAATAATTGAACACCCACTTATCTGCAGTCATTGGCGTAGCGCAATAAACGATGGAAAATAGAATATGCATATCAGGGTTTGCATCTTTGAACATATCAGAAGAGCCATTATAGATTTAAAGGTGCCTCATGAATGGCAGAGGTAAGGGGCAGTGATAATACCCTATTGGACAATGTTCTAGAGACTGACCATATATACATATACATTTATAAATATAATATATATATTCAGATGGTGATTCAGCAGGCTGACATCTAGGCTCCCCTAAACCCCTAATCTTTACCTTTCAAGGATGGTGAGATTACAAACACTATTAAAAACTATCGAGCTTGAGCGGGACTTGAACCCTTGTCTGGCAAATTGTCAGGTAAGGACCTTTCCAAGTGGCTCATTAAGCAAACAATTGTTTAGTACCATACGTCAACGCTATAACTAATACGTCCTTCAAATACAAGTTAATTTTCAGACCTGGTACGTAGACCTGAAGAAATGGAGCTCGAAGTGGTTGATTCTTAATAAACCCTGAGAGACAGACAGCCGCTTTGGAAAGAAGAAAGGTCTGGTGGTTGCTGTCTTTTTACACTTCCCATTCTTACACCTTTACACCTTTCTTATATAATCTTTTGTTATAATTTATTCTTCAGTTCCCTTTTATTTTCCTATAGCTTGTGTTTGTGTGTGTGTTTGTTTGCACGCATGAGTGTGTATACAAAAGCTTCAGTATCATTATTATTATTATTATTATCATTATTATTATTATTATTAAGATTATTATTACTTGCTAAGCTACAACCCTAGTTGGAAAAGCAGGATATTGTAAGCCCAAGGGCTCCAACAGTGAAAATAGCCCAGTGGGGAAAGGAAATAAGGAAAAACTACAAGAAGTTTAAGAACAATAACAACATTTAAATAAACATTTCATATATAAACTATAAAAACTTTAACAAAACAAGAAGAATAGAAACAAGATAGAATAGTGCGCCCAAGTGTACCCTCAAGCAAGAGGACTCTAATCCAATTAGTGGAAGACCATGGTACAGAGGCTATGGCACTACCCTAGACATAAATAAAATAACTTTGAAATAATGTTACAAAAGTTTTAAATTTCCCACATTTCATACGACTCCTTGCATTACACAAATCAAAACCCTTATTTCATGTGAAAGAAAAGAAACAGGAAAAAAAGATGACAAAGAAGAAGGAAAAGAAGTTAATAAACTCGAAAAAAGAAAATCTCCCGGAACATTTGGGGCTTCATCGGATTGGATAATCTGCAATAAACAACTTGCAAGAAATTACCTTTTGGGAAGTTATCGGACGTCTGTCAACCGTGTACTAGATAGCATCCGAGGCCAGAAACAAAGTATAATAATTCAGGCGAAAAGGTCTTGTTACGGTGAGCGAAAACTTGCTAAAGTTTTTATCTCATTTTCACGTGGGGATGAGATTTTTCGATATTGGCAAATTGTGGTTCTATGAAATAGTAAAATGAAAGAATAGTTCTTGTTAGAGAGCTTTTAACAATGAGGGAGAGCGTGTTTATAGAATTTCTTTTATGATTTTTTTTTTTTCAACGCGCATCGACGTATTTCATGTGTAACGATTTTAGTAAACAAATTCCGACACCATTTTCATTAAATATTGAGGAACTTTTGCTATACAACTTGTTAAAATGAGCTAAAAGTTTCATTGTTTTTTATGCAACAATGTAGACAAATTCTTGCTATGAAAACATGAGATATATTGCTTGTTGAAATGAATTATATTTGACGTTGAAATATGCAATCACTGAATATAACCCATCTTTGGATAAATACGTTTCAATATGAATTTAAACCAACGTTCTAATTAAAAATCAGTAAATTCTGCTGTAAAAATAATTGTTTAATAGAACAAAGTGTTATGATATGTCTGCTTTTAACGAAAGATTTCATTAAATAACTGGGGATTCTGGTTAAAGACCTTGAAAATACGAAAAAAAATCTCATGGCATCTTTCCCAAGCAAAAGAAATATTTCATTAAACATCGTCGAAAACAGGATTACGAGGTTGTTAAAGTGGACGAAAACTAGTGTATTTCCCAGGCTTGGAAACTTTTCATTTTGTTTCAATGTTGGAAACAATAGATTGAAATTAAAACATTTAAACAGACTGATATTTAGTACAATTTATTTTCTTAGAATGAGATACAAAATTGGCTTGAGCTATTTGGAATGGTAATGGCATCCATGATAATATTTCTAACTTATCTACCATTGCTATAAAGCTATTTGGCAACTATTCAACCCCTACGCGTATGAAACAAGTGGTGAGCGAACTGCCAGAGAAAAATATCGCTGGAACAAACAGATGACCTGAATGCAAGGGACAGGCAGGTGTTTGTTCAGACTCACACGTAAGACAGATCTGTTTTTTCTTTTTTGGCCTGTTTGTTTTAGATTATTTTTTGTTTTCCGCTTGATAGTACAAGGATACGTTACTGTGTTTTTGTTGCTGAAAGTATTGCAAACAAGAACGTGAGGGTTATTGAAGGATTTTGAAGACTGCTTCCGTGTATCTGATGGGATTTTTATCATAGTTATCAGGATTCAAACTGCAATGAGAGAGAGAGAGAGAGAGAGAGAGAGAGAGAGAGAGAGAGAGAGAGAGAGAGATAATATCAGTCACATTTACACTGCCTATACAAGAACACAAATACAGCGGTTGCTCGTCCACTGCAGGACAAAGGCCTCAGGCGTGTCCTTATTCATGTCTAAGGTTTGGCCAGTTTTCATCATCATGCTGGCTACTGTGAATTGCTGATGAAGGGAGTTTTAAGTCTGTTCGCTCACAGCAAACCAACCTAGTACAGGTGGACTTGACCAGGACAGCTTGCTGGTTACAACGAACAGCAAATTATTTCACCACGTAAAGATATCTTCACTCGGAAACCATATATATATATATATATATATATATATATATATATATATATATATATATATATATATATATATATATATATATGCACATATAAATATATTATATATATATATATATATATATATATATATATATATATATATATATATATAAATATATGTGTGTAGAGAGAGAGAGAGAGAGAGAGAGAGAGAGATCAATTCGCATGATAAACTTAAAATTTGTGTGCGTGAGAGAGAGAGAGAGAGAGAGAGAGAGAGAGAGAGAGAGAGAGAGAGAGAGAGAGAGAGAGAGAGAGAGAAACTCTTATGAAAAGCTTAAAACCAGTATAACACAAAAACTGCCAAACCACCGGCAGCACTGAACAATATCCAAAGTAAATTGATAAAGGGAATAGCTAATAAGGAGGAGACAAAGGAAAGACTTTAGTTTAGATTAATTATCTAGCTTTTTATAGCTAATGTAGTGAGTGGAGACAATTTTAATGATTATATAATAGACTATTTATACAGCTGCATTGGGATACCCTAACGTGGTGAAAGGGTTTGCTTTTTCGCCATGGTCAGCAATGCTGCCCATAAGGGAGGCATAGAGGGGAGCAAGAGTGGTGACAATGGCTAGCAGAAAACGGTGATAATAGTTGATCATGCCCAAGAATTCTTGCTGTGCTTTGACAGTACAGGGCGTGGGGAAGTTCTGAACGGCTGCTATATTCTCAGGGAGGGGATGGACTCCTTCAAGAGTGATGTGGTGCCCTAAGAACGACACTTCCTTGGCACCAAAGGTACACTTGTCGTACCGGACTACAAGGCCGTTTTGTTGCAGGCGGTCGAGCACGTTGCGCAGGTGACGAAGGTGTTCCTCTTTTGAGGAAGAGAACAAAAGTATATCGTCCACGTAACATACTCAGAAGAAGAGGTCCTTTAAAATGCCTTCCATGAGACGTTGAAAAGTGGCCGCATCTTTACGAAGGCCAAAACAGGAGTAATTGATGGTGTATGTACCAAACGGAGTGGTGATGGCAGTCTTGGGGATGTCTTCTGGGTTCATAGGCACCTGATAATACCCCTTCAGGAGGTCGAGCGTGGAGAAAACCTTCGCTTTGTGCAGGTAGGAGATCACGTCGGCGAGGTTTGGGAGGGGGTTGTTATCCGCTTCTGTTTGTATGTTCAGGCGCCTGTAATCCCCATACGGACGGAGGGAGCTATCTTTCTTCAGTATGATGTGTAAGGGTGACGACCATGTGCTGGAGGCCTTTAGGCAAAGGCCCATTTCCTCCATATCTGCGAACGTCTGTCTGGCGGATGCCAATCGATCCGGTGTCAAAGGTCGGAATTTTGCGAAGACTGGGGTCCCATTGTCTTGATATGGTGATAAGTACCATGCTTGGCAGGAGCCGTGGGCGTTTGGGGAAGTTCTGGACGGAAAACTTCAGGGTACGACGTGAAGAGGTGGGCATAGGCCTCAGTGGGTG
This sequence comes from Palaemon carinicauda, assembly GCF_036898095.1. Taxonomy (NCBI): domain Eukaryota; kingdom Metazoa; phylum Arthropoda; class Malacostraca; order Decapoda; family Palaemonidae; genus Palaemon; species Palaemon carinicauda. The sequence goes on from NC_090749.1 coordinate 60,730,089, forward strand.
CACTGATGTGGAGAGCGAGGTTGGAGGGGGCGGGTTGAAGGGGTGTTGACAAGTACGAGTCTGTATTGACCAATCGTCGGTGGGTGACTTCGACCAGTAGGTGGAAATGAGAGAGGAAATCCGCACCGAGGATTAATGTGACGTCAGTAACGAAAAACTTCCAATTCAATTTACCGTTTCCAAACAATAATGTGAGGTTCTCGTAACCGTATGTGGGTATCGCAGATCCGTTGGCAGCTACTAGGCGGACGTTGGTAGACTTAGACAGACTACGTCGTGTCCTGAAGAGAACAAAAGAGAACGATAAGCCTCTGTGCCTACCAAAAATAGCACGCCCGTTCCTGCATCATGTAAAAAGAAAAGACTAGAAGCACAGGAGGCCACTTACACGAGTGATGGCCTAATTACACGTTTTTTGGCCACTGACAATCCTTGACACATATCTTTGCGGCAGCCCCGAATCTAGAGTGGTAGTAGCAAAACTGCAGCTGATGGGCGGCAGTAAGTGGCTGTAGAAGTCGTTCGTTGGGGCGCGAGAGAGTGGTGGGTGATGGGTGGCTTTGTCGCTGCTCCGGCATGTCACGGGGTAGACGTATATGTCTTACGGCATTCACGTCCGCTTCGGTTAACGTTGAATAGGTGTCCTCTTCGTCAGGAGTGGAGGTGTTGATAGAGGTCTTGAAGGTCGTGAAGTGGCTGTCCATAAGGGCGTCGGCTTTGGTCATCAAGTGCTCAATGGAAATACTATCAACATTGGGTATGGTAGCGCGTACAGGTTCGGGTACACGGCGTACCCAAAGGGCACGGAGTAGGTTCACCTCATGAGGAGAGCCATGTGTGGCTGGTTGCAGGCAAGCGATACTGGTCATTTCCCTGAGGGCGAGCGAAGCCATTTGGTCACCCAACGGTTGTTGAGAGAGCTGAAAAAGCCTTGCTATACAGGTGGCTGGCGACAGTAAGTACCGCTGCAGAAGGTATGTTTTGAGAGCATCATACGCTATTGGGGTGTCTACTTGTTCACAAAGCCAGTTAGAGATTTCCGGGAAGGTGTCCTCGTGTATCGTTGCGAGAACATAATCAGTTTTGGTGGTTGAGCGAGTCACGCCCTTGATGTGGAACTCGACTTCTGCTCGCTGAAACCAAGCAGACGCCTCTCCGCTGGCGAACGACTAAAGTTTGAATGGGGCGGCGCCAACTTCCGTGGAGTCCGCCATAGTACCAGTGAGGGGGGGGGGAAGCGGGAGGAGCGAGTCAACTTCTGGGGTCACCAATGTGATGTGCCCAGAGTAGGTTGTGACTCAAAAGGTGAGATGAAAGCAACTGAGTACCTTTATTAGAGAACATCGAGCTTATATGCACACCAAGTCCCAGCAAGGAGGTCACAAAATACAACAGGCTATTTCATATCCAACCGGCAACAGTTCTGGTAACAGTTAACAAAAGAAAAGCAAACAGGTTGATGCTAGTTACTGTCAGTGCGAGGGGAGAGCGAAGATACAAAAGATAATATATACAAAAAAGAGAAATGTATTTACTATGTACGATCGTGTGACACACGGGTGGTACAAGGCCTTGAGTGAAGAAGAAATTTTGTTACCTTATTGCTGTCATGTGTATGAGGAAAGAGGCGAATATGTAAAGAATAGGTTAGACTACTCGGTGTATGAGTAGGCAAAAGAAAAGTCAAAGAACCCAATAACTCTCTCTAACGGTAGTATCTCAGCGGATGGCTGGTGCCTTGTCCAACCTGCTACCTACCTACAACAAAACAATGAACACTTGAACGAAGAATTCTTTTAAATAATTATGTATTCTCTATGTTACTCTCCACCTATGTAGCCTACGTTAATTAAAAACAAATAATATATCTAATTCCCAACTGGTCCTGTACGACTTGTATGCCATGGCTTAGCCTTTAAACATTCAAATCTATTGTGAAAAAAATATCTTGACCGATTCCTTAACTCGTTGGCCAGAGCTTCATATTAAAGAGAATCATCTCAACTGGTAAATGAATAATATTGAAATCAACATGATCGAATGCTTCGCTCTCATATATTCAACTCCATAATACAGTATATAGCTAATCTATTTTCTGTGTGTTCGCTTCAAGGCCACGGCTTTACTTTTGAAAATTTAAAAGATTTTGTACATATATAATTTTTTAAAAGTGTTACCCTTGCTTGCCACGATTCTGTTAGAAATAATATCTCCACACACTTTCAGCTCAAGTTCTTAGATATTTTTCAGTGACGATTTTCAACTTACTCACACACACACACACGTCTCCATCTAGGTAACGACCATTAAAATCGGATAGGGTAGTGGTAGCTTATTGGATACGCCCCTACCTTGCGATCTGCTGGACTGGGATTCAAAATCAGCTCAAGCACGATAGTTTCTTGTAGTGTCTGCAACTTCACTATCCTTGTGAAATAAGGATGGGGACTTTCAGGGAGCCCATGCATCTACCAGTTGAGTCATCAGTAGCCAATGCCTGGCCCTCATTGGTCACAGCTTAGGCGGAGAGGGGCCTTGGGCGCTGATCATATGTACATATAGTCAGTCTCTAGGGCATTGTCACTGCCCCATGCCTCTGACATTCATGAGTGACCTTTAAACATTGAAACTAACTTTATTTCCATTTTACATCCGTGCATCGAAATATTAGCAATAATTGCCACATCGGCAAACCATCACATCAGCCACTATTTTATGTCACTATATTATGTTCTATTTCTTAATGTTAGATTTTCGTTTCCCCCATTCTAATCATTATCATTATCATTACCACTAGCTAAGATACAACCCTAATTGAAAAGCAGGTTGCTATAAAACCAAGGGCTCCAACAGGAAAAAAATCCCAGTGAGGAAATGTAATAAGAAACAGATGGAAAAATGTGCCTGAGTTTACCCTCAAATCCCACCACATCGGTTAACAGGGGAAAACCTTTGCATTTTTTATTTTAAATGCTTACTTATAAGTTCTAACATTAAGCAGTCATTAAAAATAATATTCAAGTTAAGGCTAGTACATATATTAGGTATCAAAAATTTAGTAGGCGTAATTATAGTGGTTATTGTCCAGAAGGATATGCAACCTTTTTCAATGGCTTAGCTAAGCCCACTCATTTCTTGTTGGTTATAACAATAAATCATAACCTCTATTGAAGCATAGTGATTTGAACAAAAATCAGTCACATACAATAATATAAGCAATGAACAGAGAAATCCCATAAAGTGACACGCCCAACCAATGGGCATAAATTTGTTTTTTATAACATTTAAGGATTCAAATTCTGTTTATATTTACACTAGACATAATAAATTGCTTATGCATGCATGCTTATAATATTTAAAGTAAAATTTGCCTTAAGATCCGCAGCAATGAACTGCTCTATTGCTCAAAAAAACTCTTTGGAACATTCACGCATGATCCTTACAAGAAATCCTAATATGCGCCAATAGTTATTATCATTACTACTAGCTAAGATACAGCCCTAGTTGGAAATGAAGTATGCTATAAACACTAGTTGGAAAAGAAGGTTGCTATAAAACCTAGTTGGAAAAGCTATAAGCTATAAATTCTACTTGGGAGAGCAGGATGCTATACAAACTAGTTGGAATAGGAAGATGCTATAATCACTAGCTGGAAAAACTGGATACTATAAACCCTAGTTAGAAATGCAGGTTACTATGAACCCTAGTGGGAAAAGCAGGATGCTATAAACCCTAGTTGGAAACGCAGGATGCTATAAACTCTACTTGGAAGAGCAGGATGCTATACAACTTAGTTGGAATAGTAAGATGCTATAATCACTAGCTGGAAAAACAGGATACTATAAACCCTAGTTAAAAAAACAGGATACTATAAACCCTAGTTTGAAAAGCAGGTTACTAAAACCTCTAGTTGGAAAAGCAGGATGCTATAAACCCTTGTTAGAAGAGCACGATGCTATAAACTTTACTTGGAAGAGCAGGATGCTATAAAACCTAGTTGGAATAGTAAGACGCTATAACCACTAGCTGGAAAAACAGGATACTATAAACCATACTTGGAAAAGCAGGTTACTATAAACCCTAGTTGGAAAAGCAGGATGCTATAAACCTAGTTGGAAAAGCAGGCTGCTATAAAACCTAGTTGGAAAAGCAGGTTACTAGAAACCCTAGTTGAAAAAGCAGGATGCTATAAACCTAGTTGGAAAAGCAGGCTGCTATAAACCCTAGTTGGAAAAGCAGGTTACTATAAACCCTAGTTGGAAAGCAGGATGCTATAAACCCTAGTTGGAAAAGCAGGTTACTATAAACCCAGGTTGGAAAAGCAGGATCCTATAAACTCTACTTGGAAGAACAGGATGCTATAAAACATAGTTGGAATAGTAAGACGCTATAACCACTAGCTGGAAAAACAGGATACTATAAACCATACTTGGAAAAGCAGGTTACTATAAACCCTAGTTGGAAAAGCAGGATGCTATAAACCTAGTTGGAAAAGCAGGCTGCTATAAACCCTAGTTGGAAAACAGGTTACTAGAAACCCTAGTTGAAAAAGTAGGATGCTATAAACCTAGTTAGAAAAGCAGGCTGCTATAAACTCTAGTTGGAAAAGCAGGTTACTATAAACCCTAGTTGGAAAGCAGGATGCTATAAACCCTAGTTGGAAAAGCAGGTTACTATAAACCCTAGTTGGAAAAGCAGGATGCTATAAACCTAGTTGGAAAAGCAGGCTGCTATAAACCCTAGTGGGAAAAGCTGGTTACTAGAAACCCTAGTTGGAAAAGCAGGATGCTATAAACCCTAGTTGAAAAAGCAGGCTGCTATAAACTCTACTTGGAAGAGCAGGATGCTACACAACCTAGTTGGAATAGTAAGATGCTATAATCACTGGCTGGAAAAACAGGATATTATAAACCCTAGTTTAAAAAAAAACAGGATACTATAAACCCTAGTTAGAAAAGCAGGATGCTATAAACCCTAGTTGGAAAAGCAGGATGCTATAAACTCTACTTGGAAGAACAGGATGCTATAAAACCTAGTTGGAATAGTAAGATGCTATAACCACTAGCTGGAAAAACAGGATACTATAAACCTTAGTTGGAAAAGAAGGTTACTATAAACCCTAGCTGGAAAAGCAGCATGCTATAAACCTTAATTAGAAAAGCAGGTTACTATTTACCCTAGTTGGAAAGCAGGATGCTATAAACCCTAGTTGGAAAAGCAAGTTACTATAAACCTTAGTTGGAAAAGCAGGATGCTATAAACCCTAGTTGGAAAAGTAAGCTGCTATAAACCTTAGTTAGAAAAGCAGGTTACTAGAAACCCTAGTTGGAAAAGCAGGATGCTATAAACCCTAGTTGGAAAAGCATGATGCTCTAAACCCAGGGGCTCCATCGGGGAAAATAACCCAGTGAGGAATAGAAATGAGGAAACATAGAATAGCGTTTCTGAGTGTACCGTCAAGCAAGAAAACTTTAACCAAACACAGTGTAAGAGACTATGACGCTATCCAAGATTAGAGAACAATGGCATGATTTTGGATTCTCCTCCTAGAAGAGCTGTTTACCTTACCTAGAGAGTCTTTTCTAACTCTTACTAAGAGTGAAGAAACCATTGGACAATTACAGTGTAGTAGGTAACCCCTGGAGTGAAGAAGAATTTTTCGGTTTTCTTAGCCCTTTCAGGTGTATGAGGATAGAGAATGACGCGGAAAGAATAGCCCAGACTATTCGGTATAGGTGATGGAAAAATAAAAATGAGCCGTAACCAGAAAGGGATCACTGGACCCAGATAACATAGATATCTCTATTAAACATACAATACGACTTTTTGACAGACTAGATAACACTTTGTTTAACCAGTTAGAGTATTTAGAACATTATTTAAAGAAGAATGACCCAGTAAGTTTAATGTCTTTTGTATATAATTCCCCTTTTTTGATCAAGAAAGGCCCAGTCGAAACTGCAAGTCACTGATACCCCCTGAAATATCTATGTTATTTTCTGAAGTATTATAAAAAAAACTAGATTGACAACCTTTGTGTTTGATTCAACATTTAAAAAAAGGAAGTTTCCCATTAGTCTCTGAAACTACAAAGTTGTTAAAAACAAAACTTCTTGTACCAAAGGAAAAAGAAATAACCTAAATTCCAGTAATTTTGTTTATAAAAGTGCTTTCTCAAAAGGAATTTGTTTTCATTTCTCTTCTCCACTTATTCTTTTGTTTACTTTCTTGTACAAGTGTATTGTTTTTAGGTTCCTCTTGTTTTTTAATTGTTTATTTTTTTCTTTCTGTTGCGTTAATTGTATATCTATGCATTATGTTCTTTGAGGACTGTTTTCCTTTACTTACTGTTTACTACCTGTGGTTACTCTTCCTTTTTTTCATCACCATTGATTATCAGTTTCTCTTTTATCTGCTATTCTATTCTACGTTGATAATTCCATTTAAAGGTTTAAAGCCCACTCATGTATGGCAGAGGCAAGAGACAGTGAAATTGCCCTATCGAGTAGGAAAATGTCATAGAGAATGACCATATATACATGTGAACTGCGCCCAAGCCCCATCTCTACCCAAACTAGGACCAAGGAGGGCCTGGCAATAGCTGCTGATAACTAAGCAGGTAGACCTATAGGCTCCCAAACCCGCCCGTCCTTAGCTCACAAGGATGGTGAGCAAGCAGCGACCAAAGAAACTAATGAGTTTGAGCGGGACTCGAACCCCTGTGTGGCGTTCACCAGTCAGGAACGTTACCATATCGGCCACCACAATTTCTACTTAATTATCTCTTCCCTTTCTGAGTGGGGATACCTTAATGTGGTGAAAGGTTTGTGTATCGCCATGATCAGCAAAGCTATACTATTCAATTTCACCCATACTAGGGTCCCTTGCTGTCAGCGATCAAACTTGAGTCTCCCACCATCACCAATCAGCAGTGGTGATGGAAATGGCCAAACACCAGACACTATTAAAACATTTATTGTAGTTGTATTGGTCTTTCATTATCAGTTGATCTGTTAAACTTAACATTTAATTTATTTCCCTTCTTTATAAATACTTGTGAGTCATTGTCTACTTTCAATTGCTTATTAATTACATAAATTCTTCTCTCCCTAATTCTTTATACTCATTGACGTTCCATACACTATTTCTTCATCTCACCCATTGTTCATGGTAATTTCTTATGTTTAACATCAGAAATTCATGCCATTTTGTTAGCTGAATCGCGGGGGGGGGGGGGGATTAGATGTCTACCATAAGAAATCCTAACCCCTAAAAGAAAATATTTGAATAATAGATTAACATAATTTGCTGTATCTCAAGTCCACATAATTAAGAATACCTGAATAATATTATGAGAAACGTATGACTATCCTATCATTATTAGCTAGTCAACTAGTTTACAAGTCCACTATTTACAGATTAGCTAAAATACGATACAAGTCTTCTGTGACATCTTCAATGTACAGTTCCACTTAACTCTGTAGAAACCATGATCAGTATTTAGAATACAAATTATTACAGCATAAGTTATAAGGATGGAAATACTCTTATAATTTTAAGGTGCAGGATATTGTAGGATTTATAGGACTCCATTAATAGTGTAAAATAATATTGTGTTATGACGATAAAAGCCTTTTACCAATGTGAGTTTAAAATTTAAGGTTAGGGATACCACCAAAGGAGGTAGTAAGCATGTGAATGACTAGAATAAGAATGTATAAGATTACTTGTG
>NC_090749.1:60757820-60800320 GCF_036898095.1 Palaemon carinicauda
TGGCGAGATAAGGTGAAGGATGATATGGGGAGAAGAGGTTTGGTGGAAGAGAATGCTTTTGAAAAGAAGTCATTGGAGAGGGCGCATCAGGCAACCGACCCCTTAATGTAGGGATAACGGTGGGGAAGAAGTTACATTTTATTTCACCCATGATACCAATTAAAATCTTGCATAGTAACAGGAAAATAAAAATTAAATAAAAATATGGCGTTAGAAATAAAAATATGCGATTCAAGTTATATATCTACTTGGATGTATCTCTTTGGGTGATTTAATAATTTAAAATGTATTTTATTCTTTTTTAAATTACCCTTTAAGTGATTTTTTTTAAAATTAAAAGCTACATTTCTTTTACTAACGTTACAAATAAAAATTTGCATTTCAAGTTATATATCAAATTGAATATATCCCTTTACTTATTTGAAGGACCTTTTCAATAAAACTTTTTTTTTTTTTTTTTTTGGTAAATGAGGTAACATATTAAACATAAATTATTGGAGTGACATACCAAGCCAAAATCTATCTTCACTTGGTGACGTCACAAACAAAAGGTTATATTTTTCAGAGTTACATTTTGCAAATAACGTTACCATTACAAATTAGAGTTTGACGAGCTCAAAAAGGCTTCACGACAATATTTTTGGGGGTTTTTATGGTTAAGATATGAAAGATCTAGTAATTTCTAAAGGTTTCCTTCTTTTTTAATGCAAAGGGAGGTGGCACTGGTAGATAATTGTCTCATCCAAGCTCAGATGGAAAAACTAAACTTTAATTGTAACAAAACCGAAGGAACTTTCAAATCGTTAAAGAAAGGAGATCATGATTGAGGAAAACTAGAACCAGAAACAGTTCCAGCTTGTTTAAAGAAAAAAAAAAACAGTTCCATTCAATTGAATGTGTGAAAACTGGCCTTGGCTATGACATTATTATTATTATTATTATTATTATTATTATTATTATTACTATTATTATTATTATTATTAAGTTACAACCAAATTTGGAATAGCAAGATGTTATAATCCCAAAGGTTCCTACAGGGAAAGTAGCCCAGTGAGGAAATTGAATGAGGAAACAGTTACAATAGTGTATCTGAGTGGACCCTCAAGCAAGAGAATTCGAACCCAAGACAGTGGTAGACCATAGAACAGAGGCTATGGCACTACCCAAAACTAGAGAACAATGGTTTGATTTTGGAGTGTCTTTCTCCTAGAGGAGCTGCTTACCATAGATAAAGAGACCCTTTTACCCTTATCGAGGAGAAAATAGCCACTGAAAGATTACAGTACAGTAGTTAATAGCTGTACAGTAAAATACCTATATACGAATCATTACTGTAACAATTAGCCAATAGGGAATACACTACGTGTTTTTATAAGGTACGGCCACTCTCCCTCATAGTTCGCTATTATAGATGTATGCCGACTAAATGCACCGCAATTCTGGTCTTTTAGATGGAACATCTAGTCCCTACAGTTGGAAACTACCGCCCGAATCATATATAATACAACCATTTTTTTTTTATGACAATGCTACATAGATCTAATAAAAATAACCCAATGACTAAAATGTCTGTGAAGAACCACTAAAGATTGGAAAATCTATAACTAAAAATAAATGTCAATATAGATATGCAAATGAATAGAAAAACAACCAAGGAAAACCGGACCCAGAAAATCTCTTACAGCATCTGTTTTTAGTCTGTTAAAACCTCTCTTTCTTTGAGATGAACAAGGCTCCATTATCAATTTGCTTATGGATTAATGTCTTAACTTTCAATACTTCGTTTTACTTGACACTTTTATTCTATTCTCCAGACTTAAACTAACAGAGAACAATATATGTTAAGTCCTTTTATCCTTCCTTCCCATTTTTTTTTATATATTCAAGTTAATTTCGAGAAGGATGAGACGCAATATTTTATGGAAAAATATTTTTTTAAAGAATAAAATTGTGAATTATTATCTGAGATTAAAAATATTCGAAGAGGCACTTTAGGTTATTAATACTTTGATGTGATATCCTTTCTTTGCTCGACATTAAAGAATCTGATGGAAAATTATGAACAAAAGGTAAATTTTTCCTATTTTTGACGTAATGGAGACATAGTTTTAATATTTTACAACATAAATATAAACAACAACAAATGACGCCGTTTATAGTCATGGATGATCATGGTGATACATAAACCCTTTAACAACGTTGAGGTATCCCTACTCAGAAAACGCATGGATATATAAACACATTATATATATATACACACACACACACACACACATATATATATATATATATATATATATATATATATATATATATATATATATATATATATAAATATATATGTGTGTGTGTGTGTGTGTGTGTGTGTGTGTGCTGGGAACTATATCTAATAAATAAATATTTCTTAGGAAATAAATTAAATTAATTTATTCATATTCTGATTTAAAGTTAGATTTATAAAACATGTGTGACCAGTTTTAGCCCTTGTCTACTGTATAACTTGAGCTTTTATATGTAAGATGAACAAATATTGTAACTATACTTACGCAATTATTTTTTTCATGTGTTGCACTTGTTAAACTAGCTTTAATGTTATCTTATTTTTTTTTTTACAATGGATTTAGCGATGACACCATAGGTATCTTTATTCAGTCTTCTTTCAAAATACTCTGATCTATCCACTCACTATCATTACGCATGAATCCCAACACAACGTTCATCTTTTCGATTCTTTTTACGCTTGATATAAAATACTAACATTTAACCCCAACTTGTTCAAACCGTTTATTTTTTATTCAAAAAAAGTACCCAAGCATCGCTTATGTACAAAACTTACTATGCTAATCTATTTCCAACAATTATCTTAGTTCGTCAATTCATCGACTTCTATTATTTTCCTAAAAGGATATGACTCTAAAGGCATTAGAGCCTATAATATAAAAGTAAATATATGGTGGAGGGAAAGAGGTTGATACTCGCTTGCTGTAGATGAAACCCATCACATTCATCTCAGTGCAAAGTACATAATCCCTTTCTTGGGTAAATTTAAGCATATTTATTCTATCCCCCGTCCACATAATATACACTGAAACAACAAAATGATAAACACACACACATAGTGTATATACACACACAAAGCTTAAAAGAGGTTGGAACCTAACTGCTACCTGCAATTCAGGATTTACCTGGCGAGACATCAGTCTCTTAGCTGTGAGTTTTTCCAGACTTTCCGGCCCACCACGTGACACAACTGATAGCATTTAATTCGGATTACCCTTAATGAGTAAATATGGAAGAAAATCAATATAATAACGTGTGTGAATATGTATATATATATATATATATATATATATATATATATATATATATATATATATATATATACAGTATATATATATATATATATATATATATATATATATATATATATATACAGTATATATATATATATATATATATATATATATATATGTATGTATATATATACAGTATATATACACACATACACACACACATATATATATATATATATATATATATATATATATATATATATATATATATATATATATATATTTATATATATATACAGTATATATACATATATATATATATATATATATATATATATATATATATATATATATATATATATATATATATATAAATATACACACACATATACACACACATATATATATATATATTTATATATATATACATATATATATATATATATATATATATATATATATATATATATATATATATATATATATATATATATATATATATATGTGGTAAAAGGATTTTATGTATAGCTATGATAACACTAATTTGTAATAGTCAGAACCATCCATACTAAGGTGGTTTGCTGTGATTGATCAGACGAAAATCTCCCACTATCACCAATCTAGGGCAGATTGGTGCGTGGTATTGAAAACTGGTCAAACCATAATCATGAATAAGGACATGTCTGAGGCCTTTGTCGTGCAATGGACAATAAACGGCTGTATTTGTTATTTTTGTTACTGTCATATCTGACGGACATTTAACGCCAATGGATGTAAACAAATAATTCAGGAAATAAAATAACAAATAACATTAACTGTCAACTCTAAATAAAATACATCCCCAAAAATAATATATAATAGCTCAACAGAGACCAGTATATCAAGACAAAAGAAAATATGACAATTTTTTAATGCCTCCACATCATTAGAAATAAAGAAAAGAAAATAAAACAGGACACAAATCGACAAAACCAAGACCACATAATATGAGAAGAAATTATCGATATGAAAGAACCCTTCTCTCTCTCTCTCTCTCTCTCTCTCTCTCTCTCTCTCTCTCTCTCTCTCTCTCTCTCTCTCTCTCTAAAAAGATAATTGCAGATCGTAATTCTGTTCAGGTGAAACCGAGACTGAGATATAATGGTCATTTACTCTGCCTCAGATCATCGTAAATCACCACCTGTTATTGTGATTCTCAATGCCAAATTACATATAAAAAACCTTGGTTTTTTGATGAGCATAATAAAGCGCCGGAAAATTGTGATTTAAGCACCGCTAAATTCGTGGGTGAGGGACAATGTGATCTAGTCGTCAGAAACAGCTATTTTGCAAATAAAAGAATAATCAATGGTGTCTGTTTGTTTGTATACTAAAGAGAGGCAAGGAACTTGGATGTCTCGAAGACTTCTAAGTCCATCTGCGGAGACTCCAGTTACAAATGGGTTAAGCGAATTTGTTTAAGCATTTATAGTTTGTATGATCTTGTCATATTCTTGAATTCGTTTACCGTGTTACTGTTCATTGCATCCACTGGAAGTCTGTTCCAAATAGAAAGAGAGAGAGAGAGAGAGAGAGAGAGAGAGAGAGAGAGAGAGAGAGAGAGAGAGAGAGAGAGAGAGAGAGAGAGAGAAGAATTTTGGAGAATCCATTTCTTCTTAGATAGAGCGAATTAGTTTGTTTGGAGAGTTTTCATGACCTTGTCTAGCTTATTCTTGAACTCGTTTACTGTGTTACTGTTCACTACATCCGCTTGAGGCCTATTCCAAGTATTTGCTATTTCATGTGTAAAGTAATTGCCACATTGAGTGGGGTTGTATCTTTTATATTTCAGTTTGTATCCGTTACCTCTGGAATGACTTTTACTAAGCATGAATAGATTGTTGTAATCTATATTTGTTATTGTTATTCCATTAAGAATTTTGAATATCTATTAACTGTTCGTTTATTCGTCAGAGAGAGAGAGAGAGAGAGAGAGAGAGAGAGAGAGAGAGAGAGAGAGAGAGAGAGAGAGGGGGGGGGGCAGCAGCAACCTGATGAATGAGGTAATCTCGTTACCTCACCTCCCGGTTACAACTCATGTCGCCCCCCTTTCATAATGCAACACGGGCTGACATATTGTTATTCCTGCCCAGGGCTTCCATTATACCAGTGGTCAGGCCCTTCTTCCTCTTTGCCCAATTACGCTTACATACCCCAGGGGGAGGGAGATGTTAGGGTAAGGGGCATGGTGATTAATCTGACCTGTCTGTAAGGATTATAAGAGTGGGGAGGGGGTCAATAGACGGCCATGTACTTTGGCAAAGGTTATGTGGTTTATGTTGATTCTTGGTATTAATGTAAGCACACATCTATTGCTATCTATCTATCTATCTGTTCATCTGATTAATCCATATAAAAGTGTACACATATATACAGTATATATTATATATACATACATATACACACACACACACACATATATATATATATATATATATATATATATATATATATATATATATATATTTATTTTTATATATATATATATATATATATATATATATATATATACATATATATGAAAATATACATATACCTACACACACACATATATATATATATATATATATATATATATATATATATATATATATATATATATGTGTGTGTGTGTGTGTGTGTAAGTCATATATACCTCTTGATATCTGTATTCTCTCTACCTCAGGATAAAAAATGAAATAAATAAGAACACGTATAAATTTGCAAAATTAGCATATATATATATATATATATATATATATATATATATATATATATATATATATATATATATATATATATATATATATATATATATATATAGTGCAAATACACTTGTGTGTGTACAGTATGTAGTATGAACATGTGAGTGCGTTGTATGAGATATAATTGACAATGTACAGTATAAATAATGACTTTAACATATATGAAATCGTTTGCAAAATAACAAAATTACTATCAGCAAGATAAATTTCATACATTATTTCTAGTAACACGTGAAATTCCTCCAATATCGTAATTTGAAAAAAAAAATATTATTTCTAAAAAGATTCAGTATTATGAAGTGCAAAAAGCAGATATATATATATATATATATATATATATATATATATATATATATATATATATATATATATATATATATATATATATGCACAAACACACACACACACACATATATATATATATATATATATATATATATATATATATATATATATATATATATATATATATATATATATATATATATTGTAATGGCCTCGTTGGACCACAACACACACTAGGTCTACAGGACCATAAATACTCAATACTTAGGTGTTCAAAAGGCAGCAAGCCACAAAGGTGGAGGCAAGCCCAGCTAAATGCAGCACAAGAATAACTCAAGGGGGATAACAAAACAATGAAATAAAAACCAATATATATTACAATTCAGTAAAATACAGAAAGTAATAGCTAGGCCTCATCATTAACATTAAATAAAAAATACCACTTACGAAACATATACCCAAATTATCAGTCAACACATTCAACCTCTGAAGGAGGAAAGGGGGCCCAGAGAGGAATAGAAAACAACGAAAAGAAAGGAATAACCTAAATTTTACATGTTAACAGATGATGAGATGATGAAGGTCTCCTCCCATAAGTACTTCAATAAGGGCAGCGGACGGCAACTCTCAATACCATTATCGAGCTCCTACAGGAAATTAAACTGACACTGCAGCACAGCCGTAATCATGCTCATTCATGATCATGGACGCCGGATCCCAATAATCTTGGTCAATACTTTACATGAAATGAATGACACTCCTTACCGTCGCCAAGCGAGGCCCCTCTGGCAAGTACTGCACCAGAGGCAATAATAAAATGGCAGAGATGTGAAGTAACGGCCAGCTGATGTGAAGATATATATATATTCGTTCAGAGACTTGCTGTAAATCCAGTGGTAATAGGCTCACAAATCAGGGTGCAGATACCAACTGCCTGCAGCTTGGAAACCCGGTCTTAAGTCAACTCAGCGGAGCCAAAATATGGAGGGGAGAAACAGGGAGGATTAGTCAACAAGACTATACAAAAATACCACTGGAGTGAGGAGACCCCTACTAACAAGAAGGCGAACTAACCATGAACTTTACAGCCTTCGAAAAAATGAAAGAGGAACTTAAAAACTAACCTAAGTAAGCTAATACATTATAAAACACCTAAGGCTTACTTACAATATATATATATATATATATATATATATATATATATATATATATATATATATATATATATATATATATATATATATATATATATATATATATGATTATTTAATATTAAGTTCCATGTTTATAACTTACATGTATATTTAATTAATTGCATGTTTATACATACACATATATATACTATAGTGTATTTTCTTCAGCGGTGCATATTTCCACCGACTCACAGGGGTGCCCTTTTAGCTCGGAAAGATTCCTGATACCTGATTGGTCGGAAGTATTTATGTTCGAACACCTTCATTGTTCTCATATAATTACCAAGTAATGTGAATCGAAACTTATTTACTAACCTATATCTCTTCATCAGATATATGTTTTGTTAATAAACTATGTCAAAAAATAAATATATTATAAAGTGTCGTCATGGTATGTCTAAATTTAATAACACAATTCGCCGAAATCAATAACAGCAGCTTATTTTCGGATGCACGCTTTATAATTTTTTAATTTTTCCCATATTTTAACACAAATTGGGATAAATGACACTCAACATAGGTTAAACATGTTATTATAAACTTTCTTTGAATAACAGAATTTACCAAAAACATGGAATTAATAAAACCCCATAATTGTGAAAACTTCTGGGGAGGTAAAAGAAAAGCTTGCAGTGCCCTGGCGAGAAAACAATCCCTTCTGACTGTCATAGACGTAGTTTTTTTTTTTCGCAATATAGGTCGGCCTATTTCTTTCAGTTTAAATAGTCTTGCATTGTCTCTCTTCGTAATATTTTGCTTAGAATTTTCCCACATTCCTGTTTCTCACCTAATATCAATCTAAATTACAATGCGTGCATCCGAAAATAAGCTGCTGTCGTTGACTTCGGTGGATTGTGTTATTAAATTTAGACTTACCATGACGAGACTTAATAATATATTTATTCTTTCACATTGTTTATTGACAAAACGTATATCTGATGGAGAAATATAGGTTAATAAATAAGTTTCGATTCACATTACTTGGTAATTATTTGAGAACCATGAAGGTGTTCGGACGAAAATACTTCCGACCAATCAGGTATCAGGAACCTTTCCAAGCTAAAAGGGCACCCTTGTGAGTCGGTGCAAATATGCACCGCTTAAAAAAATTGACTATAGTCCATCCCTAGCTAGAAGAATGGCAAGAGTATGCCCGGGTTATCAGAGTGGGAGAGGGTACCTATCTTCCAAGGGAGAAAGAGAAGACGAACACCTGGGCATCCCCACCTGCATGGGAGAGGGGGTGAGAGGAAGGAGAGAGGGGTGGGAGGGTGGGATGAGATGGTCTTTAGCTTCACTGTGCCATTGTTACGCCAAGACTTATGGACCATCTTATCTGATCGTTATTTCCGACGTAAATTCGGTCTTGTGGAGACGTTTTTTGGAAAGACCGGTCGATAAGTCTTTAGCTGCCTCGACTATTATAGTATAATGTTCAAAGGAGTTACGTTGGGTGGCATACAGCATTGAAGCTGAGAATCTTAGCAAAAGTGTTAGTTATATTTACATTCCCTACTAAAAATTCAATGTTCTAAACACCAATTTAAATAATTAGACCAATAACAATGATGTTTGCATATTAAAAATTATAACTATTAATAACAGTAGTATACGCAACCGGTCAATATAAAAGTTACAAATTTAAATAGATATGTACACAAGCGAGCACAGATTCAACCTGTCCTACATCACCAACCTTTCCTAACTACAACAGAGCAGTTTAGGCTTCTGATTATAACTCTCAGGATAAACCCTCTTACCAGGGTATGACTACTCCTACTCCTCAATTTTCGAGGGACAGGAAGAGACCAAGTAGTCACACGTTCAGCAATGACACTCAGAATGATATATATATATATATATATATATATATATATATATATATATATATATATATATATATATATATATATATATATACATATATATATATATATATATATATATATATATATATATATATATATATATATATATATATATACATATATATATATATATATATATATATATATATATATATATATATATATATATTTATTTATTTATATATTTATATTCCACACATGAGAAAGTTCTTTCGAACCAGTATTCAAACCTATGTCTATGAATCATAACCGAATAAGACAACTGACTTCTCCAATAGGCCACATAACATCTATAACATAATTCTCCTATGAATATTTCATATCCAAGGTGGAGCACATTTGACATTAAAAATTATTTAATTCACAGAGTTTAAAACTGTAAAGGTATTAATTATTCACGATTAATGACTGAGAATTGATTGAATAAAAATTTAATCTTCCTTAAAGGTAAAAGCCTATTACCTAAGACTGTAAAAGTTCAAAACTGAGTGGTATAGTCCTTTTCAATAAGGAGAGCTTCGGTCTGTTCACACTGTTCTATATGCAACAAGTGGAAGAAGTCTGGTTGCTTAGGGATATAATGAGCTGCTTAATGGGGAGAATAGTCATTGGATGCTAGAGTAACAATGTTAAAATTATCGTATAAAAGAGATGTTTCATATCTCCTACTGCGATGTTGATTCTCAATTTGTGTGATCTTATGTGTTCAATACAGTTTCCACTAAATATTTGGACAATTCAGTAAGAAATATCCAATAGGTTGAGTATAGAGCTAATCACCTTGCGTAATCTTAGCATAAAAATAAGAAAAATGAATGGAAGACTGTCATCAATTTGGGAACATTAGCTGTAGACTGACTTTACAATTACCATGATTATTTTTCCAATAAAACCATATACTCTCAACCGGTTTCTATTGCAAATATTTCCAAAATTATTTTCGCTAATATCTGCAGTTTTTCTTCACTATCCCCAATCACTTTAGCATGGTCTGCAAAAACCAACCATATCAAAGTGATCCCACTTCTAATCTCCCTTGGTCATCACTTAGTTCTAATCATCTGACATTTGGATTCACTCTTTCAGTAAAGACACTGAACAACTATGAAGAAACATCACTCTATTATCTCGATCCAATTTTTATTGGAAGCATTCTATCTCTAAACCACAACAACAACAAATGCAGCCCTTTTTAGTCCACTGGAGTACGAAGGCCTCAGACATGTTAATTCATGTCTCGGGTTTGGCTCGTGTATGGAGAAAACGAGTGAAGATGTAAGTTTAACTTCTCACCTTCATATCTTATTTCATGTGAACAAATAGTCTCTTCTTTCAAAACTAAAATGTTTAACCAACCCAATGAGGGTGATCCTGACTAATAAGGCTTTAATAATCATGGCTATTAACAAACAGCTTCAATTATGTTATTTTTATTTATTTATTTATTTATTTTTTTTTTACGATACTCTCTTAACACCATCTCCGTTTCTTCTTTTCGAATTTCTCCTGAGCTTTCGCTTAGGGATATGAAGGGAAAATACATAAATTTCATTTTCCTTTAAAAATTATAGCATCTATTACATAACAAAAACCTGCAGTTACTCTCAACTGCTTATTATTCTTCCCCTCTCAGTAATTCTAACATCTGCTTTAATCTATTAATAAATGACTCTACCGTATCCCTTCAATAGCTAGTAATCAATAACCCTGTAAATCTGACTAAGAATTCTATAACCAGACAAATTGATGATTTCAAACAAAGCGTACCTGATCATAGGGCATATTAATCCTTACCCTAGTACTGATACACATATCCATGAAAATATACACTCATACACATCATCATCCGTTGATAGTCCACTGCAGGACAAAGGTCTCAGATATGTCCTCCAGTCCCGTCTGTTTATGGTCTTTTTATGCCAGTCTGTATTCAAAACTTTTCGTAACTCGTCAATCCATTATCTTCTCTTTCTTCTCCTACTTCTTTTGCAATCTCTAGGGACCCTTTTTCTTATTTTTATGCCCATCTATTATCTGTCATTTTTATATATACCGCCTAAATCCATTTCTTTTTCTTATAAGTTGTTAGAATAATCTCTACTTTTGTTTGCTTTTCGTATCCATATTGCTCTTTTTCTGTCTTTTATTGTTATTTCTATAATCATTCTTTTCATAACGCTCTGAGTTGTAACTAGCTTATGTTCTAAGGCTTCAGTAAAGCTCTAAGTTTAGGATGCATAAGTTAATACTGGTAACACCAACTAATTAAATACATTTTTTTCTATAGAGAGTGGCATTTTACAATTCATAATATAATTATGTTTTCCAAAAGCTCTCCATCTCATGCTTATCCTTCCTTTAATTTCGGTCTGGTGTCCTGTGGAAATAGTTTCTAATGCTTAAGTCAATACTAGTAGGACCATCTGATTGATTACTTTTCCTTTTAAAGAAAGTGGCGTTCTAATTTTCATAATATTTTGTTTTCCAAAAGCTCTCCATCTCAAGCTTATCCTTACTTTTCTTTCGGTCTCATGTCTTAGGAAAACACGAGAGAGAGAGAGAGAGAGAGAGAGAGAGAGAGAGAGAGAGAGAGAGAGAGAGAGAGAGAGAGAGAGATTAAAAAACCTGTCCCTTTACTCAATCTACACATGCGGAGACGAGGTCTAAATTATACTTATGTGATGAAGCCGGCGACAATTCCTGCAAAAGGAATCTTTTTTCATTTGGATTTGTGCCAGGAAGGATTAGCCTCAGAGAACACTTTCCGCCTAAGTGACTCTGACGGATTTTAGGGAATTTATTAGAGAAATTGTACCACTGCTGCTACCGAAGATTGAGGATGTGTGTGTGCGTGAGACAGTAAGGTCATACATAGAATTCATTTGTGAGAATGGGTATTAAATGGCCAGATAAATGAAGTAAGCAGTTAACTGGAAGAGTGAAAATAAAATAAATTTCATCTTTTAAAATACCATTGGTGTGAAAAATTAAATAAGCAGGTACCTGGAAAAGTAAAAATGATGTTAAATTGGTTTATAAAATATCGATCGGTAATATAAATGAAGCAGTTAACTGGAAGAGGAAAAATTAATTTGATTTGATTTTTAAAATATCATTGGAGGGAAAAATTGAAGTATGCAGTTACCTGGAAGGTTGAAAATAATATCAATTTTATTTACAGAATACCATTGGCGAGAAAAAGGAAGGATACAGTTACCTGGAAGAGTATTTAATATAAATTTTATATAAAAAATACCATTGTCGAGGAAAAATGAAGTAAGCAGTTATCTGGAAGGTTGAAAATAATATTAATTTTATTTATAAAATATCAAATGGCGAGATATATGATGGATGCAGTTAACTGGATGAGTAAAAATGATAGTAATCTTATTTATAAAATACCGAATGACGAGATGAAAGAAGTATGATTGACAGAAAGATTAAAAATCAAATAAATATTCATATACAATTTAACCGAAATCGTAAATATTACCTCAAAGGTTGTGATGACCGATGTGGTAACGTCCCTGACTGGTGAAGGCCAGACTAGGGTTCGAGTGCCATTCAAACTCGAGAGTTTCCTTAGTCGCTGCAACTTCACCATCGTTGTGAGATAAGGTTGGGGGGATTGGGGGAGCCTATAGGCCTATCTGTGGAGTCAAGAGCAGCCATTGCCTGGCCCTCCTTGATACTAGCTTCGGTGGAGACTGGGCTTGGGCGCTGGTCATATAGCCAGTTTCTAAGGCATTGTTCTGCTTGCTAGGGTAATATCACTGTCCTTTACCTCTGCCATTCATGAGCGACCTTTAAACATTTAAACCTAGAATCTAGATTGATGTTATTTCTACTCTTTCAAAATGACAAATTGAAACTATTTCCAAACTCCTTCAAAAAGATTTGACATTTCAGGAGGGAGGGGGCTGGGGGGTGGAGTTCGCACCCTTGCATGAATAGGAATTCAGCGAGAATGAAAGAGCAATTATTAAAAAAAAAGTTGTCGAAGTCGTCATTGTCAAAAGTGTTTTCGTCTTTATCATCGTCGTCATTGTCATCTGCAACTGCACTTTGCGAGATGAATGTCTAAAAGGAAAAATCAGTGCGAACGTACATAGCGTATATGAATGTTGCAAAGAGCGTATAGAGAAAAAATCAAAATGAAATGAATAAAAATAGAGAAAGGTAATCATAGTCTAAGTTGTGGTTACAAAGAAACAGAGAAATCGATGGTAATTAAAGACCTACCTGTTTGAAGGTTTAAAGGCTGCTCATGATTGGCAGAGGCAGGGGACAGTGACATTGCCCTAGCAAGCAGGACAATGCCCTAGAGACTGACCATATTACATATGATCAGCGCCCAAGCCCTCTTTCCACCCATGCTAAGACCAAGGAGGGATAAGCAGTGTCTGCTGATGACTCAGCAGATAGACCTATAGGCTTCCCCAAACCCACCATCCTTAGCTCACAAGGATGGTGAGGTTGGAACGACTAAAGAAACTAACGAGTTTGAGCGGGACTCGAACCCCAGTATGGCGTTCACCAGTCAGGGACGTTACCAAATCGACCACCACAGCCCTGGCCTATATTTTCAAAAGTAAAAAGTTCGAATGAAAATTCAAATAACGTAACATCAGAAAATAATATAAATAAGGTAATATATATACATATATATATATATATATATATATGTATATATATATATATATATATATATATATATATATATATATATATATATATATATATATACATCAAACAACAAATGCAGTCGTTTCTAGTTTAATGCAACCTAGACCCCAAACATATACATATCCTTTTTTTCATGTATAGGGTTTGGCAAGTTTTCATTAGGAAGTTTGCCACAGCAGATTGGTGATGGTGGAAGATTTTCGTCTGATCGCTCATAGCAAACCCACCTAGTAACGGTGTCCCTGACAACTACAGCTTCATTATTCGATATGCAAACCTTACAACCAGGAGAGGTATTCCCACTAGGAAAGGAAAGAATATATATATATATATATATATATATATATATATATATATATATATATATATATATATAATTATATATACACGAGTATATATATGAATATATACACACACACACACACATATATATATATATATATATATATATATATATATATATATATATATATATATATATATATATATATATATAATTATATATACATGAGTATATACATAAATATATACACACACACACATATATATATATATATATTGGTGTGCTACTGTTATAAGCACACATTGAGTATGTGTTGTTTCAGATGTGTGTAACTGGATAACAGAATACATCTTATTAGCTTTAAAGTATTTATTCTATAAAAACAACAGAGTTAAACATCTCCATCACTGGAGGAAGCTGGGTTGGTCAGATGACCAATTCTGGTGAAGTATAGATATGAACTGACTAACTTATCGATATCACAGATATCGTATGCTTAGTTTATATAAGTTTCGTCATAAACTCGGAAGACACCTGCATCCGGTGACGTCACAAACTTTCACACGCTGAGACAATGTGTTGACGTTTAAGAAAAATGTCACATTGTCGAGGTTTGCATTGTACGTCCTGTTTATGATTTAAATGACTACAGCAAGTCCCACGGCTAGCACCTTCTTCCAACATGACATATTACGTCATGTGTTTTAAACATGTAATATTAACTATTCTAATTATTCCATAAGCTCGGCCAGCTATCTCAATTTTTTCACAAAAATTTAACAACAAGCCAAAACATGGTTACTAGGTGTGACTGGACATATGTATTATTCTTTGTTTAACTTTAGCCATAATCAACCGAGGACGAATGTCCAAATAGGCACATTAAAAAATAATAACAATAATGCATATGAAAAATATATTACTAGAGCAAAAAGAAAAATGCATGATAAAATAAAGATCATATATATGGTACATTGCTAGCAAATGATTATATGATACCAAAAAAAAACTTCTGACTTACATATGATTCGGTAACTTGTTAAAGAATAATTGTTACCTTTGTCAGAAACATATTAACATAATACTCAATTTTTTAGTGCACAAACACGAATTCCTGGTACGTACACGTACCACGGTTTCGTACATATATATATATATTTATATATAGGGCTGATATATTTTATTAGATGCCCATAGATTCTGTTATATATTTTTTTTTCTCTTTTCTTTTTAACATTCCGGCTTATATATTTTTATTAGATGCCGAGAGAAAAAATGATTTATATCTTTTTTTTTTTTTAAATGTTGTTTTAAATGTATTTTTAACAATGCAAATGTAGAAAATTTCTTAAATTACATATTACTAGCGTACTAACAGCTTTTCTTACAAACACTTCCCGACAATTTACTCCTTTAGCGAATGAGGTGGCCACTCAAACGGCTTTGAATTGAATCAAGTATGGAGTATTGTCGGGACTAGGCGAATCGTTCCTTTGTAGCTGCATGCTGTGCCGTAACCTACGCCAAACAAGGATGTTCACGACGATAAATATCACCACCGTAAACGCCAATCCTGCTAGTAGTATGTGGTGAAGGATTTCCTTATAAGTCGGTGACAGGTGGTCCCTTTCGGTAAGTTTCAACAACCGCTTTGCCACATGTCTGTTATACGGGAGAGGGAGTGCTGGCATTGTAGAGGTCCACGTGAAGTTCGCGAAGTAGGCTCGTTCTCTGATGAGTGTCCGTAGACCAGCCACCATGGAATTAGGGGAAGTCCTGATACAACCATCTGCTGCGACGAAGATGTGTGTGAAGGACGTGGATCCGTCAGGGCATGATACATTGAAGCCGTCCTTGTCGTATCGTATCCAAGAGCCATTGTTCAGTCTGCAATTGAACTCATTATTGTCAAAGGGATAAAGCTTATCCAGAGAATTTTCACTTGTATGGGAGAGAGCACCGTCTAGCACTATACCTAACTCGCATGAATCCATTAAGTTTTTATGGAATTCAAATGAGTCAGCTGTACATATTTTTCTATCCATTGTGTCTGAACAGTGAGTTAATTGATTTAAGTCTTTAATGACCGTATATGTTTCCTTGTCTGGGGAAATCAATACGTGTCCTGTCAAACTGGATATTACTGGATTTGAGTGATTCGTCATGAAAGTCGGAAATGGTGATATCCTGTAAGATTGCCAGGCATCAGAAGAATCAAAGGGAATTGTAATCATAATCTTGTTATTTTCAACGCTTACTGTAATTAAGCTTTAATAAAATTCTAACCTATGTTCGTCTAACAAAGGAACATAGCCTAGTTTATCCCTTCCGTTCTCCAGAATTAACTTTAAGTAACTTATAGGCAACAAATGGGGCGACAATACACCTTTAGTTGCTAACGTGATAGCTTCTACATAATCCTTGGATTTCTCAATGAAATGTGCAATTCTGTTATGTATGTGATCTATCTTTGAATCATAATACGTTAATGTTGCCAACAAATCCTGTACTTCCATAATTTGAACGATATTATTTGAATGTTCATTTACCAAATCCATAATTTTATTGATTGAAGCTAACTGATTCCTTAGTTCTGACATAATCAATTCATCTTCATGAGTCAAGAACTCAATTTTCTTATTTTGATTACTAATTTTAAGACGATTGGAAATTCCTAAACCTAAACTTTCAACAGACCCAAAGATGCTTAATGCAGCATAAATAAACGGATTTCGTCTTTCTTTATGTTCGTGTCCTACAGTCCACATCAAAAGGTCATAAGCCAAAGATCCTGTCTCGTCAGTCTTATTTTTCAAGTCATCAGATAGCATCTCTGCAACTTTTAATGTTGATCCAAGCAAACTCTCTGTAGTCAAATGAAAATGTCTTCTATGCAACTCATCCAATGAGGCAGAAAACCTTGAAATGGCGGTTCTTAAGCTAGTGACATCATTCTCTTGAAGAAAAATTGCTTGCATATTCACTTCTACAACTACGTTGGTTGATGTAATAAAAATGTCTTCTTGTCTTTCAACTATAGTGCCATATTTAAAATTTATACTTTTAGTTTTAGAGCTCATCCCACACGAGAAAAATGTCTGAGCGAACAATATCACTCCCAACAACAAAAAATTCATCTTGGAAACCTGTAACGAGAAAAAATATATGTAATTACTCCTGTATTAAAAAGAAAACTTTTAATCACATAAAATAAAAAAAATTTTCCCTCACTTCTTTTCCTCTCTTTTCTTTTTAATTTCTTACGTAAGCCAATGGTACTATTCTCTCATCCGTGGGTTGGGATACGTTTTGAACTCTAAACCTATTGGCCGTTAATGTTTCCAAAATGTTAAATGGGCCTTCAAACTTAGGTGTTAGTTTATAATTGAGCCCTTTTCGTACATTGATTTTAATATATACGTTATCACCCACAGTATATGTTTTAGTTGGTTTCGCTGTTTTATCATGATTCCTTTTCATTATGATTTGTGATTCTTCTAAATTCTTTCGAAGGATATCATATCGACTTATACTTGCATTTATACATTCTTTTAAAGGATTTGATAGATTAGTTGTAGGCGTCAATACATGGAAAGGCGTTCTAACTGGGGTACCATACAATGCTTCATGCGGTGACATTTTAATTGATATATGATATGAATGATTCAGAGTACTCAGTGCCGCCAGTATTGCAATATCCCAGTTGGGGTCTGATCCCCCTAGTGTTACCCTCAATATATTCAATATCTTCCTATTTGCTCTTTCCACTAGCCCATTCGACTCTGGGTGATATATCATGGTATTTATTTTCTTTATGTTGAGGAATTCACACAATGAGGTAAGAAAGTGATTATTAAATTCACCACCCGAGTCTGATATTATCATGTGTGGAATTCCATGTTTACAAATGTAACACTCGTAAAACTTCCTAAAGTGCTATTAGTTCTGTATATCGAGTTAAAGCATCTATAATTACCAAGAGGTGCTTATTTCCTCTGTCTGACTCGTAAAATCCTGTTAACAAATCTAAATGTATTCTTTCAAAGGGTTGATTGGGCACAGGATAAGCTCCTAGGCTGACAGGTGTTTTCGTATGCCCTTTGTTTTCCTGACATGTGCGACAATTAGCTATGTGTCTTTTTATATCTGTAAGCATTGTATGCCAATAAAACAATGATTTGGCTTTCTGTGACATTAATGAGAACCCAGGGTGTCCATGTAATGGATTTGAATGCAACCAATTCAGGCAGTGGAAATAAGTGAGATTGGTACTACTACCTGGTCGTTAGTTACATGTGGTGTATTGCGGGTTTTCCTTGTCACAGTCCTACACAGAATATTATCTTTGATTATATAATTCTGCTGCTTATACTTTATATATTCCTTTTCCTTATGATTGCCTTTCAAAGCATTTATAATTGTTTCTATTTTCTGATCTTTTCTTTGCTCAGTCTGTAACAATTCAGCGCTCCAGCCTAAATCTTCTTGTTCAGATATTGTTTTTAAAATAGGCATGGATGTTGATATATCTATTAATTCAGCTAAAGGCTCCGTACAAGATGACACGGGGTTGCGTGATAATGCATCCGCAATGATATTTGCTTTCCCAGGTAAATACCCGATTCTTGCGCCAAAATCTTGAATGATCAAATGCCACCGAGTTCGTTTAGGGCTGTGGTTGAAGCCTTTAAAGAACTCTGTTAGTGGTTTATGGTCAGTAAGAACCTTAACGGGATAACCGTGAATTATGAACTTAAAATGCACTAGCGAATTAATAATAGCTAGCCCTTCCTTGTCTATTACTGCATACTTACTTTCGGAAGTTCTCAATTTTTGAGAATAGAAAGCTATCGGGAAAAATTGTTTATCATATTGCTGAAGCAATACCCCTCCTACTCCTAAGTCTGAGGCATCTGTTGCAATGAAGAATTCCTTACCGAAGTCAGGAAATTTTAAGATAGGAGAACTACACAGTTCATCTTTCAAAGTATTAAATGCCTGTTGATGTTGCTCAGACCATATGAAATCTACGCCCTTCTTCGTAAGATCAGTTAAAGGAGCGGCTATTATTGAATAGTTGCGTATAAAACGCCTGTAATATCCACTACAACCCAGAAATTGCTGTATTCCCTTGACATTAGTAGGTATGGGAAAATTACGTATAGCCGACACCTTATCATGGACTACTTTAAGACCTTGGCTTGACACCATGAAACCCAAATATATCAATTCTGTTTTGAAATATTCACATTTACTAATCTTTACCCTTAAGTTATGTTGTCTTAATCTCTGTAGTACTAGTTCTAACTTACGTAGATGTTCTTCTAAGGTGTTGGAAAAGATTACAAGATCATCCATATAGGCATGCAATATATCCCCTAACAAGTCTCCAAACATCATCCATATAGGCATGCAATATATCCCCTAACAAGTCTCCAAACACTATGTTAATCATTCTTGTAAATGTTATAGAAGCACAACGTAAACCAAAAGGCATCCGTAAAAATTCATAATGTCCCCTGGCTGTGCTGAAGGCTGTGTATGGGATACTATCTTCTTCTAATGATATCTGGTGAAAGCCTTTAAGTAAGTCCAAACTGGTAAAATATTTATTCTGACCTAACAAAGACAAAATATCGTCAGTACATGGCACTGGGAATCGATCAGGGATCGTTTCCTCGTTTAGACGACGAAAGTCGACGCAGATACGCCATGTTCGATCTTTTTTCGGTACAACTATTAAAGGAAAATTATAAGGGTTGTTTGATTTTCTAATGACTCCTTCCTCTAACATTTTACCTACTTCATCATTTATTTCATTCTGGAATTTCATAGGGAGTCTGTACGAGGGTACATAGATAATTTTCTGCTTGTCCTTTAACCTTATTTGATGCTCAATCACATCTGTTTTTCCTAAGGATCCATCCGTAGTGGAAAAAACATCATGATATTTAGTTAAAAGTTCAAAAATTTTCTGCTGAATTTCTTCGTCTTGAATGTCCTTATTGATTTTATTTTTAATAGATCGCAAAAGGGATTCATCCGCAACTGATTGAGAGTGATTGATTTCAGCAACGGTAAGAATACGATGTTTATAAACTTCTACATCCAAGATATGTTGATTTTTGTGAATTACTAAAGTGTTATTTAAATGATTACAGACTTCGATATTACATTGTTGATGTGAGCCTACTGTATAAATAGCTTGTGTGACAGACAATCCGTTAGTTTTCAAAGTATCGGAAAGGATTAATATTTCAGATCCCGGTAATGTTTTCTTTATTTGCACTATTAAATTCGAAGGTACGTTTGGTTCGATAGATTGTGTGCAAGATGATATTACGGTTGAAGAAGAATTCTGCTGGGTCGCGTATATTATTTCTTTATTAGTGAGACAAGTTATTGGTTCTTCAACGTACGTTACGGTTACATTTGTCGTCTCCTTTTTATCCAAAACTGATTTTAAGGTATTAGAAGACTTATAGAATTTCCCTTTGATATACACGCCGTGCTTGGCAGGAGCTAAGATAATGTTTTGATTTCCCATAGATGGGTATCCTATAATTACAGCTGGATACATATTAATGTTTTTTACAACAACAAATGTATCGGCAAACGTGCGATTACCGACTCTGAACTGAACATGAGTTATGCCTATGACATTTAATTCATTATTTCCTATACCCGAAAGTTTAATTCCGGATTTTTCAATCGGAAAGTTCGAAAACAACAAATGATGTGTCTTCAAATCCATGATATTACGTGGACTACCAGAGTCAAAAAATAACGTAAAGGATTTGTGTTCTAAATTTACAGCATATAAGGTTGGCCGTAACTCATTTTGGCTTATTATTGTATGAATTCGTTGCAAATCTACGGGAGCATGCACTGTTTTACTTAATTCGGCCGTGTGTTTCATAGGAAAATCTATTGTCTCACATTTATCTGATAAAACATTAAATTGATTATTCAATACTATTGATGTTGACATGAATGACCTTGACCCAACTTCACTCTCTTCCCCTCTAGAGTTAACTATGTGGTATTTGCTTTGCTATGCACATTCTGAAAATTAGTCTGACCTTGCGAGGTCTGGTTTGACGACCCAGGCTCAGCGATATTTGAAGAAGTGTTTGTCTGTTTTGGACTCTGAACTGCATTGACATTTGGTTGTTTCTTCTTATTGTTAAAATGAGGATTTTTCTCTTTATTTCCATATGGAACTGACTGTGGAATTGACTGTGTATTTCTGGGATATTGTTGTGTCTTACGCGAGTAACATTGACTATATGAATGCGTTGCAGTGTTGTGAATCGAGCAAAATTTCGTTCTGCAGTCTGCGCTTAAGTGACCTTGACGTTTGCAGTTATAACACGTCATTCCCGCTACTGGACTGCTAACTACGTTCACTGTTTGTGGTTTTGTTTCATTCTTTGCAAAAACTTGAGTTAACACGGGATCGAGATCTGGACACTTGGACATGTGTTTCTTTATCTGTTTATAGACATCCAATTCTGTACTTGCAGGCGTTAACTTCTTATCAAAACACCGCACTAAAGCTTTAGGCAACATAAGTGTCATGCAAGTCAAATACATTAATCGTAAAAAATCTTTCACGGAGATGTTATCGTTAGTAACCCAAGTGGAATGACCTAAAATGTCCTGATATTCGTTAAGCCTATCAGCTATGAGAGCTGCTCTCTCAATAACATTAAGCCGATTCATAGTGGCTTGATTAAGTGTATTTCGTAACGTTAATACTACATCCAAGGCCTCCTCACCCCCATAGATCGCGCGTAACCTAACTTTGAAATCATCCCAAGTAACTGCTTCTTGAAATGAAACACCTCTTAAATACGCACTCGCATCCCCCTTAGAAAAATCTATAAAACTTTTAGCTTCTTGTAATTGTACAAAAGGGTCTACGATTTGTTTGGCATTTAAATGGGCATCGACGGATGAAATCCATGACTCCACATTTTGTGGCAAGAACCCGTTGACTCGACCCTGAAAAGGAAGGATTGCTGACCTGGCATTTACAAGCGTCACAATTGGAGGAGGATTAGTCTGGCCTACACCACTAGGTCCAGGGGAAGGGCTCACAGGTGGAGTCATGACTGCTGTATTTTTTTTTCCCTATCTCTTCGACCCCTTGCAATTCTATCAAAATATCTATATGAGTACAGACGCCCACTGCGTGAACGCATATGTATAACACAATTCCCCAAACAATGTTACTAATCCCAAAACATTTCCCGAGAATTTCTGAAAGAAAAAGGAATTAGCACAAAGAGAGAAAAATTCTAAATGAGAATTCGGAGTTAAAGACAGTTTCCTTTAACAAAGATTAGCAATTCACTCACACCAGTAATAATCGACTAACGACTCGTGATAACTACACTTCACTGCCCAAACTGGAATGAATTCAAAAATTTGTACTTAGCTTATATATGGATCTGCGTGATGTCGACACGTCCTCTCTCTCTCTCTCTTGATGTTTTGTTAGCGATGTCTCGTTCGAGTTTCTTGTTGAATGTAGTGCTTCCTGGGTATGTTTTGCAATTGTTGAACGCCAGTCCTTGGGTTTCCTAGGATGTTGATTGAAGATTCAGTTGGTATTCATAACATTTGTTAATGTTAACTGTTCCGTTGGACTATAATACTTAGGCAAAATTGTAGATTCATGTAGATAATGTTGAGTTCTTGAAGATCTTTCTCAGGTTTTACAGCTTTTATTTTGAAGTCTTGAAGATCTTTCTCTGGTTTTACAGCTTTTATTTTGAAGTCTTGAAGATCTTTCTCTGGTTTTACAGCTTTTATTTTGAAGTCTTGAAGATCTTTCTCTAATTCTTAGAGTTTAACCGCTGCCACCATTTATTGGTGTGCTACTGTTATAAGCACACATTGAGTATGTGTTGTTTCAGATGTGTGTAACTGGATAACAGAATACATCTTATTAGCTTTAAAGTATTTATTCTATAAAAACAACAGAGTTAAACATCTCCATCACTGGAGGAAGCTGGGTTGGTCAGATGACCAATTCTGGTGAAGTATAGATATGAACTGACTAACTTATCGATATCACAGATATCGTATGCATAGTTTATATAAGTTTCGTCATAAACTCGGAAGACACCTGCATCCGGTGACGTCACAAACTTTCACACGCTGAGACAATGTTTTGACGTTTAAGAAAAATGTCACATTTTCGAGGTTTGCATTGTACGTCCTGTTTATGATTTGAATGACTACAGCAAGTCCCACGGCTAGCACCTTCTTCCAACATGACATATTACGTCATGTGTTTTAAACATGTAATATTAACTATTCTAATTATTACATATATATATATATATATATATATATATATATATATATATATATATATATATATATATATGTATATATACTTATATATATGTCTATATATATATATATATATATATATATATATATATATATATATCGATATATATATATATATATATATATATATATATATATATATATATATATATATATATATAGATATATATATATATATATATATCGATATATATATATATATATATATATATATATATATATATATATATATATACATATATATATATATATATATATTCATATATATGTATATATATATATATATATATATATATATATATATATATATATATATATATATATATATATACAAATATATATATATATATATATATATATATATATATATATATATATATTTATAAATTTATATATATAATATATATATTTATATATCTATATATATATATATATATATATATATATATCTATATATATATATATATATATATATATATATATATATATATATATATATATATAAGGCCTTTTTCTTTATCGAGCAGTGAATCCAAAAATACCAAGCTTTATATGAGATGTTGCATTTCTCCTATAAATAATGCTTCGTAGATGAACCCAAGTGCAGTAAAACTTCCCTAACCTCAGTTGCTGCATGTATCTACACAGGAGAGAACTGTCAGCATCAGCCACATAGAAATTACTTTCCCCTTATCATATTTTATTCTTTGAGAAATTCACTTTACCAAATTGGTGTTTTTTTGGAAAGCAGTACCTAAGTCAATGTCCTTTTTCACTAGTGTATCAACCATCACATTCGACCTACTACCAGGTAGAGTATTAGCAGCTTTGTTCAACTAAAGAAAGGCAAATTTTTAAGGATATTAAACATTTATAACAGCCCCTCTCAACACTACAAAAATTCCTGCACATGCAAAACTTTATCTAAATGTTTAAAGGTTGCTCATGAATAGTAGGAGTAGGGAAGAAAAGAAGGCACTAGAAACTGACCATACATACATAATAACAGGTGCCCAAGCCCATCTCCACCTAAGCTAGAACCAGGGAGGACTAGACAATGGCTGTTAAACTAAAGCCTACTCCCTCCACCAACCCTTGCTCAAAAGTTTGCAGACACTACTAAAAACTATCGGGATAGAGCCGCTACCAAACTCCCATCCAGCTGACTGTCAGGCAGAGACGTATCCAATAGGCGACCATATATGTACACATTAACAAGTAACCCTAAATCAGTTAAATAATGGAAAAACCCTTTTAGTGGAACCTTTTTATCCCAGCGAGCGATTAATGAATTCAAAATGAGTCGACTATTTTTGACGTTATGAAAAACTAAACCTTTATAGTCTTTATGGCTCATTCGGCCCTACCAACACCCGCTATCCTGGAAAAGAAAACGCCCTTATTTTTGCGGGGAATGTAAATAACGGTAATGCTTCTTTCCAGCTCATATAAACTCCTAAATCTGACGCTAAGATATTCTTATTCTAACCCACAAAAATGAGAAACATTACGGCTTATCCTGAGCGGTGGAGCTTACGAGATTTTGCAACAAGGATCCCAAGATAATTGCTGTAATTATTATCAGTGGAAACAATATTTGCTTCCAGGTCAGGGAGAGAGAGAGAGAGAGAGAGAGAGAGAGAGAGAGAGAGAGAGAGAGAGAGAGAGAGAGAGAGAGAGAGATTTATCCTGAAAAATTTATTGTTCATATTTATGGCAGTAAGTTGAATTTTAATATAAAAATTTCATATGAGTATATATTTCAAATAGAAAAAATACCATTTTAACCACAAGATTATGATAGAAGGGTTTATAACGCGACAGCAAATGACGTTTTTACTGATCTTAAAATATTTTAAATCAATCCTGCATTATTTCACTTGCAGTTTATTTATTTCCTTATTTCCTTCCCTCATTGGGATATTTTTCCCTGTTCGAAACCTTATAGGGCATATAGCACCCTGCTCTTCCAACTAAGGTTGTCGCTTGGCTGATAATAATAATAATAATAATAATAATAATAATAATAATAATAATAATAATAATAATGGATATTATACGGCATTGTGAACATGAGCTTCAAGATAAAACACAAAAGAGTCAAGATTTAGAGGGGAGATTAACTCGATCTGGATTTAATTCATAAAAAAACACAAAAAATTGTACGCAAAATTTTAATTTAATCTAAAAGGATTTGGAATTTATTCATAAACTAAATATTAATATGCTTCGACTGATTTCATCCTCCTTTATATAAACCTTTAAATGGTAGAATTGAACAGATGGGTCTTACCCTTGTTTTTCATATCCTGTGATTTTCACTTTTCTTCTTTCACACTATACCTACTTAACGGCCCCTTCTTCACATTTGGCAGGTTTAGAAGTCGCTCATGAATAGCAGAGGCAAAGGAGGGTGACATTGGCCTACAGACTGACCATACATACTTATCATCAGGGCCCAAGCCACCTCTCCACCCAAGCTATTTACACAGGTAGACCTATAGGCTCCTCCAAACCCTCCATCCTCAGCTCATAAAGATGGTGAGGTTGCAGACGCTACAAGAAACTATCAAGCTTGAGTGGAACTCGAATCCCAGTCCTGCTGGTCGTCAGACAGGGATATTTCCAATAGGTTAAAACGCGTAGATATGTTTTTTTTTTTTCTATTCCATAAAATTTAATTCAGCCATTATATTAGTAAGTGATTGTGTTGGTCGATGTGGTAACGTTCCTGACTGGCGAACGCCAGGCTGGGGTTCAGAGTCCGGCTCAAACTCGTTAGTTTCTTTGGCCACTGACACCTCACCATCCTTGTGAGCTAAGGATGGTGGGGGGAGCCTATATGTCTATCTGCTGAGTCATCAGCAGCCATTGCCTAGACCTCATTAATCCTAGCTTGGGTGAAGAGGGGGCTTGGCGCTGATCATATATATATATATATATATATATATATATATATATATATATATATATATATATATATATATATATATATATATATATATATATATATATATATATTCATATATGGTTAGTCTCTATGGCATTGTCCTGCTCGATAGGGCAATGAGACTGTTCCTTGGCTCTGCCATTCATGAGCAGCCTTCAAACTTTTAAATGGTCTATCCCGTTTACTTTTAATTTGAGAAGTGCTCCCAAAATCCCCTTACATGGTATACTTGGTCTATTCCATCCCCCTTAAAGTTAAAGCTACAATATCAGGCCGTTGTATTTTGCTCCCTTAATCATAGCACAAGTAATTAGGTCTACTAATTATGGCATCCCTTTCAATAGGCCACAATTAAAGCCACTCACAACTGAGATCAATAAACAACATCTCTTTAAGTGACCCAAAAGATACAATTTGGTATCATTAAATAATCAATTTGGGATCATATATTTATTTATATTCTATTTGAATAATATTTGGGGAAAGCTTATTGGTGGAAATTCACATTATTTTAAATTTTAAAACTACATAGCCCGGTGATGGGGCCAGTGAGGCCTTTAATCACTCAAATGCAATCAATTGGTAGAAGGCTGTAAAGTAAGAGCGGCTATACTCGAAAGAACGTTGCAAAGAAT
Source organism: Palaemon carinicauda (assembly GCF_036898095.1). Classification (NCBI taxonomy): domain Eukaryota; kingdom Metazoa; phylum Arthropoda; class Malacostraca; order Decapoda; family Palaemonidae; genus Palaemon; species Palaemon carinicauda. Next base: position 60,785,163 of record NC_090749.1, read on the forward strand.
CTCAATTAATGCTTACAGTGTACTGCGTGAGGTGCAATGGCAGTATTAACATAGTAAGGCGATATTAATTGATCAAATATCCTAAAGAAACTTTGGGCAATGCTCGAAGGGAGCCTTTTGAAAATACCTCACCTTCTTGAGATATCTCACCTTTTCATTTTTAAAATATCTGGCCTTTTTAAAATACCTTGCTTTAAATATATATCACCCTTTTAAAATACCTCATTGTTTTGAATATTTGTTAAACTACCTCCTCTTTTTTAAATTACATTTTAAAATACCCCACTCTTCATAAAATACATCACCTTTTAAAAATATCTTACTTTTTAAAAAAATCCTCATTTAAAATTATCTCACCTTAAAAGAACCCACTTTTTTAAATACTAATTTTCAAAATATCTTTTAAAATACAAGGATTTTTTTAAATACCTCAAAATTGAAGAATACCTCATTCTATTAAAATACTTAACTTTTTTAGAATATTTCACTTTTACAAAGTTTTGTATTCCGAACTGGTGGCCTATGTGATAACGTCCCTGGCTGGTGATCACTGGGGTTAGAGTTCCGCTCAAACTCGTTAGTTCGTTTGGTGGCTGCAACCTCACCATCCCTGTGAGGTAAGGATAGGTAGCTTGGGAGATCCTCTATGTATACCTGTTGAGTCATCAGTAGCCATTGCCTGACCTTCCCTGGTCCTAGCTTGAGTGGAGAAGTGGCTTGGGGACTGATCATATGTATATATGGTCAGTCTCTAGGGCATTGCCCTGCTTGATAGGGCAATGTCCCTGTCCCTTGCCTCTCTTATTCATAAGTGGCCTTTAAACCTTGAAGCTCTCAAATCTTGTGATTGTGAGTGAAGACAAAAATCCCACAAAAGATGTTCAAACACATCGCAATACATCGCTATACAACGCAATAACTTTACCCAATTCACAGTGACATCTTGCCCAGTCAAAGACCCTATAAACCCAGCGACGTATTTCCCCCAGACAAACGCCAGAGTGACTCCCGGATAAAAGAGGAAATTGTGGAAGAGAAAATAAAGAAATGCAGAGTTCAGGCGACGTGAAACTTACATTAGGATAGTGTCAGGTGGAGCCCGGCAGTATTTCTTGAAGTTCGTGGTGGGCTGCATGTGAATCTCCACACTCTCTCCCATACCCCCCTCCCCCTTTGTTATAACAGCTCTGAAAGAGAGAGAGAGAGAGAGAGAGAGAGAGAGAGAGAGAGAGAGAGAGAGAGAGAGAGAGAGAGAGAGAGAGGTGTATTATGATGATGAAGAGAAAGTAAACCTTTGAAGATAATAAGATGAAAAAAAGGAAGACTAAATAGATAAGCATGTAAGTAATAAAATGCCCATGGAAATAAATAGATGAATATATATATATATATATATATATATATATATATATATATATATATATATATATATATATATATATATATATATATATATATATATATATATATATATATATATATATATATATATATATATATATATATATAACGCGCACACATACCACACACCACACACCACACACACACACATTACTTTTCATACTATATACACATGACATGTGGTTTGGCAGAGAAAACAAGCATTTTGCACATGCAGATGATGTTACTCTCTTTGCATCAATTCCATCCACTGAATGTAGATCTGGGGTTGGTGAATCCCTTAATATAGATTTAGCTAAAATTAGTGCATGGTGCAAATTATGGGGTATGAAGTTGAATCCTAACAAAACTCAAAGTATGATTGTAAGTAGGTCAAGGATGGTGGCCCCTCAACATCCGGATCTCAGTATTGATAATGTTTCTTTAAATTTGTAGGACTCTTTATAAATTTTAGGTGTGATTCTCGACAGCAAATTTACTTTTGTGAAACATATAAGGTCTGTGTCTTCTTCAATTGCACAGAAAATTGGTTTATTGAGAAAGTCTTTTAAGATTTTTGGTGATCGATCTATTCTGAAGAAGTGTTTTAATTCTTTTATTCTACCTTGTTTTGAGTATTGTTCTCCTGTCTGGTCTTCAGCTGCTGATTCTCACCTTAATTTGTTGGACAGACACTTACGGTCTATTAAATTTCTTATTCCTGATCTAGCTATTAATCTCTGGCACCGTCGTTCAATTAGTTCATTATGCATGTTGCATAAGATTTTTCATAACTCTGACCATCCTTTACATTCAGATCTCCCGGGCCAATTGTATCCTGTTCGTAATACTAGGCAGGCAGTTAATTCTCCTTCTCCATCATGAGGCTCAATACTACGCAGTACTCTAGAAGTTTTATTCCAGCTGTTACCAAGTTGTGGAATGATCTTCCAAATCGGGTAGTTGAATCAATAGAACTTCAAAAGTTCAAAGTTGGAGCAAATGTTTTTATGTTGACCAGGCTGGCATGAGTCTTTTTATAGTTTATATGACATATATGTTTTTAACGTTGTTAATAGTTTATATAGGACATGTCTGTTTTGACGTTGTTATCTTTTTTAGAATGATTTATCGTTAATTTGTTCTTTTCATTTATTTATTTCCTTATTTCCTTTCCCCACTGGGCTATTTCTCCCTATTGGAGCCCATGGGCTTATAGCATCTTGCTTTTCCAACTAGGGTTGTAGCTTGGATAGTAATAATATATATATATATATATATATATATATATGTGCGCCGTATTTATATGTGTGTTTACGTGTGTGTGTGTGTGTGTGTGTGTTATACAATTTAAAAAGTGATGAAACTGCTAGTAGAGAAAAGCAGCCCCAACAACATGCTCTCACCACACAGTGTGGAATATTAGCCAACACAATACAACAGGCTTCCACCGCCACCTGTGAAAGGTATGCATATTCAGCAATTGTGCCATAGGGAAATGTGAGGCGTCTCAAAAGTACCTGCATATTTGAAGAGTTAGCTTGAACCCCGTGGTTATGATGCCCGTATAGTAATTTATTATTTAAATGGCAAGAAATTCATTGTATTGCCAACAAGAGCAATCAGAGATTTCTGACTTCCGTCATTGAAGATTATCAACATTTTACTCAAGTCTACGAACCAAGCTTTCCTTCTTTCATATGTTCACCGTGAATAAAACAACAACAACAACAACAACAACAACAACAACAACAACAACTATAATAATAATAATAATAATAATAATAATAATAATAATAATAATAATAATAATAATAATAATAATCAAAGATTTTAGACCACCGTCAAAAGAGATTATCAGAATTTTACTCAAGTCTACGGACTAAGCTTTCCCTTTTTCATTTATTGACCGTGAATGTGTCTACTGGGATTGTAGCAACAACAACAACAACAACAACAACAACAACAACAACAACAGCAATAATAATAATAATAATAATAATAATAATAATATCTAACACAATCAGAGATTTCATATTCCGTCAAAAGATTGCTGACATTTTACTCAAGTCTACGGACCAACCTTTCCCTTTTTCATATGTTAATCATGACTATCTACTTTGAAAAAAAAATGCAATCTGGATTACCTCTGAAATTCTATGTTTTTTTTTTTTTCAGAGCATAATACCCATCTGTTGTTAAAATTTGCTGAAAATCCTATTCACATATAACCAACCAAATAATTACATGCAATAGAGGGGCAATCTTATTTCGCTCCTGAATCCACTGCGTACTTTTACTTAAATCTGTTTCCTTTAAAATCTAAAGGATTTGTCCCGGGGTCATATCCCACGTGTCCACCAAGTTTCATTGAGATTGGTTCAGGGGTTTTTGCGCTGTGATTTGCACACACACAAAACAAACTAAAAAGATATTTTTCCCTTATATTCAAAGTACTGGTCTGCACCTTTACTTCGATGTACTTTATCCAAAATGTTACAGATTCATCTATGGTTCATATATAACATGACTACTAAGTTTAGTCAAAATCGGTACAATAATTTTTGTGTAAAATTTTTCACAAAAAACAAATAAATAATTATATAAATAAATAAACTAGTATGGACACTCGGTAGAATGCATTCCTTCGCCCTATCATGTTATATATTACAAAATAAGCAATTGAATTATGCCCATTTTGACACTAGTTTCAAGCAAATCGGATAACAATTGACCACGATATAGCAAAAAGACGTTTTTGACCTTTTCGTTACTTTGAATTTTGACCCAATCACTTCCAAATCTAATCAAATTATCCTTGGATCATGGATAATCATCCCATCAAATTTCACGAGACTCCGTCAAATCAGTTTTTGACTTGTGCGAATCACAAACACACAGACAAACAAACATATGCCTATCAAAATATAACCATCGCAACGAAGTTGGAGAAGGTAATAATCGCTGGCAATTTTATAACCTCCTTGGCGAAGGTAATTTAGTATTAAAAAGTCGTAACTGAGATATGCTTAAGAGAATGTAGTTAGGGGAAGGTAGTAAACTTTTCTATAAAACCATAGAACTTTAATTACTTCAAGCCCTATTAAGAATAAGGAATGTTTATATATTTTAAGTATACTAGTAAATTCATTCACTACACTCCTCTTTAAAAGCAAAGATGGCGCAAGAAAGGTAGAGTATTTCGGTTTCTCTATAAGCTAATTGCAGTTTACCTATGGTCCAGTTAAAAAAATTTATATACCACATTCTTTAATCCAAGGTCATTTAATATTTAAGAAGATATTACTACACCTTTATAAATCATCATATTCACATCATTACTGTACATTTTCATGAAATAAATTAATAGGCCTAAGAAAATATAGCAAAATGTCATATCAACCCCTCATACATCAGCACAAATTGAAGCTTTCTCACATCATCTTAGGCTTCTTCCCATTTCTATATGAGGGTCGCCGATTCGAATAAGCCTTTTCCATCTATTTGTGTCTTGCACCTCTGCTTCACCAGTTCCATTCTCACTCAAGTCCTCCCATACACAATCCTACATCTCTTTTCTGTTCTTCTCCTTCTTCTTCTGCCATGAAATTATATTTCCATGGTATGCCTCTCTCCTTACCATCTCAATCTCCCTTCTTGCACTTTCTTTGATATTTTCAAAGTATATTTAAAACCAGTGACACACACACACACATAAAACAAAACAGTATAATATAAAAAAATAATAATCAAATATAAAGCCAACTAACCTGTCTGTCTGAGGAACACAGAAGCCGTCAGGGGTCTCAGAACTGGGGTATTGGCAGCCACGCACGTCAGGTTTTGGGCAAGATGCCCTTTGGTCAAAGCCTCGATATGCAGGGTATTGGTCACGCAGGACTGTTGGGAGTGGCTGTGGCCAGAACAGAGGTCATGACCTGCCTCTCTTCAGCTTCCGAATCTAGAAGGGTTGACCCTGACCACCAGGTCACGTTGGGAAGTGGTTCATCTGTGTGGATGGAAAAAAAAAGTAGGTTAGCTTGAGTTGCTGGAGAGAGAGAGAGAGAGAGAGAGAGAGAGAGAGAGAGAGAGAGAGAGAGAGGAGAGAGAGAGAGAGAGAGAGAGAGGTTGAAAACGTATATATATATATATATATATATCTATATGTATATGTATATCTATACATATATATATATATATATATATATATATATATATATATATATATATATATATATATATATATATATCAGAGAGAGAGAGAGAGAGAGAGAGAGAGAGAGAGAGAGAGAGAGAGAGAGAGAGAGAGAGAAAGAGAGAGAGAGAGAGAGAGAGAGAGAGAGAGAGAGAGAGAGATTATTCTAGATAAATATCAATGCTAATATATTAGAAATACAAAAAAGTACATCGAAGATTGTTTATGTTACGACTTCAACAGTCATTTATTCCCCTAATCATTTATTGGAGCGTATGTAAGTGTAGAGACAAACATCTATATCGTCTATTCAACTCCGCAGTGGTAATATTGACCCTTATATTGTGGTGGCAGATGTGGTAACGTCCCTGACTGGTGAACGCCAGACTGGGGTTCGAGTCCCGCTCAAACTCTTTAGTTCCTTTGATTGCTGCTATCTCATCATCCTTGTGAGCTAAGGAGGGGGGGGGGGAAGCCCATAGGTCCATCTGCTGAGTCATCAGAAGCCATTGCTTAGCCCTCTTTGGTCCTAGCTTGGGTGAAAAGGGGGCTATGACCAGTGTCTATGGCATTGTCCTGCTTGCTAGAGCAATGTCACTGTCCATTACTTCTGCCATTCATGACCTGCCTTTAAACTTTTAAACAACTGGTGCGTTATTAATTTGTGAACAAGCAGATCCCTTTGTTTTTTCTACGATCAATAAGCTATTGTTATTACAAGCAATAATAATAATAATAATAATAATAATAATAATAATAATAATAATGTAACAGTCTCCCCACCCTCTAAGCCCCTAAAGAAAACGACAAGCCGTAAGCAACAAATCGTGAATAGTGTATATTCTAGTTTTCCTTCCAGCATCCTTATCATCATTATCCTCATCAGCTGACTGAGGAGCCCTTCATGGAGCGTAACGCTCTAATGGTACGGCAAACACTTCACTATTATTGCTTCCATTAATGGATAGCGTCACTTATGATGGGCCCTGCAGCGAGCGTGACGCGAATTAAAATGAAGGTACCTTCTAATTCAGCGAATGGGTATGTTTCATTGGCCTAATTTAAGCATTAATAATGTTCCTCTCACCGTTGAAATTGTTCAGTACTGTCATACCATCCATTAACGGATTTGCCATTCTGTAGGGCCCTGTAGGGAGCGTGACGGGGATTAAGGCTATGTACGCAAGGATGTGTTCCTCATTAATTTCTCTTTTGTCTTCTATATAAATGAAGTGTCTATTTTAATTGTCTGGTATATTGCACTATTGCAATTTCTTTACATCACTGATGTATTAACAAATTATTATTATTATTATTATTATTATTATTATTAGCTAAGCTACAAGTCATGCTGAAAAAGCAGGTTGCTATAAGCCTAAGGTCACCAACAGAGAAAATAACTCAGTGTGGAAAAGGAATAAAGAAACGGATAGACCAGCGTACCTGAGAGTACCTTCAAGCTTTAAAAACTCTTCTCTCTCTCTCTCTCTCTCTCTCTCTCTCTCTCTCTCTCTCTCTCTCTCTCTAAATGTTCTCTTATCTATCCACCTTTAATCACAAACTCAGCGGGACGTCCGATGACCAGAGGCTACTGACAGTTAGAGGAATAATGTTTCTCCCACAAATTTCTGATCAGAGAATTATGATTTTCCAATAATCCCTGTTAACAGAATAATGTTTCCTGAACAGATTCCTGTTAACAGGAATCTCTTCCAAATTCTAGCTCAGCGGAAAATAATTCTCGGAATTATCCTTTCATCAAATTTCTCTTGAAATTCAGATTAAGCTGACGGTCAGTAAATAAGCTTGTCCCAAGCTTGTGGCCTGCAAGCAGTCAGGGATAAGTGCTGTCCATGCAAATGTAAAGTAAACATTTGGTTACTGAACACCACTGACTGAAGCAAGGATAGAACTCACTGTTATTCATTTGTACGCAACCGCCCAACTATTGACCACACACGATTATTAGTAACCACACTACATACTGACTAAACTCATGTACTGACAAAAGCCAATATTGTTTGTCCACACTAAAAGCTCAAACTTGCAGCGAATGTTTTTATGTTGAACAGGCTGACAAAAATCTCTATTTTCATAGTTTATTCATGAAAGATCTATTCTAATGTTGTTATTATTCTTAAAATGTGTTATTTTCATTACTTCTCTAGTTTATTCACTTCCTTATTTCCTCACTAGGCTATTTTACCCTGTTGGAGCCCTTCACCTTATGGCACCCTTCTTTTCCAACTAAAGTTGTAGCTTAGCTAGTAATAATAATAGTAGTAATAACGAAGTGTTAAAGACTAGAATACGTAGTTCATCCACAACCCATTGCCTGACCAAACCCAACTTTCCCACCAACCCAAATGCACACCGAACCCAATAGATCCCGACCGATGGGAAAAGCAGTATTACTTCTCTCTCTACCAAAGGATAACGAGAACCATCGAAGGAGTAATGACTCTCGTATAAATTCAGTAACAACCATAGTGCCAGGGCCGCTGCCATGCTTTCAGGATATCAAGTAGCACAGGATGTGAGGATGCTATCCTTAAGGATATCGCCGGGATGTATCGTCCCTTCATGACTGTATCGTGTGCTGGTGACCTCACTAAAGAATCATCCGGTATAACAATTAGGTCTTTCTGAGTCCTTCGCGGGGCCATCAAGGTGGACGCTTTAGTGATGGCGCGGAGGGGGGCGTATTCCCGCCACCCTACCCAAAGGATCTACTATAACAAACTGTCCATCGTCTGCTTCTCTCTGTTACTACCTGATAAATATTTTCTATTCGTTCATAGTTCAGTTTTGAGAGTCATTGTACGATCTCTCTCTCTCTCTCTCTCTCTCTCTCTCTCTCTCTCTCTCTCTCATATATATATATATATATATATATATATGTATATATATATATATATATATATTTATATATATATATATATATATACAGTATATCTAAATATATATACATGTATATATATATATATATATATATATACATAGACCCATTATAAGTAGGGATGGATACATTACGTGGTAGAAGGGTTTACATATCGCCTTGGTAAGCAAATCTGGACTAATCAGGGCCACCCATATTATGTAGGATTGCTTTGAACGATCAGAAAAAAAATCTCCCATCATCATCCATATTCACTGATCCACATGGTGATGGAAACTTGCTAAACTTATGACATGAATTGACAAGTCTAAGGCCATTGTCTTGCAGCGGGCTAAAAACAGATGCATGTTGGAGTGTGTGTCTTTTTGTAGAGAGAGAGAGAGAGAGAGAGAGAGAGAGAGAGAGAGAGAGAGAGTTGAAGACCAATCAAGAAAAAGAAATCACTAAATCAGATAAAAATGATAAACATTGCGAAGAATCCTGACATCAGAGTTGACCTACAAAGACCTTCTATAATGAATCACTGGGAATGACATAAAGGAAACATTGTTATCCCTTTCCGTGCCTCGAGGTCATTGTAGAGTTTCAAAAGAATCATTTGACAAACAAGGGTCAAAGGCATCATTAATCTACCTGGAAGTACATTACTTAACTTGAAAGGTATTACAGTTATGTAAAATTTTCTTTTACACAAATATTGTATATATATATATATATATATATATATATAAACGTGTATAGTTATATTCTTTTAAATCTTTTAAATGTCACCTATATATCCATAGATATCTATGCATAAGTGTGTGTGTATATATATATACATATATATATATATATATATATATATGTATATACACACATATGTATATATATATATATATATATATATTATATAAATTTGGATTAATAATAATAATAATAATAATAATAATAATAATAATAATAATAATTATAATAGTAATAATACTGATAAGAAAAAAAAAATAATAATAATAATAATAACAACATCAGTATCAGTATAAGTAGTAGTATTGATACTATTATCAACTATCTTCACTAAGTCGTAAAATACAAAATAAACAGCAACGAAAATATAACCAAACCCAGACAGAGTCTCAATCTGCCAAATTGGAAAAGGAAACAATTAGTTTCTCCCATTTCATTCTATCTCTCGTTGATAAATTATTCGTTTACCTCCTGCCATTCGTCTCCCAAATAAATGACCTGTTGCAAGGTGGGTATTAATTCAATTGTGGCCGGTAAAGACTGCAGTTTTATGTCTGGGTATGAACTTATTTATGCAAAGTGTTTGGAGTTTGTTTGTGACTGCGGTTATATGAATTAGGTTTATGTCTTCATGTATATTTGTTAGTACTAGATATATATATATATATATATATGTGTGTATATATATATATATATATATGTGTGTATATATATATATATATATATATACATACAGTGTATATATATATACATATATATATATATATATATGTATATGCATATATATATATATATATATGTATAAATATATACATATATATATATATATATATATTTATATATGTATATATATATATATATATATATATGTATATATATATATATATATATGATGTGTCTCGTGCAGTTGCACAGTTAGCGTCAAATGATTGCTTTCCCATTGTTTTTCGCTTTCAGTTTCTGCCGCTGGGTAACTCTCGTAGTAAAAAGGGAAGCCGAGTGTGTAAGTCTTCCCCTGCCAGTACACAGCCTCTCCATCACCTAGACCCCTGTTGTGCCTCCCAGTGGCCATGCACGGCATCTGGGTGTCCTGCGACCCTAGGCTAAACCAACAGGGGATCTCGGAGCAGCAGTAGGCCCCAGAGGTACGGCATGCAGGACCACCGGCGTGTGGATGCACCCTGATGCCTACCAAGCATTGCACCCACTGCCTTGTGGACAGCCCTTGGGTGGGTTAAGGCTATGGGAGTAAACCCCAAATGAAAAATCTGTGTGCGGGGGTACCACATAAGGCGGTTTCCTGAAATACTTGATTTTCCGGCATAAACCTGCAACTCAAATCTGCTGTCAGTCGTCCTGAATCGTTCATGCCACTGACATGAGTTGAGGAAGGCCAAGATGTGGTTGTGGGAAGAGCGCACCACCACAGCCCCAATAATCCTTTCTCTGCGCTAGCACACTGCTTCGTTCGCTTTCACCACCATTTCTCATCCTCACCACCAACCAACAGAAGTCCCCCGGCGACAGGATAGGGTGACGGTGACAGGTCGAGAATGCGACTGGAAGTCATCAACCCGAGTCCTGCAAGTGGGCGGCACTGGAGTGATGGTCGTTGGAGAGATGGCATGAATCAGGTCTATCCCTCGGCAGCTTCCAGTGTGACTGAGCAGCCAGAAATGGAGGCCCCACTGCTCACCCCTGGCAGGGAAGGATTTAGAAAAGGTAACCTAAACATTGGCTGATTCATTACCACCTGGGTTGATAACCGCATCCACCAAGGTATTCCTTACTGCGGTGAAAATAGAAGAAAAATACCTCTTAACATTGCCACCTGGAATGTTCGCACACTAATTGATAGTGATGGAAATGACAGACCACACCCCAGGACAGCTCTTGTCGCCCATGCACTGCAAAGATACAACATTGACATAGCTGCCTTAAGTGAAACTCGTCTTTCAAAAGAGGACACCCTAACAGAGGTATGAGAAGGATACACATTCTTCTGGAAAGGTTATCCAGCAAAGAACGCAGAAGCCATGGTGTCGGTTTTGCAGTGAAAACAAAACTGCTAAGTAAAATCCCAGATTCACCAGCTGGCATTCGGAGAGGTTGATGTCCTGGCGCATCCCACTTGCAAAAGGTCGTTATGCCACTCTCCTGAGTGCTTACGCTCCTACACTGGACAGTGAAGATGAGACAAAAGACTCTTTCTATGAATTATTAGACTCAGCCATTAACCAAACTCCAAGGGAAGATAAACTGATCCTCTTAGGTGACTTTAATGCCTAGAGTGGGAAGGGAACACCACATCTGGGGAGGCGCCATCGGTCATCATGGTGTTGGTAATATGAATAACAATGGACTAAGATTGCTCTCCTTATGCTCAGAACACAACCTAGTCATCACCAACACCATTTTTCAGCTCAAAAACAAGCACAAAACTTCGTGGATGCACCCAAGGTCAAAACACTGGCACTTGATTGACTATATCATAATCAAAAAGCGAGACCAGCAAGATGCCGTCCAGACCCGTGCAATGAGAGGTGCCGAGTGCCACACAGATCACAATCTAATACGTGCTAAGCTCAAGCTAACCATCCGTCCTCTTCTTTCGCGCAAACCTCCCTCAAAAAAATTAAACATTCCTGCTCTGAAAGACACCTCTACTTGGAACAACTACCGTCACGGGATAGCAAGAAAGCTGGCTGAGATCCCTAACATTGATCCACCAACATCGACAATGAGCTTGACTCTGAGTGGACAAAACTGAAAACTATAATTCAGGAAAATGCAGAAGAAACCCTTGGCTTCTCTACGCGACGTCATCAAGATTGGTTTGATAACAACGCTGATGGTATACATGACCTAATCACAGCAAAAAATAAAGCTCACAATGCATGGCTCTCACAACCTACTTCTGTAGCTCTCAAAGAAAACTTCCAACAGCTAAGATCAGAAGTGCAAAAAATACTCAGAGACATGGAAAATAACTGGTGGAATGACCCGTGCAAAAGGAAATCAATCATACGCAGATGCAAATGATCAACATAGTTTCTACAACTCTATTAAAATTTTATATGGCCCAACGAAAAGTAGTATGACTCCTGTTTTGCTCTCTAGAAGGAAACCTCCTAAAAAAACAAACAGGAGATAATAGATCGCTGGGCACAACATTTCAGCTTGATCCTTAACCAACGAAATCCTCTAGAGCCTAATATCTCAACAACATCCCTGATGTCCCTCACTCAGAAATCCTAGATACCAATCCCACTTTCCCAGAAACTATACAAGCCATAAGGGCCATGAAAAACAACAAAAGCCCTGGCCCTGATGGTCTACCAGCTGAAACTATTCAAGGAGGGGGGCTACTTACTCCATCAACATCTCCACAACCTTATTCTCTCTATTTGGAACATGGAAGAAGTCCCCCATGAGTGGCTTGTCTCAAACATTGTCACCATTCACAAACGTAAAGGGGACCGTTCCCTCTGTGACAATAGCAGAGCCATCACCTTGATCGGCGTTGCAAGTAAAATCCTGGCAAGAATAATGCTTGCAAGACTTTGCAAACACATTTCAGAAATGTACTACCAGAGACACAATGTGGCTTTCGTAAAGAACGCAGTACTTGTGACATGATATTCGTGGCCCGACAACTACAAGAGAAATGCCATGAGCAAAACCGTGATCTTCACATAGCCTTTATCGATCTAACAAAGGCCTTCAACACGGTGAACAGAGACCTTCTATGGACTGCTCTCTCTAAATTTGGAGTACCTCCGAAATTCCTTAACATTCTAAGGAACTTACACAATGATATGCAAGCCTATGTAAGTATGGGTGGTAGTAAATCATAACTTTTCAGGGTAGAAACTGGAGTAAAACAAGGCTGTGTCCTGGCTCCAGTGATATTCAACATCTACCTCACTGCAGTCACCCTCCTGAGCCACCAACAAGTCAACGAAGAAGATCAATTGAAAGTGCAGTTTCGAATAGACGGAAACTTATTCAACCTTAGGCGCCTCCAGTCTGTGACAAAAACAACAATGACACACCTAATGGAACTCCAATATGCAGATGATTGCGCTCTAGTGGCTCACTCACCAGATGCCCTCCAACGCAGCCTTACCATTGTCTCATCAATTTACCGAGCCATGGGGGTCAAAGTTAACATCAACAAAACTGAAATCCTATCCCAGCAAATAATTAAAGGAGATCCCCCAGTATTTCATCTGAATGGGGAAGCCATCAAACAAGCTGATAGCTTCATCTACCTTGGAAGCATCTTCACTAAAAAACACAATATTGATGAGGAAATGGTTGCCCGGATAAATCATGCCTCCGCCTCTTTCGGCCGACTCAGGTCCAGAGTCTTCCGAAATCACCAACTCAAGACAGAAACTAAAGTAGCTGTGTACAGAGCTGTCTGCATGTCCACCTTGCTATATGGAGCAGAATCCTGGACGGCTTACCGTCGACATGTAAAACAACTTGAGGCATTCCATATTCGCTGTCTTCAGTGTATATTAGGGCTCACATGGCAAGACAAAGTACCTCATTCTGAAATTCTCCACCGTTCGAACCTGCTGAGTATAGAATCCACATTGGCAGAAAAACAACTCAGGTGGATCGGCCACGTCATCCGTATGCCAGAACATCGCCTTCTTCGCCAGGTCCTCTACAGTCAGCTCCCTGAAGCTCGGCGTAATCCAGGGGGTCAGAAAAAGAGGTACAAGGACAACATCATAGCTACGCTCAAGAAGTGCAACATACATCCTGAGCAACTAAAAATGAACGCCTCTGACAGACCACTATGGCGCTCACTCTGTAAAGCTGGAGTAAATCAACTTGAAGACACCCGGAACCAGGCAAGACAACAGCGCAGGGAGAGAAGACAAAACCGTCGAGATCGGATACCCAAGGTCAACCCAGACCTGACTTGCTAGTTATGTGGCAGAGTGTGTGGATCCAGAATTGGTCTTCACAGCCATGCAAGATGGCACCAACGACAACAGATCTAACTTCATCCCCATCACAGCGAAGCAGAAGTCGTCTTCGATTCGAAGGACAACAATAACAAACAAATAACAATATATATATATATATATATATATATGTATGTATATATATAGTTTGTATACACATGTACATCAACAACTTCACAGATTATTATTATCGTTATTAATATTATTATTATTATTATTATTATTATTATTATCATTATTAATAATAATATTATTATTGTTATTATTATCATCATTATTATTATTATTGTTATTATTATTATTATTATTATTATCATTATTATTATTATTATAATTATTATTATAAATGTTTTTTGTTATGAAAGTTATAAAACCTTCACATACTTGTCAAAATACATTTACAATGACTCCTATAAACATACACAGAAATAAAAAAAAATTATACTAATTTTTAAAAATCGTGACTTTCATTATTACCATGATTATTACTATCATAATCATAATCAAGTTAAATATATCATTCACGTAAAAGATTACAGTACAACTTGAGTTATTTTGTAACTATCAACTTCCTAACATATGAACTATATAATATTGTATTGAATTTTATGTAGATTGTCAAGCACACTGTATAGATTATACAATACAATATACACTATATATATATAATATATATATATATATATATATATATAATAAGCCATACATATCAATATATTAAAGTCTGGATTCTCTTAACGACCTCGGGATCAGAGCCCAAGGCAAAATCACTCAAAGACTATGGTATCTGATCGGCCGGGTTTTGAACCAGGTCCAGGATACCTGTATGACAGTGAACATACCACTCAGCCACGAAGAAAAATAAAAGTCAATGATAATTCTTCTGTACACAATATACTAATCAAATTCAGGTTTTTTATACTTGTAATTGAAATCGAACCATCTTCATCATCGAGCTAATTGGTAGGTTTGT